>NC_059302.1:20340830-20662454 GCF_017591435.1 Portunus trituberculatus | reverse complement strand
GCCCGCTTGTCTCTCGGTCAACCATCATTGTTTACACCCAGCACTGAGTCACGCTAGTAGTGTGTTGGGCGGCGCCTGGCACTTATTGTCATTGGCTCTTTTAGGAATCAGGAACACTAGCTTGGTAAACATTGGAGACCTTTACTTATAGCCGTGTCCTCCTTACCTGCTGTCCTTGTTTTGCAAGTGTTGACGTGATTAAACAAATGCTCTTTTTTTTCAATTTTCAGACATGTGTCATTTGTTGTTGTCATGAAAGAAGAGCAAGTCAAGGCTGCTGTCAGAGGGGGAAAGTACAGGATTCCAGCCCCTGCCAGTCATCTTCCAGCAAGAGAAAGCAAGTAAAGTGTTAGGTGTGGGTGTTCTTTGGGCGTCGCCTTGCCGAGTGCGTGGCCCAGTGCGTCATGTTTACCGAGTGAAAGGTGAAAGGGAAACCATCTCGCAAAGCGGTGTCACTTCTGTTTTATATTGGCCATACTTGTGTGCTGCACAACAGGTAATACCTGCCTTAGATATTTAAGAAAACAAAACTATAAATAAACAAAGGAAGAAGTAAAAGTTTTAACAACAGTATAAAAAAAAAAAAAACCTACCATAATAGAATAGTGTTTCCTGCCAGAGTTGCGAGATAACAAAGTAAGTGATAAGTTTCTGGGAATTGATAGGATGTAAGGGTAACAAAATAAATGGAGCACATTCTGTCCCTCTACCCTTTTGCTGAGATTTCCATTCTTGGAGATTTCAATGTTCACCACCAGCTTTGGTTTTCCTCTCCCTTCACTGACCACCCTGGTGAACTAGCCTTCAACTTTGCTATCCTCCATGACCTAGAGCAACTGGTGCAACACCCTACTCGTATTCCTGACCGTCTTGGAGACACGCCCAACATTCTTGATATCTTCCTCACCTCTAACCCTTCGGCTTATGCTGTCACCCTTTCATCTCCGTTGGGCTCCTCCGATCACAATCTCATTTCTGTATCTTGTCCTATTTTTCCAATCCTCCGCAGGATCCCCAAAGCGAAGGTGCCTCTGGCGTTTTGCCTCTGCCAGTTGGGGGACCTGAGGAGGTATTATGCTGATTTTCCTGGAATGATTATTGCTTCCGTGTCAGAGACCCATCTCTTTGTGCTGAACGCATAACAGAGGTGTTAGTATCTGGCATGGAGGCGTACATTCCTCATTCTTTTTCTCAACCTAAACCTTCTAAACCTTGGTTTAACTCAGCCTGTTCTCGTGCTATACATGATAGAGAGGTTGCCCACAAAAGGTACTTGAGCCTTCCATCTCCTGAATCTCATGCACTTTATATCTCTGCCCGGAATCATGCCAAGTCTGTTCTTCAACTTGCCAAACACTCTTTCATAAATAGGAAATGTCAAAATCTTTCAAACTCAAACTCTCCTCGTGACTTCTGGCATCTAGCCAAAAACATCTCAAATAACTTCACTTCTTCATCTTTCCTCCTTTATTTCATCCTGATGGCACCACTGCCATCTCTTCTGTCTCTAAAGCTGAACTCTTTTCTCAAACCTTTGCTCACAACTCCACCTTGGACGATTCTGGGCTTGTCCCTCCCTCCTCCTCCCTCTGACTATTTCATGTCTACAATCAAAATTCTTTGTAATGATGTTTTCCATGCCCTTGCTGGCCTAAACCCTCAGAAGGCTTATGGACCTGATGGGGTCCCTCCTATTGTTCTCAAAAACTGTGCTTCCGTGCTTGCACCTTGCCTGGCCAAACTCTTCCAACTTTGTCTATCAACTTCTACCTTTCCTTCCTGCTGGAAGTTCTGTCCTGTCACCCACTCTCTTTCTATTATTCATTAATGACCTTCTTAAGCAAACTTCTTGCCCTATCCACTCCTACTGATGATACCTACATCTTTCCACGTTCTTTCAGAGACGTCCAACCCTTCAGGAAGTCAACAGATCACGCGGGGACGCCACAGAACGCCTGACTTCCGATCTTTCTAAGATTTCTGATTGGGGCAGAGAAAATCTAGTAGTTTTCAGTGCCTCAAAAACTCAATTCCTCGATCTATCAACTCGACACAACCTTCCAGACAACTATCCCCTCTTCTTCAATGACAATCAACTGTCTCCCTCTTCCACAATGAATATCCTCGGTCTGTCCTTTGCTCTTAACCCCTTCGCACCGGATGTTAAAAAAGCCCGCCTGTATGATATACGGTGGTAGTGCCGCCGAGCGCCGAAACTCTGCAAGCTTGTCATACTTGTCGCCTTTGTGTATTATGCTGCTATTTTTAGTCACTATATCGCCTTCAAGAGGAAAGTGGACGCTTCTCTTCGGAGAAAAGAGAGAGAGAGAGTGTGACATTTGCTAATATTTTAGACACAAGCGGGACGATGTAGCTTATCTTCGAGAGGAAGAGGGGAGGAAGGAAGGAGAGGGAAACGAAGGAGAGAGAGAGAGAGAGAGAGAGAGATTAGAAAATTTGTTGTTTTTATTTGTGTTTGTTTTTTGTGTGTGTGTGTGTGTGTGTGTGTGTGTGTGTGTGTGTGTGTTTTCACAATGTTACAAGGCGGACGCATGTAACTTATCTTCGAGAGGGAGAGAGGGGAGGAAGGAGAGGGATGGAGAGAGAGGAGGGAGGAAAGAGAGAGAGAGAGAGAGAGAGAGAGAGAGAGAGAGAGAGAGAGAGAGATATAGAGATATGGGAACAGTCTATGCCATTGGGTAATTTTAGACAAGGTGGGATGCATGTAGCTTATCTTTAGTGATTGGTGGAGACAAGGATGGTGGGAGGAGCACTAGGATTTCAAGGACAGCATACAACGTGTGTAGTTGGTATCCAACACACTATCTATACGGGACAACTGAACTGAAGAAAGCTCAGAAAAGAAATATGACGTCTACGTAGGCGTCACCGTATTTGCTACTTGGGCTTCATGACGCCTACATAGGTGTCCTTTGCTCATAATCTTAACTGGAAACTTCGCTTCTCATCTCTTGCTAAAACATCTTCTATGAAGTTAGGTGTTCTGAGGCGTCTCTGATAGTTTTTCTCGCTCCTCCAACCGCTTATTCTTTATAAGGGCCTTATCCATCCCTGTATGGAGTACTCTTCGCATGTTTGGGGGGGTTCCAGTCACACAGCTTTGCTTGATAGGGTGGAATCGAAAGCTCTTCATCTCATCAATTCCTCTCCTCTCACTAACTGTCTTCAGTCTCTTTCTCACTGCTGAAATGTTGCATCTCTCTATCTTTTATCACTATTTTCATGGTAACTGTTCTACTGATCTTGCTAATTGCATGCCTTCCCTTCTCCTGCGGCCTCGTTGCACAAGGCTTTCTTCTTCCTCTCATCCCTATTCTGTCCAACTCTCTAACCCAAGAATTAACCAGTACTCTCAATCATTCATCCCTTTCACTGGTAAACTGTGGAACTCCCTCCCTGCATCTGTATTTCTGAATTCTTACAACTTGTCTTCTTTTAAGAGGGAGGTATCCAGGCATTTGCTCCCCTAATTCTGGCTGATGGTTTTGGCGCTTTTTGCACTTTTTAGAGAGCCAGCACTCAAATGGGCCTTTTTTTACTTTTTGTTTTGTTTTTTGCCCTTGGCTGGCCGTCTTCCCTACGTAAAAAAAAAAGAAAAAAAAAAAAGTTAAACTCTCTACAGGGGACAAGACACTAACACTCAATACAACTCCAGCCACATGTACTACTTTAGTCAGCAGCAGACTGACACTACCTCACGGAACCAAGCTTTACATCCCCACCACATCATTGTTCATGTAGTGCTGATGTTAGCTAGCAATACAAGAGAAGTACAGGCTTCCCAGTCTGATAATGAACATGTTAGCAAGGTTTGGTTTGTAAGGTTAGGGAAAGTCAACCTCAAGTACAGTGATTGAAGTTGTGGAAAAAGTAAAGAATGGCAACTCCTTTCTAATCATTGAAACAACCATGCAAGATGATAGAGTAATTACTATACAACATGTCTGTGATGTTTTTAATGTGGGGGACGGCTTTTGTAAGGCCATAGTAATTAAATTAATATTCCGGTGCCTGCAGAATCTAAGTCCACAATGATCAGTCATGTATGAAGGTATACAAGTTAGTGCCTGTGTTCATGTGTTGGTGAGTGTGTGGTGTGCGCACCTGGGTCTAGTGACGGTTAAGTTAGGTTAGGATAGTTTAGAGGGGAGTCTGGGGGGTGCAGCCCTCTGGTGAGTAGGTTATTATGTTAGGTTAAAATAATTTCAGTGAAAATTATCCATGAATATTTACATTTTCTAAATTTTTCCTTAAAAATGGCTGTTTTTGTCCTTAGAATGTTTTGGATCACCATATCTCTCTATCTCACCTTTTTTGGGTCCCCCCCAAAACCTCTGATTTCCCACAGTCCCCCAAGCTTGCTGGGGTAGATGGGGGGGTGGGATGGAGGAAAAGGGGGAGGTCCTATTCTGTACTTTTACCAAAGTTGTAATTGTGTACCAAAGTTAATAATGACAAGGAAGAAATTTAGTCCAGTATATATGATCAATGTTATGTACTGTAAGGCACTGCTGTCATGCATCAACAAGGTCAAGTAGTACATGATGACCTTGTCTCACCAGGTTGCCTGTAGTACCTCTGCACAAAACTCTCAGCCTAGAGACACCCTTGACACTGCCTGTGACATCAACGCATCCTCTGACTCCGTTTACACTTCTGCCTCAGACTGCTGTTCAGATGGATGGTGAGAACCTGCTGTGAAGTTTAGTTATAAATTTAACATGCATGTACTGAAATTAACTTGCTCCATTAATGGAGTTTAAGTACAATAATTACTTTATTCTGAAAAGTTTTCCAAAATCTTAAGTAGAATAATTTGTCCATGACTTTCAGTTACCAGGAGATCCTAAAGTTTCAGGTTTTCTAAGTTTCACAATGTTAAGATTTTCATACCAGTCCCTAAATGTTCTCTCCTATGTGGCACTTTCCTGGCAGTGGTGGCACTGTGGGTGAGTGTGTGGTGGCTGGCCAGCTGAACAGTCCAGGCTGACCAAACTTAACTTGAGCCAAGGCACTTTTTGCGGCTTGACCAGTAAAGAATCGTGTACCTTGAATGTCCCTCTGTAGGTTCAGTCTCTAGCTGTTCCATTTTTTTGCTTCATAAAAGTGCATCATTTGAGATTGATTTCCCATTGTTTCAAAAAATATTGTCTTAGAAAAACATGTTGAAGAGGAGAGATATTTGTGGCAATGTGTTGGTCATGGGCAGCAGATGTAGGCTATGGTGAATGGTTGGTGACTGTATGGACAAACTTAGGATGAGACAAGCACTATGGTACTGGCAGCTACCAATTTTAATTGCTCATATAATGAATTTTCTTATAATGAAGCATGTTAGTAATGCCAAAAAATGGGTTAGATTTAGTGAGCTTTGTCAAAGGTAAATTTTCAAGCTAAAATGTACAATACTGAAGCTAGAATATATAACAACAAATTCAACAAATATGTCTATATTACAGAACCAGCAATAAAGCAACCTTAAAGAAAAAATAATATTACAAAGAACTTTTCATACTGATAGATAAGTAAGGTAAAATGCACATAACACTCACCAAAGCTGCATAGTTAAATGGCAGGGGGGAACACATGGTAGGTAGGAGACAGGTGAGGTGTGCATGATTCTCTTCTGGTGCTCACAAACTCATCTCAGCGCACCTGAATCATTACATTACACCACTGTACTGTACTGCCCTGATTCAGGTGTTAATAGTAGGGTGTAGAAAGATGTGCATTATCAACTTTGTAATTCTACTTGCCTTGGACTGAAGCATTTACAATCAGATTTTTTTTCTTGTGTAAAGAAATCTCTCCCTGGTTCACTCATATCGTATCATTGACTTTTTACACATTGAGTGGCCACCAGTGGGGTTTATTCTACATGTTTAAGAATGTATTAAAGTGTATTCCTTGCTTATTATGCACATTAGTTATGTATTTTTTTTAAAGCAGGTCTTCTCTTTTAGTAATGAGAGTTGTGCTGATATCCCAACAACCGTTTCCATCCTTCAGGAAAACAGATAACTCTTTTTATAAAAGGAAGCAATGAAAGACGGTTCTTTTCCATCATTTAGTACTTTATGATCTCTTGGGTCCAAGTATTGTCTCATCTAGTATGACATCATGCTGCCATGCCACCAAGTGTACACGACTGTTTCACGAGTCCTGCATCACACAGCTTTACCCACTGTGTTCCTCCTCACTGCTGTACCACCAAACACCCTCACCACTAACCACTAACTGCTGACCACATGATCATGACTTATCACCTGTTCCAGCACTGCAGGGATATAAAAGTATAATTGCCATTTGCATGTGGATGGATGAATGGATGTAGGGGTTAGAATGACTAGGTTAGTGAAGTGTATTGAGGAATGAGGTTCAAGTCACTTGGGAATGAATACAAAAGTGAGATTACACAATGTCATGACTACAATGTATGAGTATGGAGCTGAAACATGGTTAGAGGAAGGAGACTGAATATAATGAGTTTTTGTCTGAGGGATACACATACTTCTCTATTGTATTTGCTTTTTACTCTAAGAAGCATTAAGATCTATCACTATGGCATTTAAAGTTATGCACCAGTTTCAGAGTGAATATATTGATATCACATAATGTAATCCCTAACTTGTATAGAAAGAGTTTTCCATCTGATAGAAAAAAGAGACTACAGTGAAACATTGGTTGCTGAACAGCTTCCTTTTCTAAATAATCAGTTGAGAAACAGACTCATGATGGCTCTGGTTGCCATACTACAAATTAAGTGCAGAACAAGCTACATGGCAGGTGATGCACACATGATGACAGTGTGCATGTTGGTCACACTACAGCCCTTGCTCACCAGTACACTAGACTGTTTGCTTTATGTTTTTTTGTTTATAACTGTATTCTTTATTTAGTTGTAAATGAAGATATAAAATGAGCATAATGCTCATCTGTACTAAATATTGACACTGTGTTGACACATTCCCTGTTCTCTCTGAGGCTTCAGCAACTGCATTATTTGTTTATTTGTTATGGTGACTGAGCTAGAAGTCTCCCACTTGATCATCACTCTAGTACTGGTTCTCACATCATTGCATTTTTGTGCTTGTATGATGAAATCTGTATCATTGGTTTCCAAATTCTCATAACAGGATATCCTGGTATGATTTTATGCTCAAAATATCCTTTAAGTTTGAAAAATCAATTATAGTGTCTGGGAATTGATTAATTGATTTTATGTTGATTTCTATGGGGAAAACAGTTTTGGTCTCCAAAACATTGGATTTTGAACAGCATTCAGGAACAAATTTTGTTCAAGAACCAAGGCTCCACTATATATGAATATTTATGTATGTGGATAGAAGCCATTGACACCCTCATTGTGTTGGATTTAGATTCACAGAATTTGAGAAAGTTTAGCAAGCCGTCAGGAATGATGAGAAGTAGCCAGGGAGTTGGGAGGCTCCGTGGGCGGGCCCGGGGTATCACAAGGGGATCTGGCTCCACCACCAGCTTATCCCGGCCAGGCACAGTGTCCTCGGGGTCAAGTAGAGGACGGTCTTCCTCAGTGGATGAGGAGAGGTTAGTCATTCATGTTGTACCAGTAGCTAACTAGCTTTTCTCAAAGTTTGTATTGAGATACAGTGATATTTTGTGTACTGTTCTCTTTACTTGTAATGAAATAGTAATGAATACAGTGTTTATTTGCCTTCACTGCATGTGCAGATAGGATATTGTGAGCCTCAGCCTTTGAAGTTCAGTAGTCACAGAAAAGATATACAAATTTGTCTCCCACTGAGATTTATAAAATTAGACTATTGGTGTTTAAAACTTCCATTTGTATATGATGCTGGTAGTGAAAAATATTGGCCTTTAAGGTGTATAGTTTTTAAATGTATAAATATATGGCAGGAAGAAAATTTGCCCATGGAATGTTAAATGTAAGAAGGCAAGAGACAAACGTAATTCTTTGGATTGTGTTGTTGAGAGTTTTTAATGTCTTATCTGTTGATCTCCCTTCAGCATAGATTCTCCCAAGGTCCTCAGTCGGCCCAAACCATCAAGGTACAGTTCAGTGCGTGCAAGAATCCAGGTGCGCCGAGGCAGGCCAGTAATGCGAGGCTTTGCCAATGTAGGTGCCGTGTTTGGGGACAGCAAGAAGGAAGAACTGCACCCACAAATTGTACGAATGGCAAGAAGATCAGGGCAGCTAAACCTTTCCAATAAAGGATTGGCAGTAGGTGTGTGGCAATAACATATTGTTGTACATTGCTTAAGTCCAGAACATGTTTGGATACAAGATCAGTTTTCACTGTCATGGTGGACTGGGATGTGTGATGTGCCCTAAACTGAGAAGTTTAATTTGAACACTTTCATTTTATGTGCTATATGATTTATTTGCAAGTTACTGGATTTCTTTGAAGTGTGTGTGATGGCAAAGAAGATGATGAAGTGTGTAGGATACTCTTAAACATTTGAAACAATTTAGAAACTTGTGTGTAGTGGTTACCTGTGATCTCATTTTCTGAAATGGGTCTTTGGTGTTTAGGTAGTTTGAAAAAGGTGTTTATGGCAGCATGTGACAGTTCCAGAGAAGGTGTACCGCATCAATGAGATAGATGCTGAGGAGGCCAAGAAGATGACCATGAACATGACAATGGACAGCAGTGATGATGACCGCTGGTGGGAGCAGGTTGACCTGACACGCCTCTACCTCTCCTCCAACCAGCTGTCAACTCTGTCCCCTGAGATCAGCAATCTTTCTGCCCTGCAGATCCTGGATGTGAGTGGTGTGTTGTGCAATTGTGCTGCGTTTGGTGTCTGCCTTGTGTTCCAAAGGTGTGTCAGTGTAATGTAGCTTTTAGTTACCTGAAAGCTTTTGAACTACACTTTCAGACAACGAAGTCTTGGCTCTTTTGAATACTTCCCAAAAATTCTCTCCTAAAGATAACTGATATCAAATTGTGAATATAAATCATTTACACAACTCAGAACTTGTCAACAATCTACTCCTTGAGGGGAAAATGGCGTATTTATGCTGTGCATTGTTAAAATTTGTACAGAATGGTCAGGGAATGATGATTCAGTAACTGTTTAAGTGGAAATGCAACAAGCTAAGGGAAGTCAAAAGCAGATACTAGGAGAAAAATCAAAAGTGGATAAGTGGGAAGCTAATGAAAAATCATAACAATGCTGATCATTATGTGGGAGATTTCAAAGGTATGGACATGAGAATAGGTAAATTTTGGTTAAGAATTATTTAAGAATGATGTGGGAAAGGCAAAGTGCATGTGGATGACCTAGAACCAACACTAAAGGAATACTTTAGCTTTCAGACAACAACCTCACTGCTCTGCCTTCAACCCTTGGTGAGCTAATCAGCCTTCAGCGGCTCAACCTTAGCCACAATCAGCTGCAGGAGTTGCCTGTAGGAGTGTTTGCTCTGCAGGACCTTCGCTCTTTGCAGCTCGATCACAACAACTTCACTACTTTCCCTGATGACTTGGGAAACTTGCCTGTCTTGGAGTACTTGGTAATCTTTGTGTTAGCTAATATTCCTGGAAGTTGTTTTTGTATTGTGATTCTTGGTCATTTTCAGCTTGCATATGCTTTTTAAATAATATTGCTTCAGGATTTGATTCCTATTGTAATGTCATATCTTAGTTTATCTTCACTTATCATTGGGTACAGGTGAGGGGGTAGTATAAGAGATAATAATATTGAACAGTGGTTAAGAAATAATGGAAGAGTCAGGTTGTTAATAGTCAAGGGTTAGTGTTCAGTACATGTTCTCTAACAGTATTCAAAACACTGTTGAGTCTTTGTGACATCTTTGTGAGCAGACTGCCCTTAAGCATTTGTATGTAGATGATTTGATCTTAATCACTGCTGTCTTAATTTTCTGTAGCAGTTAGTTAGTAGTTTTGAATCATTCACTTACATATGTGAGGCACTTACATTTACTCATTCATGATTTTGTTGGGTTCTCCCTTTGTTATTTTCCATGGCATATTAAAAACATTGATGGTAATGGTGATGATAATTCTACAAAATCATTATCCATCCAAGTATCAATAAAATCTGTATTTCAGGATGTTTCTCACAACTCCCTTGAGAGTTTGCCCTTCAGCATTGGTTATCTGCAGAGGCTGTCAAAGTTTAATGCTTCAGAAAATGAGATCAAGGAGCTCCCACCTGAAATAGGGGATTGTTTTGGTAACTACTATTTATTCTACCAGTTTCAAGTGTTTACTAATGATTATAAATTTTGCCATGTATTTTTAAGTGGTGAAATATTGAATGTATAGATGAAATGATTAGGTGTTGGGCACATAGAGAATGTCTGTCTATATACTTGACTAGGATTTTTCTGTTAAGTGAACTCACAAGCATTCCTTGACATCTCAGTCTGTATGTCATTAAGGAAGAATGGATTGAGCCTCACTGTATCAGGGACGAATAGTGCAGGTAAATCTGATAGTTTTACCAGCAGGATCTGACACTTGAACTAGTTTATTTCATAGGTTTTGGGCTAGGCTTTAGTTGTCATTCAGCTTGATTGATGACATCACTATTGCCTTTAAACTGATGCTGATACCAAGAAAAGAAATTTCACATAGATAAAATATAATGCATTGCTTCATTATTATAAAAAAAATTGCAGTGCAAGACTATTTTTATTTTTTTATATTTGCATTGACAAACAGTATGTACATTTTTCAGCACTGAGCCAGCTTGACATGACTCATAATAAATTAGAGTCTCTCCCTGACTCTATTGGTAACCTGCGGAAGCTAGAGCAGCTCTATCTTCGTCACAACCGACTGCGGAGTATCCCTCCCCTACACAGCTGTGTGGCCATGAAAGAACTCTACCTTGGAAACAATTTCATCAAGGTAAGGTTTATAATGGGTTACCTTTTTGCTGCGATTCAGAGAGGGGGTGGGGCACTTTATCTGCGAATTATGTAAAGGGAGGCGATAATGTAATGGATAAGGTGGTGAGCATGGGATTGGGCAGACGTCCATGCATAGGTTCAATTCCCACCACATACCACTTTGAAGATATGCTATTTGTCAAGTGGTTTAAAGTTATCTGCATGTCACCAGGATACCCAGGTTTTAGGTGGTTACACCAAAGAGGCACTTCCTTAGTGATATGGACCCTAATATGGGTACCACTATAAAATTGCTTCCACCACTAATGGGTGGAAGCTTAACAGTGCTTCCCACGTCTACTCTTCAAGTATACCTACAGGCGCTGTAGGCCATAACATAAAAAAAAGGAGGGTGTGGAGACAGACACTGTGTTGAATGGAGGGTGTGGAGACAGACACTGTGTGGAATGGAGGGTGTGGAGACAGACACTGTGTGGAATGGAGGGTGTGGAGACAGACACTGTGTGGAATGGAGCAGATCAGAGGGAAGTTGAGCTTGTATTTGCTGCACATTGTTACTACATATACAGTGGCACCTTGGAATACAAACTTAATCCATTCAAAATTTTGTTCTTACTCCAAAGCATCAAAATACATGTATTCTTATGGAAGTAATTATAATTCATTCCAAACTACCTCCCAAGACCAAAAAAATTATATTTTCCACCTAATTCCTTACTTTTTCAATACTATTACTATATATACTACTACTATTATGCTATAACTATAAAAGATAGGAAAATAAAGCAGGAAAGTAAGCAAAATGTAATATAATGAAAATTCAACTTCTCGTGGTCAGAAACAAGCATCACCACATCCTCATGTGACTCCATCAAGCCAGCACTGCACACTCTTATATAAGCCAATAAATTTTTCTTTGATATACTGCATTCATTATGGAAAATAAATCAGGGAAGTAAGCAAATTGTAATATGAAAATTCAACTTCTTCGCGGTCAGAAACAAGCATCAACATTTCCTGGTCAAGACGGCCCCCGACCACGACGGCCCTCCCCAACAGCCCCGTGTTTACCATGACGATCCCACACCAAATTTTAGGTTATTGTCCTCTTATTTCTCTCATTATGTTAACACGGTAACCGTGGATGGCAACTCAGCATTCCTGAGATAGTGTTTTGTAGTATGGAGCGTTAAAAACCATAACGTATTGGTACACCAGTGTACCCTGTGCAATTAGTGCATATATGTATCCAGGGTGTAACACAACTTTCTGTAAATATTGAAAGGGGTAAGAGAACATGCATTTCTAAGCAGAAAATGTTATATACACATATGCATTTTAAGGTTTTGTTTACCCGTAAGATGATTTTAAAATTTCCGAGAGGCGCGCGATAGTCCATTGTGTTTTTTATGAGGTGACGGCGACTGTTGCTGGCTTCCTGCAGCAGCCAGAGGTGCCACTTGGCTAAATACCAAATGTTTTAATATTGTTTTACAAACTTACATTTAAGACAGATTGTATCAACAAGTATGCAATTTACTGATAAACATTACACGATAACATTATTGCGGTGATTAAAAGTAAGCACTCACATACGGTACTACGTAGTACAGTACCTATCACTGGGTGAGGAAGGATGGGGAAGGATGGGAGAGTGGGGAGCGACTGATTTATTAATACAATCTGTCTTAGTATAAGATGCTCTATTAACAAGTATAATTTGAAACCATCTTACGGGTAAAAAAGAAACTGAGGCCACCGTGGTCTGTAGTGTGGGGCCGTCGGGGGGGGCCGTCGTGGAGGGCTGTTGTGGTCAGGGTCTTGACCATGACCCAGCGTCAACACATCCTCCTCAGCTGACTCCATCAAGCCAGCACTACGCACTCTTATCTAAACCAATAACAATTCCAATATTGTCATGCATCATAATATGTTTCTGAACTGCTTACTTATCCACGGAAATACATGTATATCTTATATATCACCAAGAAATACATAAAAAATGATAAAATACAGCATACTGACTGAAGTGCTCTCACCATCCTCACGCTTGGCGCCCTCACACCTACACAAACATATCCTTGTAAAAGCTGATACATGATTGGCTTGAAAACAGTGGGCCAATGACAGGCCTCGTTATATGACAGATAGCCTCAAGCATAAACAAACTGTGCGGCATAAAGGAGCGCAGCTTCTGAAAAGCACTAAGATCATGCCTGAAAGGCTCTAACGTTAGAGCCACGATCGTGCCTGACAGGCTATAAGGGTTAAGGCTTTTAATTCATGAGCTGTATACTCTCTCTTCCCCTTAGATCTTCTAGAATCTGTATGTCTGTATGTCTCGTGACTATGTGTGCTGCTACGCTAGGCAATGATCTTAATAACTAAAAACACTTAATATTATTATCCCAGGCACTACAAAACAACAACCAAACAACTGCAAACAACACTCTTGAGGCACTGAGGCAGCGTGGTGCCCCAGCATGCAGTCAGCTGATCGCGCAGTGCTGCGCACAGTCTGTTGACCGCGTTTGTTATTGTTCGTACTCCAAAGCAAAGTTCGTCCTCCAATGCAAAAAACCACGAGTTTTTTGTTCGTAATCCAAGTTGTTCATACTCAAAAGCGTTCGTACTCCAAGGTACCACTGTACTAATTACTGATATGTAATTACATATGCCTATATGCCATTATTCCCACATTCAGCACAGAAAATCAATCAGCACCTCTAAATAGAGATCATGCCTGTAACAGTGCCACATCACCTCTGCGTGCATGCGTGCCTAAAACCACCAGCCCAGCTGGCCAATCATACCTCAGATCCTTTCTGTGCTGGGCACGGTATTCACCTGTGCCTCTTCTCGCTTCTTCCTGCCTTTTGGTGCCCGCTTCCTTGCTGCTTCCATTTCTACTTCTCCCTGAGTTACCATGGCCACGCAGAGTTGTGTTGGATGCAAGAGGAGGTTGCCAGGCGAGGCTTTAGAGCCACATTCCTGCTGTGTGTCTTGTCGGCCCGCCATGTGTTCAACCGAGGACCGGTGTTGTGAGTGTTCCCACCTCTCCCTTCTTCAGTTCCAAGTGTTTGTGAAGGATGCTGAGAAGCATTCTGGCGGTTCCAGTGAGAAGCGTTCTCGCTGGCAGGAGCCAGCTTCTGAGATCCCTTGGGTCAGCAGGTTTGTCGCTGTAGAGTCTGATCTGGCTGCTATGAAGGCTTCTATTGCCCAGTTGTCAACGATCTTGTTGCCCCCTGCCTCCGGTTCCACATTTTCAGGGTTTGCGGATGGCAGAGTCGAGTGTGTGTCCGTCCCCCAGGTTAGTGCCAGGTGTAAGGGGGCCCTGGTCTACCCCTGGCTCAGGCCCTTCGGTGGAGCGAGTCTCAGTCTCCCTGGTTTGGCTCCAGGAGTGAGTGCGGGGCAGGCTCTCTCTCTTCCAAGCCCTGCCCGGAGTTGGCAGTCGGCCCCGCGCTCTGCCCCGCCGCAGGTAGCAAGTGGCATGCCTTCTCCCGCTGTTCCTGGCCCTTCTGCAGAGTTTTCGGGGCTCGGTGTAGTTAGTGTGTGTGTGGCCCCTCTCCCTAGTCTGGCTCTGGGAGTGAGGGGGATCAAGTCCCCCAGCTGTTTCAGGCTCTTCCATGGACTTCTCTGGTTTTGGGATGTGAGCTCGAGTTCAGCCCCACTCCTTAGCGTGGCCCCAGGAGTGAGTGTGGTGTAGATTCCCACTGTGTCAGGTGCTTCCAGGGAGTTTTCAGGTCTCGGTGGAATGAGCCTGCATGCAGCCCCACTCCCCAGTGTGGCTCCGGGATTGAGTGGTTTGCAGGCTCCCCCTGATCCTGTTTCTTCCATGGCTGGTCTTGGGGTCAGTGGATTGAGTCCGAGCAGCTCCTCTCTCTGTCAAAGCCTTGGGGGTTTGTGGGGAGCCAGCTCCCGCCGTGCCAGTTTCCTCCTTGGGCCTTGTTGGTGGTGGAGAAATGGGACTTCATGCAGCACCACTCCCGGGTGGGTTGCTGGGTGATGGCAATTTTGTAGGCTCGGCGGGCATGTCTTCCATGGGCCTGCCTCATGTTGATTTGCTTCATGGGTCATTGTCCTTGCAGGTCCCGCCCTGGCCAGTTGATGTGGGCACAGACTCTGGTGGCGCAGTAGTTAGTCAGGCTGCTGCTATGGGCTGGCCTTCGTTTTCTGAAGAGGTGGATGAGGTTTTTGATGACATTCCCTCGGGGGAAGCTGGCACTCCAGATGAGGAAGGTGTGGCCTCCTATCGTGAGCTTATTACCTCAGTGAGAGAGTCCTTGGGTCTCCCCATGCCCTCTCCTCTTGCCTCCACTCTTCAGACTGGAGTCGAACGCACCTCAGGGACTTCACAGCCTGGCGTCACCCCCTTGGTCTGGAGGTTCGCAGGGAACACCTGGGATGTTCCCTAGGGATCCTTAATCTGGCTTCAGCCAAGTTTGCATTGCCCAGGAGGTGGGCTTCAAGGGTGGAGAGGTGGTATACTCCAGAAGGAGATTCCTGTCGGGCTTCTCTCAATGATGAGCTATTTCATTTGGTGGAGAGTAAAGATCTTTTTGTGAGTCTTCCCTGGTGTATGGCTAGTCAATTAGAGGGTATTTCAAGTAGTCTGGTTGATATCACTTCCTGGACAGATCAGGTTCTGGGGGCCCTTGCTGGACTTTCCAGTGCTGCCCCCCCAGAGGGGCTTGGACTGTCTAGGAGCTCTTGCCAGGGCAAATTTAGATATTATGCAGCCCTGTGTAATGCTCCGTTTGAGGATGATGATGCTACGCAAGCAGGCTGTGGTGAGAAACCTCCCTAATACCTACGGTGACTGGGAGAGACGGCAATTGACGTCTTGCCCCGTTGGCTCCCATCTTTTTGATGGTCAGACTCTGGCGACAGTGGAGTAGAGGGAGCTTGAGTCCTCGCAACGGTCCCTTGTATTCCAGATTGCTCATGGCCTGGCTTCCACAGGGCTAAGACTGGTCGTTCCGTTGGTTCCCAACACCTTGCGCTGGTTGTGCCTCCTTCGGTTCCACCCTCTTTTGCTCCTAAGGTGAGTGGTTCCTTTCGCTCTCAAGGATTCTTCTGTGGCCGCTCTAGGGGCCATCTGGGATCTCGCTAGGGATGCTGTGGAGGTGCCACTGCAAGTTGGGGCTTGTCTGCAGCGGCTCTGGCAAGAGTGGGAGAACATCGGGGCCTGCAAGTGAGTGGTCAAGACCCTTTGGTATGGTTACGTTCTCCCCTTCCTCAGGGAGCCTTCCCCCTCGAGCGTGCCTGTGGAGTTTCTGGCGTACAGGGAGGGCTCGGACCGTCATTTAGCTCTGGAGGGCGCAGTTTCCAAGACGCTGGTAAAGGGAGGTATAGAACCAGTGGTAGCCTCTCAGGCCGGGTTCTATTCTCGCATCTTCCATGTGCCCAAGACCACAGGGGGCTGGAGGCCAATTCGCGACCATTCTGTCTTAAATCGTTTCCTGGTAGTGACCCACTTCCACAAGGAGACAGTTTCGTCAGTGTTAGAGTCAATGGCTGAGAGCGAGTGGATGGTGTCCTTGGAGCCGCGGGACGTTTACTATCAGGTTCCTGTCCATCCTTGGTCACGCAAGTACATGCGGTTCGTCTGGCAGGACAGAGCTTACCAGTTTCAGACTCTGCTTCAGCCTTGCCACGGCTCCTCAAGTCTTTTCCAAAGTGATGGCTCCCATGTCGGCTTGGGCCCATTGCCTCGGCATACCCTTGCGTTGCTATCTGGACGATTGGCTAGTTTCCGGTCCTTCTTGGGCTTCATGCCTCGACAGTGCTGGTCTCTTCTGTTTCTGTGTTCTCGGGTGGGGATTCAGGTCAACTGGGCCAAATCCGATCTGTCTCCCAGCCAAAGGAAGCAGTTCTTGTGTATGGTTCTCGACACTGTCAGAGACCGAGTCTTCCCGTCGCCAGATCAGGTCAGCCGTTTTCAGGCAGTGGCCCGACAGTTTCTGCTGGCCAAGGCTCTACGAGTGTCCCTCTGGAGGTTTTTTTTTTTACCATGTGGGCTTTTCACAGGAATTTCTGCACTAAAAGGGATACTTTTTATGGTACCTCCTATCTCAAAGCCCACCTGCTAGGAAACCGTTGCCCTAAGTGAGAAAACCCAACCTACACTCGGACCGTGGACAGGATTCGAACCCGTGCACTTGGAGATCCCTCGGACCCCAAAGCATGCATGGTTCCACTGTACCATGGTGGCCTCTTTGCTGGGACATCTTGCTTCCCTAGCACAGTTAGTGTGGGCTTCTCTGATAGATCTGTTTGCCATGGCACTGACTCGTCATCTGCCCCTGTATGTATCTCCTCTTCCAGATCAGGGAGCCTGACAACAAGATGCATTCTTTTTTCCGTGGGATGGTCTGGATCTGTACACCTTTCCACCGTTCACTTTGGTCCTGACCTGCCATGTTCTAGTGAGGGTTTGCGAGTCGTGGGCTGTGCGTATGACACTAATTGCTCCGCTTTGGCGTCAGGCAGACTGGTTTCTCCTGTTGCTGGACCTGCTTGTGGACAGTCCCCAGGTTCTTCCCAGGTGGCAGTCTCTCCTTCGACAATCTCACAGTCCCGTCTTCCACGGTTCTCTGGAGAAGCTCCATCTTCACACATGGCGACTCTCCAGCGTCTTTTCCGAGCGCAAGGTTTTTCGCGCAAGGCTGCTAAGTTCGTGTCTCAACCAGTCAGGCAGTCCTCTGTCTCAGTTTACCAGGCGAAGTGGAGAGTATTTTGTGGTTGGTGTGAGTCAAGGGATTTGGATCCGTGTTCTACCTCTTTAGTGCAGCTGGCAGACTTTTTCCTTTTCCTTTTTGAGGCTAAGTGCCTGTCAGTGTCAGCGATTAGGGGTTATCATTGTGCCTTAGCTCCTGTTATGCATCAGTCAGGCATAGATCTTTCCACCGATCCAGACCTTTCTTCTCTGTTCCACTCCTTTGTGGTCTCTTGTCCACCTTGTTTGCCTTGGTTATCTGCCTGAGACCTTTCTCCGGTTCTTTGGTCCTTGTTACATCCTTCTTATGAGCCCTTGCGGACAGCCTCGCTGAGAGATGTCTCGCTTAAGACCGTGTACAGCCTCGCTGAGAGATGTCTCGCTTAAGACCGTGTACAGCCTCGCTGAGAGATGTCTCGCTTAAGACCGTGTTTCTTCCGGCGCTCGTTTCACCTCATCGCGGTAGTGGGCTTCACGGCCTGTCGACTGAGATGCGTCAGTCCAAGGGTTGGACATCCATGACCTTTTCCTTTGTCCCCGATTTCCTGGCTAAGACTCAGTGTCCAGGCCAGCATTCCTTTGACAAGTTCACTATTCCTGCTCTTCTTGATTTTGTCGGGGAGGACGAGGTAGACCGCCTTCTTTGTCCGGTTCAGGCGGATCGTGAGTATCTTTGCAGGACTAGGGATTGTTGGCTGGCTTACTCTAGGTTGTTGGTCACGGTTTCGGGTCCCAGACAAGCCGTCCACCCTCATACCTTGTCTAAGTGGATTTGTCACGTGATTCAGAGGGCCTATGTGAGTGTCTCGGAGGAGAAGTTGCACTTTCTGAAAGTGAATGCCCATGAGGTTCGGGCTGTTGTGACCAGTGTTCTCCTTAGAAAAATTAAGAGTCTGGACTTGGTCCTCAAGGCTGGCATGTGGAAGAGTATGACCATCTTTGCCTCCTTTTACCCAGTGGTTCTCAACCTAGGGGTCGCGAGATGCTTTTGGGGGGTCGCGAGATGATGTTAAAAAAAAAAAATAGTATTATGGTCGACTTTTGTTTTAAGGCTGTCAAAATAATTCTGCTCATAAATTTCAAACAAATAATAAACTGAATGTTTAAATTTCAGGCTTAGAACCTTCCTTGTCTTCTCAGTTACGTGACTTAGATATCATTTCAGTTATTTGTTTATTTTATTGATTTATTTACTTACTTATTGTCAATGAAAGCTTAATGAAAGCTTAGAAATATAGATATTATAATAATGTGCAGCGCAGTTTGAAGATGTGATATGATGCGCTGCGCCGCCACACTGTCAACAACACTCAGCTGGGCGACGCGGCGATGTGTTAATGTCTGTGTGTGTCTGTGTTTTATCAATAATTCCTGCATATCTACACACTTCTTGGCATGACAGGTGAGTGGAAAGCAAACCTGAATCTTCACTGTTATGGGGAATGCTTAGTAGTGGTGGTATTGTTGTGTTAATTGTGAGATACTGATGAGAAAAGTGTGTGTGTGTGTCTTCGGCGGCAAAAACGTGGCGAGCGGTAGAGAGGCAGCCAATACATGTACCAGTGTAGTGTCCCCTTTAAAAGGAAATAGAAAATTATACATTTTTTGCTAGGAAGCTATATACATATATGCAACATGGAGCGATGGATAATCCGAAGGACTGCAAACAGGGAACAAACATCAGATATTGACAACAGTGTCTCAGAAACAACTGACGAAATTCCTTCTGAAAAGCCATCTACTAGTTCTACTTCAAATATAAATAAGGGACAAGACAAACGTAAGGGTAAGACCCCCCAGTATGACCAACCATCCAAACATCGAAAATATCAAGAGGAATTTATAAAGTACGGATTCACTAGTTTTACCATTAAAGCAGCACCCCCAGTGTGTTCTGTGCTCAGAAGTGCTTGCACATGAAAGCTTAAAGCCTGTGAAAATGAAAAGACATTTGCAAACCAAGCATCCATCTCATGCTGATAAACCAATAGAATTTTTCCGCCGAAAGGAGGGAGAGCTGCAGGATCAAAAGCAAGTGTTAACTCGGCAAACCACAATCTCTACCAAAGCTCAGATGGCATCATATGAGGTAGCATACCTAATTGCACAGTCCAAACAGCCACATACCATTGGGGAAACCCTCATGAAGCCTGGCGCAGTGACTATGAGTCGGATTATGCATGGTGATAAAATAGCCCGTGAGCTTGAAACAGTCCCGCTGTCTAACGACACTATTACTCGACGTATTAATGACATTGCAAATGACATTAAGTGTCAGCTGATTGACAGGGTTAAGGGAAGCAAGTATGCTCAGCAGCTAGATGAGTCGACAGACATATCAAATTCTGCACAACTACACTCAACCCTCGATTTGCCGGACTAAAAGGGGGGAAGGCTTGTCCGGGAATGGCAAATGTCCGGCAATGGAAAATGTCCGGGGGTCTACCCCCTTGCCGGACTTTACCCTATACAGGTTGAACCCCGCTTTAACGGCACGCGATTTACCGGAATCCCGTGTTTAACGGCAAAAATTTCCGGTGGGAACATAGTGTTGTCTTTAACGGCATTTCGGCACCTGCACCAGTTGTACCAGGAAGTTGGAAAATAAATCAGGCGTTTTTGTTCAGAAAAACAAAACTGAGGAGAAGAAAGAGACTTTGCACCAGATGTGGAAGACAAGAGAAAGAAAAATAAAAGAAAGGCAGGATCAGGAAGAATATAAGTAACAGGAGGTGCCGAGGCAAAGGCAAAACCTCCGACGACCATCATCATCATCATCATCATCACGACATCATCCACGACAAGCACGTAAGCACAACACTCGTGTGACGCGGCAGACTTGTTTACAGTCCAGTACTAGACGTGTATGTCCGCCCGCGCTGCCATCTATAGTGCCCGATTTGCGAACTTTGTCTGGCGCGGTAGTTTGAAATCGACTTGTCCCGGACTTTTTTTTTTTTTTTTTTTTTTTTTTCCCACAGACTCTTGTCCGGCAAATCCGAAATCCGGCAAATGGAGGTCCGGCAAATCGAGGGTTGAGTGTACTGGTATTCATCAGATACAGTTTTGCTGGAAAACTTCAAGAAGACATGCTTTTTTGCACTGTACTGGACGGAACCTGCACAGATAGTGACATATTCACAAAGCTGGACACCAAAATACGAGAGGAGGGCTTGTGTTGGGACCAGTGTGTTGGTGTGTGCACAGACGGTGCCGGGGCAATGTTGGGTAAAAGGAAAGGACTTAAGGCAAGAGTTTTACAAGTGGCACCTCACATAAATTTTACACATTGTATTATTCACAGGGAAGCTCTTGCGAGCAAAGCACTCAATCCAGAGTTAAGTAGTGTTCTTCAGACTGCGATTAAAATAGTAAACTACATCAAAACACGTCCCATAAACGCCAGGCTGTTCTCCACACTCTGCAATGAGATGGGCTCGGAGCATGAAGCACTGTTGTTCCACACAGAAGTCAGGTGGCTGTCCCGGGGCAAAGTTCTCAACCGCTTGTACGAGCTGCGAGATGAGGTGCGCCTGTTCCTGATTGAGTCTGAGTCCCAACTTGCTGACCATCTGACTGACCCTGACTGGTTAGCAAATCTAGCATATTTGTCTTGTATATTCGAAAGACTTAATCTGCTGAATTTATCACTACAAGGCCCAAACACAAACATCTTGGTTCTTTCTGACAAAATTGATGCATTCACAAGGAAACTGGAACGATGGGCTGTGCGAGTTGATGGGGGCAGTGTTGAAATGTTTCCTGAGCTTGAGGAATTTATGGAGGAGAATGAACTAAGTGTCGATAACGTGAAGGTAATGATCACGACTCACCTCCGAGGTCTTGTGGCCCACTTCAAGAAGTACTTCCCAAAGGAGACAGCCCCACAACGATATGACTGGATACGACAACCATTCACTGCTACAGGGGATCACTTATCATCCGACATGGAGGATGAACTGCTGGAGCTGTCCAGTGATCGCACCTTACAGACATCGTTTGGCTCAACCACACTGGATGAGTTCTGGATTTCAGTTGCAAATGAATATCCAGTATTATCCAAGGCTGCAATGGATGTACTAATTCCTTTTGGATCAACCTATTTATGTGAAAAGACTTTTTCGGCACTGACATATATTAAAAACAAATACCGATCACGACTCTGGGTGGAGGATGATCTCCGAGTTGCCATCTCTGGCATCAAACCCAGGATGGAGTTACTGTGTTCAAAAAAGCAGGCCCAAGTATCTCACTAACTGGGGTTAGTTATCATGATAAACTTAGGCCTGTGTAAATACTATTTTTCACTGTGGAATATGGATATTATTAGCTAATCACTACTAGTGGAGCCCCATAGTAGGGCCTAAATATTGACCATTGTCTTTAAACTTTCATGAATATTGTACTTTAATTGTAACACCACGTTAGTAATTATTTCGCAAGAAATTCATACAATTCTTTCAAATCCAGAAAATAATTATCTCAGACAGAATGTCTTAAATATTTCCAATATATTAATTTCCAAACCAAAGAGGTATGAAATATCTCTGAGTCTACCAGATTTTTGTGTGGGTGTATTGTCTCATATGAGAATTATACATCATCAGCTGATTTTAGGTTTCAGCAGATTTGTAATATCAGCAGATTAAGGAAATACTGTAATTATTTTGTAATTATTTTAAGGCTGAATATTTAAATTTTGGTATAAAGTTATCAGTAATTTTATTTGATTGTGGTTTACAAACACAGACATAATTCATACTAACTGCAGTAGCTTTTTCAACAAAAGTATTATTATAATTTCATACTTATTTTTGTCTCTTGAAGCAGTTAGTAAAGTTGTTAGTGGCTGTACAATTTAACATTAATTCTATAAAATATACCGTATTGCTTTGCATATTTTGTCTCAAAAGATTGTATTTTTCTTATTCATATATATATGTAATATAGAAAAATTAAACATGCAATTTCATAATCTTATTCTTTTTATAGTGATTCTATAGTAACATTTCATGATGTCTAGCTGTAGCTCGCATATTCCAAAACCTTATTCTCATTTCAGTTAATGTAAAACCAAAAAAGTAATAAATGTGTATTTTAAATATTTTTTTTATCTTATTTGTTGCTATTATGTTGTTATGATCCGGGGCATAGGCATGTACTGTGTGTGTGTGTGTGTGTGTGTGTGTCAGAAGCACTTCGGGGGAAGGCGGGGGTCACGAGTCTCTACCAATATTGTCTGGGGGGTCGCGGGCCAAAAAGGTTGAGAACCACTGCTTTTACCTATGGGTTGTTACTCATGGGTATTTAGATACCTTTTCCCCTAGGCCGATAGTTTTGGTGCTGAGGGTTGTTCACTGATGCTGGTTTAGTTTCGTTCTGGATTTCCCTTGTTGTCAGCAACAAGATTTACGGATACATTATTTTTCCGTTTTCGGGGTTTTTTCTGTTTTGGAGATTGTGTCTTCCATCAATGGAGTAGGCAGTAGTCACCTGCCGCCCGGTGGAATACTCCAGGAGAGGTACTTACGGGGATGTAGGCAGTGCTGCAGACTGAGTGATTCCCCGTGTCCTCTCTTCCCGGTTCCCTTTGTGGTCTCATTTATACAATTGAGCAGCTGCAGCCTGCCCTCTAAAGACAACTTCTACTACTTCCTACACTACACTACAACACCTTACACTTTTACACTCTCTTCAAATCAAAATTTAATAATGGCTTCACCACGCCCTGCCTCGGAGTCCCCTCTGGGAGGGACCATAAATGTCCCCAGGTCGGACTGCCCCTCTGCTGTCGACCTTGGGTGTCTTGACACTTCATCTAATACTTTCACTATCAATTTCTGCAACATTCGTGGCCTTCGTTCTAATTTTCAATCTGTGGAACACCACCTCTCCTCTACTAAACCTCATCTTCTCTTCCTAACCGAAACACAGTTGTCTGTGACTACTGACAGCAGCCCCTTTTCTGTTCCCTCCTACTTGCTCTATCCTCATTTTCAATCCAAAGCTGGATGTTGCGCATACGTGCGTAACGACACCACTTGCTCTCGTGCCCACAATCTTGAATCTTCAGAATTTTCTACCATCTGGCTAAGACTTCAATGTCACTCTCTAACTAAATTCATCTGTGCTGTATACCTCTCACCTAATTCCTCTGACTATGTAAAATTCTTTGACTATTTGACTTCCAAGGTGGAGCACATCTTATCTCACTTTCCTTTTGCTGAGATCTCCATTTTAGGGATTTCAATGTTCACCACCAGCTTTGGCTTTCATCTTCTTTCACTGACCAACCTGGTGAACAAACCTTCAACTTTGCTATCCTTCATGACCTAGAGCAGCTAGTGAAGTTCCCTACCCGTATTCCTGACCGCCTTGGAGACACGCCCAACATTCTTGATCTTTTCCTAACCTCCAACCCTTCTGCTTACTCTGTTAAACTTTCCTCTCCGTTGGGCTCCTCCGACCACAATCTAATTTCCGTTACCAGTTCTATCACTCCAGTGCAGCCTCAGGACCCGCCTAAGCGGAGGTGCTTCTGGCATTTTAACTCTGCTAAGTGGGAGGAACTAAGGCAGTACTATTCTGATTTCCCTTGGGATGATTATTGTTTTCATGTCAGAGATCCTTCTCTTTGTGCCGAGCGCATAACAGAGGTGATTATCTCTGGCATGGAGCTATACATTCCTCATACTTTCTCTAACCCTAAAGCTAAAAAGCCTTGGTTTAACTCTGCTTGTTCTCGTGCTGTCAATGATAGAGGCGGCTCACAAACGGTTCCGTAGCCATCCAACTGCTGAAACTCATGCCCTATATATTTCTGCCCGTAATCATGCCAAATCTATTCTCCAACTTACTAAAACTCTTTCATCAATAGAAAATGTCAAAGTCTTTCCAATTCTAACTCCTCTCGAGATTTCTGGCATCTAGCCAATAATATCTCTAACAACTTTACTTCTTCGTCTTTCCCTCCTTTACTTCATCCAGATGGCTCTACAGCTGTCTCTTCTTTTCTAAAGCTGAACTCTTCGCTCAAACCTTTGCTACCAACTCAACTTTGGATGATTCTGGGCATATTCCTCCTACTCCTCCACCCTCTGACTACTTCATCCCTAAAATTAAAATTCTTTATAAAGACGTTTTCCTGGCCCTCTCTGGCCTTGATTCTCGGAAGGCTTACGGTCCGGATGGAGTCCCTCCTGTTGTTCTCAAAAACTGTGCTTCCGAACTCGCTCACTGCCTGGTCAAACTCTTTCATCTGTGTCTCTCTACTTCTATTTATCCTTCTTGCTGGAAGTTTGCTCACATTCAACCTGTCCCTAAAAAAGGTGACCACTCCAATCCTTCTAACTACCGCCCTATAGCTTTGATTTCCTGCCTTTCTAAAGCCTTTGAGTCTATCCTTAATAGGAAGATAATGAGGCATCTATCAGCTCACAACCTTCTCTCTGATTGCCAGTATGGTTTCCGTAAAGGCAGATCTACTGGTGATCTTCTTACTTTCCTAACTGAATCTTGGTCATCCTCTTTTAGGGACTTCGGTGAAACCTTTGCTGTCGGCCTTGACATATCGAAAGCCTTCGATAGAGTCTGGCACAAATCTTTAATTTCTAAACTACCCTCCTACGGATTCTATCCTTCTCTCTGTACCTTCATCTCCAGTTTCCTTTCCGATCGTTCTATTGCTGCTGTAGTAGACGGTCACTGTTCTTCCCTAAAACTATCAACAGTGGTGTTCCACAGGGTTCTGTCCTATCACCCACTCTCTTTCTATTATTCATCAATGATCTCCTAAATCTGACTCAATGCCCTATCCACTCCTATGCTGATGATACCACCCTGCATTATTCAACAGCGTTCAACAGACGCCCAACCCAACAACAATTAAATGACTCAAGGCGAGATGCTATAGGACGCCTAACTTCTGATCTTTCACTTGTTTCTGATTGGGGCAGAGAAAACCTGGTTTTGTTCAATGCCTCAAAAACTCAATTTCTACAACTATCTACTCGACATAACCTTCCAGACAACTATCCTCTCTTCTTCAATAACACTCAACTTCCCTCTCCTCTACATTAAACACACTCGGTCTATCCTTCACTAAAAATCTAAACTGGAAATTTCACATCTCTACTCTTGCTAAATCAGCTTCCAAGAAGTTAGGTGTCCTATGGCGTCTTCGTCCATTTTCTCTCCCTCCCAGCTGCTTGCTCTGTACAAGGGCCTTATCCGCCCGTGTATGGAGTATGGCTCTCATGTCTGGGGGATCCACACACAGCTTTACTAAACAAGGTGGAATCTAAAGCTTTTCGTCTTATCAACTCTTCTCCTCTAACTGACTGTCTTGATTCTTTAAGTCACCGCCGCAATGTTGCATCTTTATCTGTCTTCTACCGCTGTTTTCATGCTGTCTGCTCTTCTGAACTTGCTAACTGCATGCCTTCCCCCTCCTGCGGCCTCGCTGCACAAGACTCTCTACTTCTTCTCATCCCTATTCTGTCCATCTTCCTAATGCAAGAGTTAACCAGTATCTTCACTCCTTCATTCCCTACACTGGTAAACTCTGGAACTCTCTACCTGTGTCTGTATTTCCACCTGCCTATGACTTAAACTCTTTCAAAAGAGGAGTGTCAAGACACCTCTTACGTTAACTGGACCCTCCTTTTAGATTTTTTGTTTTCTCTTTCTACTTTCCTCTTAACAGGGCCTGGCAACCAGCGGGATTTTTTTTTCCAACACTTTGTTTGCCCTTGGCCAGTGCCCTTGTAATGTAAAAAAAAAAAAAAAAAATGTGGGGTTATTTTTGATAAGTGGATATTTGATAAAGTGGGAAAGCTCAGAGGAAGATGGTGACTGACTGTGGTGTGAGTGGTGAAGGCAGTGACGCAGTGAGTGTTGTGTTTACATATTCTTTGTTTTGTTGTTTTCTCTTATTATTATTTGCTTTCTCTTATTATTTCTTGCTTTTCCCTTTACTTTAGATACACTTCTAGTATTTAGAATGGTAAATAATAAAAACATGTTAATTTAGCCAAATGAATAGAGTATTTTGTACAAATTTTTTTGGACCACATCCCTCATTCCCTCTATTATCTATTGTTTCTTATAAGAATTACAAGTTTATTTTACGCGAATTTTGAAATACGCGATGCCTCTTGGAACGCATCTATCGCTATCGAGAGTTAAATGTGGAGAGTTACCTGTATTTGAGACAGAAGCATGTGAGTGTTAGATGTGCAGTACCTGCCTCTTCGTATTAGCAGAGTAGATAGAAACTCCCCAGATGGGAACCGCCTTGTCATGGTGGGGGCACACACACACACACACACACACACGGGACATCGTCGATGGCGGAGGTGGTCGCTGAGCTCAGAGCAATCATCTATAATTCTACAGTTACCTAAGAGTAACCAAGGTGGGAAAGGAGCTGGTAATGTTTGTCCCGTCTCCATATAGTCATGTTAACTGTTGATTAGCAAAATAATGTCCAGTGAAGGTAAATATAAACTGTAGCCTGCGTTTGAGCCATCAGCTGGTTTGTTTACGTCTGCGCAACATGGCGGCCGTGAACTCGAAAGAGGAATCAGACTTCACAGGGTTTCAAGGAATAATGGAGAAGAGCGCTTATGTGAAGAAAATTCTGGAGTTAGAAGGTAAAATTGAAAAACTGTTTGAAAAGTATGAGGGCCTGGAAACGAGTTATGACAATGTAAAAGAGACTGTGCCGATATGAAGAAGGAAAATGCAGCACTGAAAGAGGAAGTTAAGCTAATTAAAGTGAATTGCGAAAATGTGGAGAATCTCTAGGAAAAGTGATGGAGAAGCAGGCTGAATGGAAAAAAGTCAGGAAGTGGAAAGAAAGGAGGTAAATTACAAAGTTGCAAGTCTGGAAAAGGAAATCAAAGAGTCAGGGAGAAAACTTTGGGCCTTGCTGAAATTATAGATCAACAGATCATAGAAGAGAAGATAGCTGAGAAAGTGGTGAAGGTTATTAAGTCAAATGAGACATTGGTGAGGAAACTGTAGACAAAAGAGATGTGTGGTGATATTTGGTGTGGAGGAGGATAAGACACCGAGTAAAATGGAGAGAGAAAAACATAAAAAGGTGATAAATAATATCATTAATGTGGTGCAAGAGGAGGAAAAGACCTAGTACAAGAAATAGAGGACTTCCATAGAATTGGAAAGTTCACAAGAGAAGGTATGAGGCCAATAAGAATCAAACTTAAGTCACAAAAGGATGTAGATGAATTGGTGGAGAAGTCATGGAGGCTAGCCCAGCAGGAAACAACAAGGAAGATTTGGTTGAGAAGAGATCTCGGTGAAAAGGAAAGAGAAATGTTAAATGAGTTGAGAAAGGAGGCTTTGAAAAAAAATGAAGAGAGGACAGAAGAGAGAAGAAAGAGTTTTCTGGAGAATCTTGGATATGAGACTGAGGAAGTGGTTCATAACCCAGAAAAGTACAGCAAGAAAGGACTAAAGAAACTTACATATGAGCGAAATGTAATGTATTCCAACATAAATGGAGTGATATCGGGATTTTAGAACTCAACGATTACTTGAGGACAAGAACCCAGATATTGTGGGTCTTACTGAAACAAAACTGAGAGAGGAGAAGACCTGATGAAGGTTGGAGAAGGAAATATAACGTTTGGAAAAGAAATAGAGTAGGTAAGATGGGAGGAGGAGTGATGTTGCTGGTTAAAAAGATATAAAGGTGGATCAAGTGAAAAAGGTATGGGAAAGGCAGAAGTGCTAAAGATCAGAGCAGAAACTAATGAAGGAAAAAGAGGCACTACATAGTGGTGTACGTACCACCTAAGACAAATGCATGGTCAGTACAGGAATATGAAGAAATGATAAGTGATACAGGAACATGTCTGGAAGAAATGTTGGGTGGCTGTGAACGAACTATAATGATGGGAGATTTTAATTGTAAAGAGGTGTGTTGGGAGGACTGGTCAATGGAAGGATCAGAGACAACATGGGAAATACACTATTGACACTGGCAATGGAAAATGTGTTAACTCAGTGGGTCAAAGAAGATACTAGGTTTGGAGGAGAGGAGCATCGTCAAGACTGGACTTGGTCTTTAGTACAGAGCCAATGGTCATTGAGGAGATGAGGGTGGAGTGCCCTTTAGCAAAGAGTGATCATGCAGTTTTGGAGTTCAAGGTGATAGACGAAGAGAAATCTAGAAGAAATGAAGAATATAAAGTGGGAAGATGGAATTATGCCAAGACAGATTTTGGAAACCTAAAGAAATTCTTTCAAGAGACAAATTGGATGAAATTCAAGAGTGCTAAGGAGCAAATGAAAAGTGGAAGGAATTTATAAAAATATACAAAGAAGGTGAGAAAAATTTGTACCAATAAGACAACATAGAAGTTGGAAAGCAGGACTGGTTTAACGATAGATGTGAAAAGGCTAGAACAAGAAAAGAGGATGCATGGAAGAGGTGGAGAAGGAAAAGACGGATTAAGCAGTGGGAAAGTTACAAAAGAGCAAGAAATGAATATGTGTTGATTAGAAGAGAAGAAAGAAAGAAACAAGAAAAGGATATAATTGATAAATGTAAAGACCAACCAAGGCTTTTTTACAGACATGTGAACAACAACATCAAAAATAGAGAAAGTATTGAAAGTTTAGAAGTAAATGGAGTATACAGTGAAGATCCCAGGGAAATGGCAGAGGCTATGAATGGATGCTTTCGGAAGGTATTCACAAAGGAGACTGCTTTTGACAAACCACTGGTAATGGAACAGAAAGGGATTATGAAGGAGTTTCAAGTAACGGTGGAGGAGATCAAGAACATGATGGGGAGTTTAGAAGTGAGAAAAGCTGTGGGACCTGATGGGGTATCAGGATGGATTTTAAGAGAATGCAGGGAGCAATTGGCAGAAAAAGTTTGTGAAGTAATTGATGCCTCATTAAGGGAAGGCGTAGTGCCCCAAGACTGGAAAAGAGCTAACATTGTCCCAATCTATAAATCAGGTAACAAGAGACCCATTGAACTATAGACCAGTGTCACTTACAAGTGTGGTAGCTAAGATGTGTGAGAGGGTGGTGAAGACTAGATGGACAGACTTCTTGGAGAAAAATGACATACTTTGTGAGTGTCAATTTGGTTTTAGGAAAGGCGTTCATGCACGACAAACCTGATATGTTACTATTCGAGGGTGATAGATGTAATACAGGAAAGAGATGGTTGGGCTGATGGAATATATCTGGATTTAAAAAAGGCCTTTGATAAGGTACCACACCAGAGACTGATCTGGAAACTTGAAATGGTAGGAGGAGTGCATGGCAGTTTACTAAAATGGATGGAAGACTTTTGGTAGGAAGAGAAATGAGAACAATAATTAAGGACAGACCATCAGAATGGGGATTGGTGGAGAGTGGAGTTCCACAGGGATCAGTGTTGGCACCAGTAATGTTCGCAGTCTACATAAATGACATGGTGGATGGGGTGTCCAGTTATGTGAGCCTATTTGCAGACGATGCAAAATTGTTAAGAAAAGTGAGATGTGACAAAGATTGCGAACTACTCCAGGAAGACTTGGACAGAATATGGAAATGGAGCTGTACATGGCAAATGGAGTTCAACACGACAAAATGCAAGAAAATAGAGTTTGGCAAGAGTGAAAGAAGAATCAGGAGTATGTACAAGATAGGAAATGAAGACATAAAACCAGTCATGAAGAAAAAGACCTTGGGGTGACAATTACCAATGACCTATCGCCAGAGAGACATATAAACAAAATAATTGGAGAAGTATTGAACTTATTGAGGAACATAAGAGTGGCGTTCGTATATCTAGATGAAGAAATGATGAAGAAAATAATTACTGCAATGATAAGACCGAGGCTTGAATATGCAACAATACAGTGGGCTCGAACTTAAAGAAACACATAAGGAAACTAGAGAAAGTACAGAGGGCTGCAACGAAAATGGTGCCTGACTTAAGAGATTTGACTTATGAAGACAGACTGAAAAGAATGCAACTTCCAACCCTGGAAAACAGAAGAAAGGGAGACCTGATAGCAATATACAGAGTGATCATGCTAGGTTTTAGACAAGGCAGATTGGCCTCAATTCACAGATCTTAGCTCTTTTATCCGTCCGCTGGCTGATTTTTCTACTTGTGCTGAGGCTGTTGATTATTTTACCGATTTTTTGATTTCAGTAGCGCTTCAGACAATCCCTAGGACGTCCGGTCGCTTTACTAAGCGTCCCGTTCCTTGGTGGAACGCAGCATGCACAAACACTGTGAAACAAACTGGCAGCTTTCTCTCGTCTCCAGCGACATCGTGGAGACCCGCAGTGTCTGGATGCTTTTCAGCGCTGCCGAGCTCGAGCCAGCCGCATCTTGAAAGAGGCACAAAGAGCCTCTTGGAAAGCTTATGTCTCTTCCATTAACGCCCGCACTCCTCTTACGGATGTCTTGAACAAAGTCCGCCGAATTGCTGGGAAGTATTCTGCTCCTTCCCCACCAGTATTGTTTGTCTTCTGGGCGAACGGTGGCAGACCCTAGGACTGTTGCCGACCTTTTCGCAGAGCACTTTGCCAGTGTTTCCCGGAGGCATCCTGTAGCCCCGGGCGCACATCACCGCCAGGGAATGGAATCTCTCGGCATAAACTTTTCTTCGGCTGGAGGGGAGTCTTATAATGTCCCTTTCTCTGCTTCCGAGTTGCGGACTGCTTTGTCTCAGTGTCATGACTCTTCTCCTGGCCCAGATGATATTCCTTATGCCTTTTTGCGTCACATGTCTGACCGTGCTTTTAACTTTTTATTAAATCTTTATAATATGATTTGGCATACCGGTGACTTTCCATCTTCTTGGGCTGTGGCAGTGGTTCTTCCATTTCTGAAGCCTGGGAAAGATAATCTCCAGGCTACGAACTACTGTCCTATATCTTTGACATCATGCATTTGTAAAGTGTAAGAAAAGATGGTAAATGTAAGACTCATGTGGTACAGGCAACCCCCGTTTAACGAAGGTTCACACAACAAAATTTCGCTACAACGAAGGTTTAATTTACTACCATCTGCTCGTTTAACGAACATCAAACTCGCTTTAACGAAGTTTTATCCAGGTAATTTTTTTCCAAATTTGAAAGCCCCACCATATCACGCAAGCTGACAGGCTTTTGAATACACCAGGAGCTGCTGGTATTAAGGCCTGCCTCAGGAAAAATCTTGGGACCCCTATAGAGTAAAGATCAAGATCAAGATCAAGCCTCTCGTGGACAACACGCGCAACACTCACTCCCCAGTCAAAACATAACAGCGTCAGAAGCAGCTTGTCTTCCCTAGCTCAACTTACCACCAAAATGCCCTGCAATTGGCCTAGTGTTCGTAAGAAGAACAGGAAGTGTCTTACTCTCCAAATGAAGCTAGATATTATTCACAGACACGAGAGAGGCCAGAAAACTATAGCAGTGCTGGCCACCATCTTGACTCCATATTATACTGTCTCTATTTTCAAGTCAGCAGACTCTATTAAGAAGGCTGGTGAGACTGTATCTTCCTTGTAAGCTAAAAGAACCACCTGAACCCGTGACTCTACAATGGATAAAATGGAAAGCCTTGTGGAAATGTGGTACATAAGTTTTGTATGCAGTACAATGATGCGCACTTTGTTTACATTCCACAGGTTGCCTGTTAGTGTCTTTCCCGTTTCACTCTTCCTCCCTTCATAAAGTTAAGATCATCAACATTGTAAAGTTACATACTTACATACTTTAGTGTACATTATAATGACTTAGATTAAACTACCTAAATGTTTAACTTCATAATTTTTACTTTCATTAAATCTTTTACTGTACTATGATGCACTCTCGCTTTGCTTACTCTCAATGGAAGTTCAAATCAGGGGTTAAACTTGTTATAATCGGATCGCTTAACGAAGTTTCGCTTAACGAAGTGTTTTTTAGGAACGTAACACCTTCATTAAACGGGGGTTGCCTGTACTTGGAGAGGGGGAAGTACTTGTCATCGGTTCAGTACGGCTTCCGAAAGATGAGGTCTAATACTGATGCTTTTTTATCCCTAGAGTCTTCCATTTGTGAGGCCTTCACTAATCACCACCATCAAGTAACAGTCTTTTTTGACTGCCTATGACCTATGACTATGGCCTATGACACGGCTTGGTGTCATAGCATTTTACAGTCTTTATTTAATTTTGGCCTTCGTGGCCACCTTCCTATTTTTATCCAGCAGTTTTTATCCAGACGTTTTATATGGGTACAAGTGGGGAGTGTTCTCTCTGAGGCTACTGCTCTAAATGATGGCGTTCCACAGGGAAGTATTCTTAGTGTTACATTATTCGCAGTCGCCATTAACCCCTTCAATACGGTGATGCCTATGTAGGCGTCATGAAACCCCAGTAGCAAATACGGTGACACCTACGTAGACATCATATTTCTTTTCTGAGCTTTCTTCAGTTCAGTTGTCCCGTATAGTGTGTTGGATACCAACTACACACGCCGTATGCTGTCTTTGAAATCCTAGTGCTCCTCCCACCATCCTTGTCTCCACCAATCACTAAAGATAAGCTACATGCGTCCTGCCTTGTCTAAAATTACCCAGTGGCATAGACTGTTCCCATCTCTCTCTCTCTCTCTCTCTCTCTCTCTCTCTCTCTCTCTCTCTCTCTCTCTCTCTCTCTCTCTCTCTCTCTCTCTCTCTCTCTCTCTCTCTCTTCCTTCCCTCCTCTCCTCCCTCTCCTCTCGAAAGATTCGTGAAAACAAACACACACACACACACACACACACACACACACACACACACACACACACACAAAAAAAAAAGTATGGCAGAACTGTTAAATAGTAATAGAGAAACTGTCTATATGAAAGAGATTAAAGTAACCAAGCTTGAAATAAAAAATTTGATGACGGAATTGGATGAGGAAAAGGCAATGGGACTGGATGAAGTCTCAGGCAGAATACTGAAAGAATGTAGGGAAGAACTAGCAAGTCCAATATACAACATCATAAAATGCTCAATAGAAAATGGAACAGTGCCAGTGGAGTGGTAAAGAGCTGAGGTGGTTCCCATATATAAGAGCGGAAGGAAGGAAGAACCTTTAAATTACAGACCGGTATCACTAACTAGTGTAATATGCAAGATGTGTGAAAAAGTAATAAAGAAGCAATGGATTGAGTTTCTTGAAGACAACAAAATATCAAATAGCCAATTTGGTTTTAGAAAAGGTCGGTCATGTGTAACAAATTTATTGAGTTTCTACTCTAGAATAGTTGATAGAGTACAAGAGAGAGAGAGGGATGGGTTGACTGTATTTATTTAGATCAAAAAAAGGCTTTTGATAAAGTGCCACATGAAAGATTACTATGGAAGTTAGAGGAGAAGGGTGGCTTAAAAGGAAGCACATTGAGATGGATGAAGAATTACTTAAGGGGGAGAGAAATAAGGACGATAGTTAAAGATATGAAGTCCAAGTGGAGAACAGTAGACAGCAGAGTGCCACAGGGGTCAGTATTGGCACCAATACTTTTCTCGTATATATAAATGACATGCCAGAGGAGTGAACAGCTACATAAATCTGTTTGCGGACGATGCAAAACTGTGCAGAGTCATTAAACAAAAGAGGATTGTGAAATACTACAGGAAGACTTAAACAAGATCTGGAAATGGAGCAAAAAATGGGAGATGGAATTCAATGTGGACAAAAGCCATGTCATGGAAATGGGAAAAAGTGAAAGACGACCAGTGGGAATCTATAAGATGGGAGATGGAGTAGAACTAGAAAAAGTAAAAAAGGAAAAGGACTTGGGAGTGACAATGGAAGAAAATAATCAACCGGTAAGCCATATTGATAGAATTTTCAGAGACGTATAATTTGCTAAGGAATATTGGAGTAGCATTTCACTATATGGACAAGGAAATGATGAAGAAATTGATAAGTACTAAAATAAGACCTAGATTGGAATATGCAGGAGTTGTGTGGACTCCCCATAAAAAGAAACACATAAGAAAATTAGAGACTACAAAAAATGGCTACAAGAATGGTTCCAGAATTTAAAGGGATGGCATATGAGGAGAGACTAAAGGCTATGGATCTACCAACCTTGGAGCAGAGAAGAGAGAGAGGGGATCTGATACAAGTTTATAAATTGATTAACGGAATGGATGAAGTGGATAATGAGAAACTGATCCTGAGAGAAGAATATAACTTTAGAAGCACAAGATCGCATAGTAAGAAACTCTGGAAGGGACGATGTCTGAGAGATGTTAAAAACTTGGAACAGTTTGAGTGAGGAAGTGATGTCAGCAAAGAGTGTACATAGTTTTAAAGAAAAGTTGGATAAGTGTAGATATGGAGACGGGACCACACGAGCATAAAGCCCAGGCCCTGTAAAACTACAACTAGGTAAATACACACACACACACACACACACAGTAGCTCAGTGGTTAGAGCGCTGGCTTCACAAGCCAGATAACCAGGGTTCGATTCCCCGGCCGGGTGGAGATATTTGGGTGTGTCTCCTTTCACGTGTAGCCCCTGTTCACCTAGCAGTGATTAGGTACGGGATGTAAATCGAGGAGTTGTGACCTTGTTGTCCCGGTGTGTGGTGTGTGCCTGGTCTCAGACCTATAAGATCGGAAATAATGAGCTCTGAGCTCGCTCCATAGGGTAACATCTGGCTGTCTCGTCAGAGACTGCAGCAGATCAAACAGTGAATACACACTCCAGTAGCTCAGTGGTTAGAAGGTAAAATTGAAAAACGCTGGCTTGACACAAGCACTGAAAGAGGAAGAGGACTGTGGGGAAAAGTTCGACTTTGGGCCTTTGAAATTATAGATCAACAGATCATAGAAGAGAAGATAGCTGAGAAAGTGGTGAAGGGTGGAGATATTTGGGTGTGGAGGAGGATAAGACACCGAGTAAAATGGAGAGAGAAAACATAAAAAGGTGATAAATAATATCTTTCACTAGTACAAGTAGGACTTCCATAGAATTGGAAAGTTCCAAGAGAAGGTATGTTCACCAAAAGGATGTAGCAGTGAGTAGGTAGCCCAGCAGGAAACAACAAGGGATGTAAATCGAGGAGTTGTGACCTTGTTGTCCCGGTGTGTAATGTGTGTGCCTGGTCTCAGGCCTATCCGAATATCTAATGAAGGAAAAAGAGGCACTACATAACCACCTAAGACAAATGAGTCTCTCAGCTCGTTCCAATGGAAGGATCAGAGACAACAGGGTAACGTCTGGCTGTTTGGAGGAGAGGAGCATCGTCAGAGACTGCAGCAGATCAAACAGTGCAAGTTCAATACACACACACACACACACACACACACACACACACACACACAATGGATCTACCAACCTTGGAGCAGAGAAGAGAGAGAGGGGATCTGATACAAGTTTATAAATTGATTAACGGAATGGATGAAGTGGATAATGAGAAACTGATCCTGAGAGAAGAATATGACTTTAGAAGCACAAGATCGCATAGTAAGAAACTAAGGAAGGGACGATGTCTGAGAGATGTTAAAAGATTTAGTTTCCCGCAAAGATGTGTTGAGACTTTGAACAGTTTGAGTGAGGAAGTGGTATCAGCAAAGAGTGTACATAGTTTTAAAGAAAAATTGGATAAGTGTAGATATGGAGACGGGACCACACGAGCATAAAGCCCAGGCCCTGTAAAACTACAACTAGGTAAATACAACTAGGTAAATACACACACACACACACACACACACACACACACACACACACACACACACACACACACACACACACACACACACACACACACACACACACACACACACACACACACACACACACACACACACACACACACACACACACACACACACACACACACACACACACACACACACACACACACACAGGAAGATGGTACACAGAGCGGTCGCTGAGCTCCGGAGAAATCATCTTTACTACTACTGTTGCCGTTGCCTAAGAGTAACTAAGTTGGGTAAGGAGCATGTAATGTTTGTCCCGTCTCCATATGTTAACTGTTGAGAAGCAAGTAATGTCCAGGGAAGGTGAATTTTAACTGTAACCTGCGTTGGAACCATCAGCTGGGAGTTGTTTACATCTGCGCAACATGGCGGCCGCATATTCGGAAGAGAAATTAGACTTCACAGGCTTCCAAAGTACAATGGAAAAGAGCGTCTATGTCAAGAAAATTCTGGAATTAGAAGGAAAAATTGAAAAACTATTTGAAAAGTATGGCGAACTGGAAAAGAGTCATAACAATGTGCTGAAAGAGTGCGCTGAAATGAAGACAGAAAATGCAGTACTGAAAGAGGAAGTTAAGTTAATTAAAGTGAATTGCGACAAATGTGGAGAATCTTTAGGAAAAGTGATGGAGAAGCAGGCTGAATGGAAAAAAAGTCAGGAAGTGGAAAGAAAGGAGGTAAATTACAAAGTTGCAAGTCTGGAAAAGGAAATCAAAGAGTCTGGGAGAAAACTTTGGGCCTTGCTGAAATTATAGATCAACAGATCATAGAAGAGAAGATTGCTGAGAAAGTTGTGAAGGTTATTAAGTCAAATGAGACATTGGTGAGGGAAACTGTAGACAAAAAGAGATGTGTGGTGATATTTGGTGTGGAGGAGGATAAGACACCGAGTAAAATGGAGAGAGAAAAACATAAAAAAGGTGATAAATAATATCATTAATGTGGTGCAGGAGGAGGGAAAAGACCTAGTACAAGAAATAGAGGACTTCCATAGAATTGGAAAGTTCACAGGAGAAGGTATGAGGCCAGTAAGAATCAAATTTAAGTCACAAAAGGATGTAGATGAATTGGTGGAGAAGTCATGGAGGTTAGCCCAGCAGGAAACAACAAGGAAGATTTGGTTGAGAAGAGATCTCGGTGAAAAGGAAAGAGAAATGTTAAATGAGTTGAGAAAGGAGGCTTTGAAAAAAAATGAAGAGAGGACAGAAGAGGAGAAGAAAGAGTTTTTCTGGAGAATCTTGGATATGAGACTGAGGAAGTGGTTCATAACCCAGAAAAGTACAGTAAGAAAGGACTAAAGAAACTTACGTATGAGCGGAATGTAATGTATTCCAACATAAATGGAGTGATATCGGGATTTTAGAACTCAACGATTACTTGAGGGATAAGAACCCAGATATTGTGGGTCTTACTGAAACAAAACTGAGAGAGGAGAAGACCTGATGATGGTTGGAGAAGGAAATATAATGTTTGGAAAAGAAATAGAGTAGGTAAGATGGGAGGAGGAGTGATGTTGCTGGTTAAAAAGATATAAAGGTGGATCAAGTGAAAGAAGGTATGGGAAAGGCAGAAGTGCTAAAGATCAGAGCAGAAACTAATGAAGGAAAAAGAGGCACTACATAGTGGTGTACGTACCACCTAAGACAAATGCATGGTCAGTACAGGAATATGAAGAAATGATAAGAGATACAGGAACATGTCTGGAAGAAATGTTGGGTGGCTGTGAACGAACTATAATGATGGGAGATTTTAATTGTAAAGAGGTGTGTTGGGAGGACTGGTCAATGGAGGGATCAGAGACAACATGGGGAAATACACTATTGACACTGGCAATGGAAAATGTGTTAACTCAGTGGGTCAAAGAAGATACTAGGTTTGGAGGAGAGGGAGCATCGTCAAGACTGGACAAAGACAAAGACGACAAGTATGACAAGTTTGCACGAGTTTCCCGCGCTCAGGCGCGCGGCACTACCACCCGTATATCATACAGGCGGGCTTTTTTAACATCTGGCGCGAAGGGGTTAATGGTGTTATTGATACTCTCCCAGATGGCATTCACAGCTCCTTATATGTTGATGATTTATGTATTTCATTTGCTGCTGCTAGGATGTCACTGATTGAGCGCAAGCTCCAACTGGCGATCAATAGGGTGTCCAGTTGGGCCAACATGAATGGTTTTCGATTCTCCACCTCCAAGACCGTAGCCATGCATTTTTGTCGCAGCCGTGGTGTCCATCCAGACCCGGATTTATACCTCGCCAATAGACGCCTCTCATGTGTGGAGGCAACTCGATATCTTGGCCTTTTTATTTGACAACCGTCAATGGGTTCCCCATTTCCGTTCTCTTAAGGCGTCTTGTCGGCAGGCATTATCCCTTCTTCGGGTTTTAACCCGCTAAGACCGATGGCTGCAAAATTCGCACCCTCCCATTACCGCAATTATCATAAAAAAATCAACTCTTATAAATTACTCTGGAAAAAAATCTGCTGTTAGTAGACATGACAATGCATCATCCTACAAGTTTTTATTGCTCTGCTCACTATGGTTGTCTCAGAATAATAACCGATAATTGGAGAAGATTGTGGTAGCAGCAACTCGGGGGAGGTGCTTTTATGTGTATTCTTACATAATGTAAGGCACTGCTCATGTTTTTGTGTGTTTTCACATGTTTTCGTGTTTTCACTCATATTGGCTGATTATAGTTACGTATGTTTTATCAAGCGTGGGTGACGATGTTGTCACAATAGCGGGGTCGGGATCTACCTCCAACCTGTGCACTTTCCGTCTTGTCCCGCCTTGTCTATCACTTTTATCACTAAACTTTAGCTTCCTCTTAGCACCAGTAGCCATAGTTGTAAATAATAGTTCCTTAAATAAGTAAATACGTAAATACGTAAATAATTATCACCGCGACACGATGCTCACGTACCTCACAGAAATTTGCGGGAGACTAGCTGGCTAGAGCCTAAAATTAGCAAGGTGGTCAAGCCCTCCATCTATCTCTCTCTTACTTTCCTTCACCCTTCTCTTCCCACCCACTTTCTCTTCAGCTAGCTACTCTCTTCACCCCCCTTTAAAAAAAAAAAAAAAAAAAAAAAGCTGGCTAGAGCGGTGTGCTTCCTGGGAGCCGACAGTACTACCATAGGCCTACGTCATGACCAAATATAGCAGCGCTACCAATGCTAGCGGTTTTATTAGCGCTCAAAGTAGCTGCCCCATTTAAGGACTGTCGGAAGTGTGCAATGCAGCCCTATTTAAGGCCTGTCGGACTTTACGGGTTAAGTCACACCTCTTGGGGTGCGGACAGGGACACGTTGCTACTGCTTCACCGTACACTTATACTTCTCAAGCTGGAATACGGCTGTGAGATCTACTCATCTGCAACGGATGCACGACTACGCACGCTTGACCCCGTGCATCATGCTGGGGTCCGCTTGGCTACGGGTGCATTTCGGACATCTCCAATACCTAGCCTTCTAGTGGATGCTGGTTTCTGGCCATTCTACCTCCGGCGCCAGTCTTCAATGCTCCGGTGATGGTTTCGCACCCACCGTTTTCCCGATTCTGTCCCTTGTCTGTCAATATTGCGGAACTTGCGTTCGCAGGCATATGTCACTCGACCGAGCCTACCTAAACCTTTTGGCCTTCGAGTGGCAAATCTCATGGCAGACTTATCTATCGACCCCACTCCTGTCCTCTCTTTCCGGCTCCCACGAGTTGGTTATTGGCAGCTTCCTGTTGTGTCATTATGCCCTCCTATCATTGATGGCAAGAAGGATTTTCCACCAGCTCTGTCCCACTCACGGTTTTTAGAACACTTTTTTACCCATTCTGATGATACTCCTGTTTTTATTGATGGTTCCAAATCCGACGCAGGCATTGGATTTAGTGTGGTTTTCCCCTCTTTTTATCGGTCTGGCAGTCTTCCTTTAGTGGCATCCGTTTTTACCGCAAAGCTGTCTACCATAGTCCTAGCTTTACAAATCATTTTCACTCTCCCGGTTTCGTCTTTTACAATTTTTAGTGACTCGCAGTGCTCTCACTGCTCTATCTTCTTTTATTTCCCTTCACCCACTGGTTTTATCAGCCCTGGAGTGGCTCTATTTATTTACCAGAAGAGGATATCGTGTTGGGTTCTGTTGGGTCCCTGGTCACGTAGGTGTTCCCGGGAATGAACATGCAGATCGCCTCGCTAAAGAGGCAGCGAGTCGCGCTCCATCTCGTGCCCCTGTTCCATTTCGAGATGTATTTCACTCTATTTGTGTGGCAGTTGCAGCATTATGGCAGAGGAGATGGTTAACAGGGGTCGCAAACTCGAAAATGGGAGAGATCACTACTTCCACTATCCCTCAGTGGACATACTTCCATGTCCAGGATCGCCGTGCACAGACTTTATTGGCGCAACTGTGCATAGGTCACACGTACCTTACACAAAGGTACCTGTTGACCAGGGACCCTCAGCCTTACTGTGAAGACTGCCTGGTGCCGCTCACCGTGTGGCACCTGCTGGTGGAGTGCCTAGTTTGATCGAGTTACGACACCGCTACCTCTACCGGTGTTGCGGTAGAGGTAGCGGTGTCTACAATATCTCACAGGTGCTTGGACCAGCATGTCTGGCCCCAGGCCATGATGTTTACAAGTACCTGGGAGAAGCTGGGCTTCTCCCCAATGTGTGAATTTTATTTCCTTTTATTATACATATTTTTAATGTTTTATTTAATTTTATTGTAGTTTTAGTATTTGTAGAGACCTTTGATTTTATTGTTTATAACTGATTTTAGTTTTCATAAACTACAGTATAAAATATCGTAGCGGCGCCACATGACCGTTGATGTTGCAACGCCTAAAATTAAAATCCAATCCAATCTTTGATAATCAGAATTACTTTGCTTTGTGACAGGAAATGAGTGCAGAGCAGCTGGGTTACCTCAGTGGTGTCAGCATCCTGGATCTGCGTGACAACCAGATGGATGACCTGCCAGACCAGATCACACTCCTGCAGGGCCTTGAACGCCTTGACATCACCAACAACAACCTGTCCACGTTAGTGCTCCACCACTCTCCACTCGCCACTTCTTGCTCTATATGTGTAGTGTTTAGCTCAGGACCTTAGGCAAAGCATTTTTCACACTTATTCCATATGATAAAGAAATAATGAAGTGCGATACATAAAAGTAAAGATGGGAACGTCTAATGTATGGCTATAGTTTTCCATGTAACTGATCATAAAAGTAAAAAGAGTCACATGATTGTAATGCTTTCCAGCCATCCTCACACTTTCCTCCTATGCTTTGTTGTTGAGCTGGAATATATAGCTCTCAGATTGTTGATTTTCTGTCATCACCTTTCTGATGGAGTTGTTGTCGAGAGGAGTTTCGCTAAGTGAAGAGGAAAGAGGGATTGTAAAAGGTGGTGATGATTATAAGCAATGATGACTAGTGGTCTCTGAGACAAAACATTTGAGAAAGTGACTACATAAACCTATTCTTATTTTCTCTGTAGTAACATTTCATGTGAAATAGAAAAAGTCAGGTTGTGGTAAGCATGAGGCAACTAGCACTAGACAGCCCAAATCAGGTTTCCTGAATTAATTGCAGGTTACCATTCCACCTTGGTCTGCTGCCTCACCTCAAGTCCATGCCCCTAGAAGGCAACCCAATGCGCCTCATACGGCGTGACATCGTGCAGCGTGGCACTGTGCAACTGCTTAAGTACCTGCGCTCCAGAGTGTCGGCACCTGTGCACACATTCCCTGGTGAGCTGATATGGAAGCATTGACCAACCTGCAGTGAAACTGTGTACATGTGTGTGTCTATCTATCAATCTTCCTGATGCATTGATTCTTCTTGAAGCATCACTGAAATTGGTGACCTTTTGCATCTTGATATCCTTTCCTCTCCTGTTGCAGCATCATTTCTCAAATAATTTACAATTTCTAATTATTCAATAAATTGATTTTAGAATTAGGTATTCATTTGGAAGCTGTTCTGTACATCCATTTGGTTTTACAGTAATTATTGCCATTGCTTGTATATTGCTTTTTCACCCACCCTTGTTTTTAAATAAAGTGTTTTCCATCAGGGTTTGAGAACACTCCTGCAGACACTAATCTCCTTCTGGACAACAGCTCAATTCCGGACAAGTACCAGATGAAGAACACCCAAACTGTGTCGTATAATGAAAAGGTCTCTACAATACCTGACCAACTGTTTGAGAATGCTGCTGAAGCTGAAGTAAGGACAGTTGATCTGAGCAAGAATGTGCTCACTGAAGTTCCTGCCAAGTAAGTGCATTCATTGTGTTGTATGTTATATCATCCTTGTGTTCTTCATGTGTCATAATGAAGATTTTACAACAGTAATACTGTATAGGTGTGTTGCTCTTAATTAAAGAGGAAATAACTGGTAGAGACACCAAAGAATATCTGCAAAAAGTTTCAGGAGCCATATCCTGTAATGTTTTGTAAATAAGATCCTCACAAAGCATCAGATAAAGACATTATTTTTGAGAGTGGACATTTGAGACCTCAACCTAATTGGTCAGGGTCTCAAACATCCACTGCCAAAATATCATCCATGTCTAATTCTTTCTGAAGATTTTATTCATGAAATATTACAGGACAATGTATCTGATATTCTTAGTAACTAATGCAAGCTGTTCAAGTAAGGCAACAGAGTTGAAATTTCAGTTGAAGTTTTTACAAGATGACAGTCCTGATACATTCAATGTAGAAGAAGTAAGTTGAGTGCCATTGAAGAAGAGAGAAGAGAGAACAGTTGTCTGGAAGGTTGTCTTGAAATGATAAATTAATGATTTGATCATGAAAGATTATTTTTTTCTTTATATGTATTACATTTCCAGAAATTTGTTCTGGTAGAATAGCATTCTCAAGATGTAGCTTAGAGTAAGTGGCCAGGTATAAGAAGAGAGAGGGCAGGTAGGTAGGTTGGAGATAAAAAAAAAAGGTTTGGTAATTTCTAGTTTGTCATTCTTTTTTCTTCTTCTGTAGCATAAAGAAAACAAAGGTTGCAATACATGTGTGTGAAGTTACACCTACAAAAGAAGCCAGAAAATATTAGATATAAGTTTAATGTAGAAAAGAAGCCATGTAAACTTTAGTATTTAATCAGAAGTATGTTTATCTGAACCATTCTTTTTCTTCTAAGTAGACTCTTAAATTTTTGTCAGTGTTTTTCTAGTAGCACTACTACAGCTGTTCACATTAATTTGCAGATTAGAAATGCTATGCAGACATGTGTCTGAAGTCATGCTTGGTCAGAACAAGCTAACAACTTTTCCCTCGTGGATTGGAAGGTTTCATCGCCTGCAGTTTCTTGACCTCCAGAGTAACCAGCTTACTGACTTGCCCACAGACTTGGCCTCTTTGCTTTACCTTCGGGAAATAAATATAACATCCAATAGGTGAGCTACTTCAACCACATGTGGTTCTGGTACAATTTTCACTGTATTTATTTGTTTGTTAAGGTTTTAGCCTTTAACCACATACTGCAACATACAAAATGTGATGAACAGTTAGTAACTGTGATTTACATCACATAATGAGAAAGCTATCTTTAAACCTGGCAGCCAATATTTCACTTCTGTATGTCTTGAAATGATGTTTGGTAACTACTGGTGAGTTCACGCTCCTTACCTTCCTACAAAAAAAGTATGTGTCTCAACATTACAACAGAAGAAACTTTTACTTTGTTATGTAGTTTTACAGGGCCTGGGCTTTATGCTCGTGTGGCCCCGTCTCCATATCTACACTTATCCAATCTTACTTTAAAAGTGTGCACACTCGTTGCAGACACTACTTCTTCATCTAAACTGTTCAACGTCTCAATACATCTCTGCGGGAAACTATATTTTTTTATATCTCTCAGACATCTTCCCTTTCTCAGCTTTTTACTATGCGATCTTGTGCTTCGGGTGTCATATTCTTCTCTCAGGATCAGTTTCTCATTATCCACTTGGTCCATTCCGTTGATCAATTTATAGACTTGTATCAGGTCTCCTCTCTCCCTTCTTTGTTCCAAGGTTGGTAGATCCATAGCCTTTAGTCTCTCCTCATATGTCATCCCTTCAAGTTCTGGGACCATTCTTGTAGCCATTTTTTGTAACCTCTCCAATTTTCTTATGTGTTTCTTTTTATGAGGGGTCCACACTACTGCTGCATATTCCAATCTGGGTCTTATTATAGTATTTATCAATTTCTTCATCATTTCTTTGTCCATGTAGTGAAATGCTACTCCAATATTTCTTAGCAAATTATATGTTTCTCTAAAAATTCTATCAATATGGCTTACTGGTGTGTGTGTGTGTGTGTGTGTGTGTGTGTGTGTGTGTGTGTGTGTGTGTGTGTGTGTGTCTGGTTCTCAGCTTCAAATTGGTCCATTCCGTTGATCAATTTATAGACTTGTATCAGGTCTCTCTCTCTCCTTCTTTGTTCCAAGGTTGGTAGATCCATAGCCTTTAGTCTCTCCTCATATGTCATCCCTTCAAGTTCTGGGACCATTCTTGTAGCCATTTTTGTAGCCTCTCCAATTTCCTTATGTGTTTCTTTTTATGAGGGGTCCACACTACTCCTGCATATTCCAATCTGGGTCTTATTATAGTATTTATCAATTTCTTCATCATTTCTTTGTCCATGTAGTGAAATGCTACTCCAATATTCCTCAGCAAATTATATGTTTCTCTAAAATTCTATCAATATGGCTTACTGGTTGATTGTTTTCTTCCATTGTCACTCCTAAGTCCTTTTCCTTTTGACTTTCTCCAGTTCTACTCCATCTCCCATCTTATAGATTCCCACAGGTCGTCTTTCACTCTTTCCCATTTCCATGACATGGCTTTTGTTCACATTGAATTCCATTTCCACTTCTTACTCCATTCCCAGATCTTATTTAGGTCTTCTTGCAGTATTTCACAATCCTCCTTTTGCTTTATAACTCTGCACAGTTTCGTATCATCCATAAACAAATTTATGTAGCTGTTCACTCCTTCTGGCATGTCATTAATATAAATGAGGAAAAGTACTGGTGCCAATACTGACCCCTGTGGCACTCCGCTTTCTACTGCTCTCCACTTGGACTTCATATCTTTAACTACCGTCCTTATTTCTCTCCCCCTCAAATAATTTTCTATCCATCTCAATGTGCTTCCTTTTAAGCCACCCTTCTCCTCTAACTTCCACAGTAATCTTGCTTGTGGCACTTTGTCAAACGCCTTTTTTAAATCCAAATAGATGCAGTCAACCCATCCTCTCTCTCTTGTACTCTATCAACTATTCTAGAATAGAAACTCAATAAATTAGTTACACAAGACCGTCCTTTTCTAAAACCAAATTGGCTATTTGATATTAATTTGTTGTCTTCAAGGAACTCGATCCATTGTTTCTTTATTATTCTTTCACACATCTTGCATATTACACTAGTTAGTGATACCGGTCTGTAATTTAAAGGTTCTTCTTTCCTTCCGCTCTTATATATGGGAACCACCTCAGCTCTTTTCCATTCTACTGGCACTGTTCCATTTTCTATTGAGCATTTTATGATGTTGTATATAGGACTTGCTAGTTCTTCCCTACATTCTTTCAGTATTCTGCCTGAGACTTCATCCGGTCCCATTGCCTTCTCTTCATCCAGTTCCTTCATTAACTTTTTTATTTCAAGCTTGGTTACTTTAATCTCTTTCATATAGATTGTCTCTCTATTACCCTGTGGCCTCTCAAATTTGGATTCTTTAGTAAAGACCTCCTGGAATTTTTTATTTAATAGTTCTGCCATACTTTTTGGGTCTTCCACCATCCCGTTCTCTCCTTTTAACCTTTCTATTGTGTCTTTTTGCCTAATTTTTCCATTTATGAATCTTTAGAACAATTTTGGTTGCTCCTTATATTTTTCGACAATATCTTTTTGAAAGTTCTTTTCCTCTTCCTTCCTCACCTTAACATATTCATTTCTCGCTGCCTTGAAGTTTTCCTTGTTTGTTGGATTCCTATTTCTCCTCCACCTTTTCCATGCTCCATCTCTTTTCTCCTTTGACCTTGCATTAAACCAATTTTTCTTTCCTTCTTCTTTTGGTTTATATTTTGGGACATATTCTCTGACTCCTGTTTTGTATATTTCCAAAAATAAGTTATATTTGTCTTGCATTGTCTCTGAGTTTTCCATCTCCTCCCAGTCTACGTTTTTAAAATAGTTCTTGAGATTCTCAATATCAGCCTTTCTGTAATTTAATCGGTCTCCTTTGTATGAATCGTCTCTATCTTCCTTTCCTTCTTCTATATCTATTTCTAATATTGCATGGTCACTCTTCGCCAATGGGCACTTATATCGTCATTCATTTGTATACCCCTTGTAAAAACTAGGTCCAATCTTGCCGGCTCGTCGTTTCCTCTGAATCTTGTGCATTCCTTTACTCTCTGGTCCATCATATTGTCTATCATTAGGTTCAAGAATCTTTCTCCCCAGGCTTCTTCCCCCATACCACTTTCATAATTTTCCCAGTCCACTTCTTTACAGTTGAAATCTCCTACTAATATCACTTTTCTCCTTTCTTTAATGATTCTCGTTAGACTCCTTATTGTGTCATCTATCATGTCTTTATATTCTTGATTGGTCCATGAATTTGTTTTTGGTGGCACATATGTTACATATGTGTGTGTGTGTATGTGTCCGTCACGAATCCTCTGTACGGATGTTTTGTACATATTGGGTATGTTTGATTGAGCTTTGTGTGTGTGTGTGTGTGTTTCACTGTTTGATCTGCTGCAGTCTCTGACGAGACAGCCAGATGTTCCCCTAAGGAACGAGCTCAGAGCTCATTATTTCTGATCTTCGGATAGGCCTGAGACCAGGCACATATCACACACCGGGACAACAAGGTCACAACTCCTCGATTTACATCCTGTATCTACTCACTGCTAGGTGAACAGGGGCTACACGTGAAAGGAGACACACCCAAATATCTCCACCCGGCCGGGGAATCAAACCCCGGTCCTCTGGCTTGTGAAGCCAGCGCTCTAACCACTGAGCTACTGGGCGTGTGTGTGTGTGTGTGTGTGTCCGTCTGTCCGTCACGAGTCCTCTGTACAGATGTTTTGTACGTATTGGGATTGTTTGATTGAGCTTTGTGTGTGTGTGTGTGTGTGTGTGTCCGTCACAAATCCTCTGTACAAATGTTTTGTATGTATTGGGAATGTTTGATTGAGCTTTGTGTGTGTGTGTGTGTGTGTGTGCATGCGTGCATGCGTGTGTGCGAGAGAGACAAATCCACTGTGCAGATGTTTTGTACGTATTGTGTATGATAGAGCTGAGTGTGTGTGTGTGTGTGTGTGTGTGTGTGTGTTTCTGTGTGTCCTGCATGACACAAGTCCTCTGTGCAATACCACAGCTGAAAATGCTACTAGGATTGTTGTCCCTATGCCGTAAAAAGCTGATCTAATAAAAATAATCTCTTGATTGAGATAGAAGTAATAAACTATAGCATAATTTGGTCTCCCCTATAAAGTTTTCTACGTTTTCTATGATACTCAGGGACGGATTCTACCTGACGAGTCACGAGGAGTTGCCAGGTATCTCCTACTTTTCCATGAAAACTCAAGTGAGGCCCTTGTTTAAGTATCTGGAGCCCTCATGAAGGCAACACTAAGTGGGGAGGAGTCACAAGAGCAGGTCTGAAGGGAAACGCGCCATGAAAATTCAAAACATTTCCCGCGAAAATTCATGATTACATAAGCAATCGCCGCATCACAGTACTTGAGAGGCTTGATTATATAAGCGATCACCGCAGTTTAAGGGTTAATGAATAGTAGAACGAGAGTGGGTGACAGGACAGAACCCTGAGGAACACCACTATTAATAGATTTAGGAGAAGAACAGTAGTAGTTTACCATGGCTGCAATAGAACGGTCAGAAAGGAAACTTGAGATAAAGTTGCGCAGAGAAGGATAGAAACCGTAGGAGGGCAGTTATGAAACCAAAGCTTTATGCCAGACTCTATCAAAAGCTTTTGATATGCCTAACATGACAGCAAAAGTTTCACCGAAATCTCTAAAAGAGGATGACCAAGATTCAGTAAGGAAGGCCAGGAGATCACCGGTGGAGCTACCTTGACGGAAGCCATACAAGCGATCAGATAGAAGATTGTGAAGTGACAGATGTTTGAGAATCTAACTATTCAGGATAGATTCAAAAACTTTAGACAAGCAAGAGATTAAAGCTATAGTATGGTAGTTTGAGGGATTAGAACAGTCACCCTTTTTAAGAACAGGCTGAATGCAGGCAAACTTCCAGCAAGAAGGAAAGGTCAATAGATAAACTTGAAAGAGTTTAGCCTGGCAAGGTGCAAGCACAGAAGCACAGTTTTTGAGGACAATAGGAGGGACCCCATAAGGACCATAAGCCTTACGAGGGTTTAAGCCAGCAAGGGCATGGAAAACATCATTACGAAGAATTTTAATAGTAAGCATGAAATAGTCAGAGGGAGGAGGAGAGGGAGGGACAAGCCCAGAATCATCCAAGGTGGAGTTGTGAGCAAAGGTTTGAGAGAAGAGTTCAGCTTTAGAGACAGAAGAGTTGGCAGTGGTGCCATCAGGATGAAATAAAGGAAGGAAAGATGAAGAAGTGAAGTTATTGGAGATTTTTTTGGCTAGAGTTTGGGAGTTTGAGTTTGAAAGATTTTGACATTCTGTATTTATGGAGGAGTGTTTGGCAGGTTGAAGAACAGACTTGGCATGATAATGGGCAGAGATATAAAGTGCATGAGATTCAGGAGATGGAAGGCTTAAGTACCTTTTGTGGGCAACCTTTCTATCATGTATAGCATGAGAACAGGCTGTTTTAAACCAAGGTTTAGAAGGTTTAGGTTGAGAAAAAAATGAGGAATGTACGCCAGACATTATCACCTCTGGTATGCGTTCAGCAAACAGAGATGGGTCTCTGACACGAAAACAGTAATCATTCCAGGAAAAATCAGCATAATACCTCCTCAGGTATCCCCAACTGGCAGAGGCAAAACGCTAGAGGCACCTCCGCTTTGGAGGATCCTGTGGAGGGATTGGAGAAATAGGACAAGATACAGAAATGAGATTGTGATTGGAGGAGCCCAACGGAGATGAAAGGGTGACAGCATAAGCAGAAGGATTAGAGGTGAGGAAGAGATCAAGAATGTTGGGCGTGTCTCCAAGACGGTCAGGAATGCAAGTAGGGTGTTGCACCAGTTGCTTTAGGTCATGGAGGATAACAGAGTTGAAGGCTAGTTCACCAGGATGGTCAGTGAAGGGAGAGGAAAGCCAAAGCTGGCGGTGAAACATTGAAGTCTCCAAGAATGGAAATCTCTGCAAAAGGGTAGAGGGACAGAATGTGCTCCACTTTGGAAATTAAATAGTCGAAGAATTTACTCTAGTCAGAAGAGTTAGGGGAGAGAGAGATAGCACAGATGAATTTAGTTAGAGAGTGACTGTTGAGCCGAAGCCAGATGGTGGAAAACTCAGAAGATTCAAGATTGTGGGCACGAGAGCAAGTTAAGTCATTGCGTATGTAGACACAATATCCAGCTTTGGAATGAAAATGAGAATAGAGAAAGTAGGAGGGAACAGAGAAGGGGCTACTGTCATTTGTTTCTATAAGGAAAAGAAGATGAGGTTTAGTAGAGGAGAGGTGGTGTTCCACAGATTGAAAATTAGATATAAGACTGCGAATGTTGCAGAAGTTAATGTAGAAAAAGTTGAGGGAGGTGTCAAGGCATTTGGGGTCATTATTAGGAGAAGAGTCTAACCTGGGGACATTTGTGGTCCTCTCCCCAGAAGGGGACTCCGAAGCTAAGTTTGTTGTCGCCATTTTTAAAATTTTCATTGTCAAGTGAAGGGTGTATGTGTGGTAAGTGCACGTAGTTTTGTGTGAAGAAGGAGAGTTGTCTATAGAGGGCAAACTGTGACTTTCCCCTTTAGTTGTGAGACACAAAAGGAAATGTTCAGCAAGAGCACAACTAGCTTTAATGGAAGGTTCACAGCACCCCCTGAACTAATGCTATTAGACCTCGCTGGGAGTAAATTATCGTTTCGGTAGGTGTCTACTACCTCATCCACGTATTGTGTTTATTGTTTTATTCGTATGTAGACACCCTCCTCACCATCACTGTACTGAACATGGTGTTGACTTAGCATTCCACCTTTATGATGCTTTCTCCTCTATGTGACCAGGTTTGAGACCCTCCCAGCATGTGTGTATGAGATGGAGCAGCTCGAGATCCTGTGTGCAGCCAACAACCAGCTCAAACTGATTTATGTTGAAGGGTTGAGCAAACTAAAGCGTCTGGCAACACTGGACCTTCATAACAACAATATTGACTTTGTTCCACCACAGCTTGGAAATGTGACACAGCTCAGGTTGGTTCAGATTCAAGATCCATTCTGTTATGTGCTGTTTACTTTATTGACCTGTTTTTGCTTACATTTGTCATACAATTTGTCTTTTCCCAAACAATAGGAAGCTAAATAAAATAAGATAATGTTAAATATGTATATAAAAATCATCAGCCTAATTTAAAAAGCTGAAGAGTATTTTTAGAATAGGTGAATATAGAAGAGGTTGTATTTAAGATAGTTATTGAACATTGCTTTTTCCTCATTCATTCAAAGTGTTACAGTATCTTTTCCATATTTATATTATTTCTGCAAACAATTGGATGATATTAGTATTAATTACTGTAAACTCTGGTGCCACTAGGACACTGGTGTTGCACGGGAATCCCTTCAGGGTACCGCGCCGAGGCATCCTGGACAAAGGGACACGAGAAACACTTGAATACCTTCGCAGCAGAATTGTGGATGAGTGAACTGCATCATCCTTCATACAAGCAGGCAGAATTTACTTATGTGTTCCCTCACAAACTGGAAGCTAATCAAGCATTAATACAAGTATTCCCCACTACACGATTCACTCTTTTATAATATTCCACTTTTATGATCTTTTTCTTTGTTACCTCTTGCCTGCTAAATGATCAGCTATGCTTCATTTTTATGATCACCAAAGTATGAGCTCACTGTGACACTCTGCAGGCAAGTAGAACTGCATTTGTTTGAATATATCAGTATGTATCCATGTATATATTGTGAGCTCTTATTCTTTGATTATTATTATTATTATTATTATTATTGTTGTTATTGTTATTATTATTATTATTGTTATTATTATTACCATTATCAATTATTATGATTTATCCTCTGTGTTTTATTTATTATGTTTATTCATAATTTTATATGCAGGATTATTTATGGTGCTAGTCTGTCACTAGCCAGTCTTTGCAGTGACTGTCAAGCTCTTGTCTTAATGTAGCCTTGTTTCACAGTGGTTGTGGTTATTCCAATCCCTGGACTACTCTTAGGAACAGTGTGTGACCCATGAGCAGTGACAGAATGATGGTAGCCTTGTGACATGACAGACACCCGAGTCTAACTGTGACCATCTGGCAAGGCACACACCCTGCCAGTGAACAGAGTGGCCCACCTGATCCTGGATGCAAACACATGAAGAATGATATATACAAGTAATAAATAATGATAGTAATAATGATAATAAAAGAAAATTGAATTATACACACTGTCACAATGCTCCTTAGCCTCGGAAGGGTTCTCCAGCCTCAGGGGAAACATGGACTCCACATTGCAGTGAGAGTAATTAGAAAAGTTATTTTTGTGTATTCTGTGTTATTGCTTTATTCTCATGTTTATTTTGTAATATAACATGTTTTATTACTTTAGGCAATAACTGTATTTAAAATATGATATTTTATGGTTTTCATGGGTTTTACTGGGCATGTGTATAAAGATTTTGCCAGGCATTCTTATTTTTATTTTTCGTAATCAATCTTTAGTTTGCTAAATGATCGTCCGCTCTACGATTGAATTTTCAGGAACAAAATGCAATCGTATATCAGGGAGTACCTGTAATTAACCTTGCAAATCATTGTGCTGTGATAACCTGATAATAATCTACTTTTAGCTGATGGTACCAAAATACAGTATCAGAGAAGTTAATTAAATCATCTGCACCTTTTAGGTTTCTCAACATTAGTCAGTAATATGGAAGTTGAAGGATGTAGTGGCTGCTTTAAGGTCTTGATTACTTTTTTGGACTAATGGTACCCAACATATCTAGATAACTATATCTCTTCCCTTTTTTTTCTGGTTGATGTACCCACATTGCCATTATCAATTTAGTCCATTTCAAAGTGTGTGTGTGTGTGTGTGTGTGTGTATGTGTCAATGTCAGTCAGAGACAGTGACAGATTCACAGTTGTTGAAACACTCCAATCACCAAGTTTGCCTTTGTGAATCAACTGTACATAAATTTTTACCATGGCCTGACACTCCTTAGGTCATCAGTGTTGTTCAATTCTCCAAACAGCTTCTGGAAGTCATACATGACTATTGCAGTCTTAGGGCCAACAGTTAACAGATGCTGCAGCTTCCTTAGTGTTTCCAGATTTAAGATCATGAAAGTGAAATCATGTTTCTCTTGGTGTGTTGGATTTGCATTATTATATTGATGTTACTGGATGTTGTTGCTTGTGTAGAGACATTAGCCTTACTAAGACTGATTCTGCTCCTATTCAGTGATACATTCTTTGTGCTGTAGGACCTCTGCTTCTCTGCTTCTTTGTGATACTTCAGAGTGGACTTTGGTCTTGCAAAAGTCTGCTGGGTTGCTTTGAAGGTTTCAACTCTTGACACTTTTCACTTAGTTTTTTCTTAATCTTAATACAGTTGTCTCAATTGTGACTGTATTGAAATAATCTTAGTAAAACTAAAGTGGTTTCACATTTTGTGCATGTGGAAAGGCTCCTCATATTTTCTTTAAGAACTTATATTACTAGTAATTCAGATAGTGAGTCATCTTCATAAGCGTTTTTTCCAAATGTGAGCAGTGTATAATGAGATGAAGTTCACTGATTCTTCCAAATGGAGTTGCTATAGTCAGTGAATCTCAATCTAAGAAGGGAGTTTTAACTCTGTGATGACAAGATGAATACTGTCAACATTTGAGCTGCTGGGTCCGTCACTATTATAGTAGCTTTGCCTTTGTCTTCATACTTACTTAGTATCTGCCTCCCACACTGATGCTTTTCTAAACAGAGCTCATTACTTACTAAGAAAGTTTAGTCAATTTGCTGTGGTTCATTATAATACTGTATATGTTAATAGTTTTATTGCAGTTTCATGTACAAGGATTCACACCTTGTATTGTGTGCATGCTTGGAATTAAACTCTACAATGCAACAGTGGCACAGTGACTCGTGTAGGATTCTGCCTCAAATCACTGAGGCAAAATAAGGTATTTGCTTCAACATTTAAACTGTGATATAGACTTTTAGCTCCCTGATTTCTGTATTTTTTACTCTATCTAGATATCTTAATGCTTGCTGAGTACAGGCAACCCCCGCTCAACAAAAGGGTTACGTTCCTAAAAAACACTTCGTTAAATGAAACTTAGTTAAGCGAACCGATTATAACAAGTTTAACCCCTGACTTGAACTTCCATTGACAGTAAACAAAGCAAGAGTGTATCAGTACAGTGAAAGGTTTAATGAAAGTAAAAATTATGAAGTTAAACTTTTAGGCAGTTTAATTTGTCATTATAATGTACACTAATGTATGTATGTACGTAACTTTATAATGTTGATGATCTTAAATATGAAGAGAGGGAGAGTGAAACAGGAAAGACACTAACCGGTAACCTGTGGAATGTAAACAAAGGGCGCATCATGGTACCGCATACAAAACATATGTACCACATTTCCACAAGGCTTTCCATTGTAGAGTCACGAGTTCAGGTGGTTCTTTTTTTGCTTGCAAGGAAGATACAATCTCACCAGCCTTCTTAATAGAGTCTGCTGACTTGAAAATAGTAGACAGTAGATGGAGTCAAGATGGTGGCGAGCAATGCTATAGTTTTCTCACCTCTCTTGTGTCTGTGAATAATATCCAGTTTCACTTCGAGAGTAAGAGACTTCCTCGTCTTCTTAGGAATGCTAGGCCACATTGCAGGGCGTTTTGGTGGTAAGTTGAGCAAGGGAAGACGACACTGTTATGTTTTGAAAAGGGGAGTGAGTGATGCGTGTGTTGTCCATGAGAGGCTTGATCTTGATTCTACAGGTGTTTCAGGATTTCTCCTGGGGCAGGCCTTAATATCAGCAGCTCCTGGTATATTCAAAAGCCTGTCGGCTTGCGTGATACGGCGGGTCTTTCCAACTTGGAAAAAATTACCTGGATAAAACTTCGTTAAAGCGAGTTTGGGATTCGTTAGACGAGCAGATGGTAGTAAAATAAAACCTTCGTTGTAGCGAAATTTCGTTGTGTGAACCTTCGTTAAACGGGGGTTGCCTGTATTCCTTTAGTGATGTTACTATGTTTTTGTTTTTTTTTCAGAATTTTGCAAAATTTATCTTTTTATCAAACCTTTTGCAGAAAATATAAAGTAGTGTAACACCTCCGAGTGGTCAGGGTGATGTAAACCTCTTACTAAATTTCTTATAAAACTCAACATTTTTTTAAAATCACAAGATCACCAGTATGAACAGTAATTCATAACAATAACAGATATGACCAGTAGTGTTGCCTGTATGATTCCAGACTTTGAATGCATAGTGTAGCAGATGATCATTGTTTTGCTAGGCTGAAAGAAGACTTGGTGTTTGTATATTTGTACTCTGCAAAGCCAGAATTACCTACCTCAATTAACAGGAATGTGTAGGAGTGAGCACAGAGCAAGCCATTACCATGCTACATACATGATGTGCACCGAATCCTTTACCAGTGTAGCTGATTAGTGCCACTATTTGAAATACAATGGAACTAAGGATGGTACTTTTATTTGAGAATTGATGATATATTTCCATTCATGTTTTAAGATCCAAAAATCAATATTTTGTTCATATTAAATGTGAGGGGTTTTGTAGGTAATATGAAGAGGAATGTATAATATCCTTGTCAGGGTGTCGCCGTGGTACAGTGGAACCATGCGTGCTTTGGGGTCCGAGGGGTCTCCAAGCGCACGGGTTCGAATCCTCTCCATGGTCCGAGTGTAGGTTGGGCTTCCTCACTTGGGGCAACGGTTTCCTAGCGGGTGGACTTTGAGATAGGAGGTACCCAAAAAAATATCCTCTTTAGCCCATAAATTCCCATGAAAAGCCCACATGGTATAAAAAGAAAAAAAGAAAAAAAAGATTTTTTATTCAGCAAGGTAAAATATTTAAGCAGAGGCAAACATGAACATTTGTTGACTAATTCTGCAAAATTTGAGGATCACAACTCTGAAGCTTGCTGTCAAATTACCATCATTACATTCACACAGTATTGTATGGCTATATATATTCATGAATATTTTCATGGTACAGTAAGATTGGTCATCTCGCGGTAAATTGGTACTGGACTTGAGATGAAAAATCACAAGATGAGCAATGTTGAAATACATGTAAATAGCATAATTGGTTCTTAGGTACGATGCATGATCATCCTATAACTCCAAATAACCCTCCAAAAACACAAAATATTTTGCTGAAAATTGTTCACATAAACGAGGTTATGCATAATCTGTATGTTAATAAACAATATTAAACACTTTTCAACATAATAATAAAGGTTAGAATATTTTTCTACTTACGTTATGAGAGAGTGTGACTAGCTTGAGTGGCCTGGCGTGGTAGTGGTGGGGAGCCGTGACTACTGGCTACTCGCTCCCTCCTCCATTGTTTGTGCATCACCCCCAGCACTGAGTGCAACCTCAGCTTCAAAGCCATCAAAATCCAGAGTGATGTCATCTTCCTGTAAAAGGCCCAGCAGGTCATCGACATCCTCTTCATCTTCACCTGGTTCTGCTGTTATGTTAGCATGAGCATTGGCAGCCTGTGATTGACTGAAATATCCTGTGATCAGTGACTGGTGGCGAGCATTAACATGAGACATGTAGAGATCTTTATAAATGTTCATCACTTGATCAAGAGATGGCTGTAATATGCTGCGTGGATATGGACGCCTGTCATATTCCTCCAGTTGTTCAGTCAGCCGTGAGAAGGTGATGAGAATCTCCATCAGTTGCCGAGTTGTCGGTTCGCCTGGCTGAACATTTTGCTCCTGCTGTCCATCCTCTTCAGGATCATCTTGAGCTTCATCTTCCTCATGTCCACCACATTTTTCACCAGAGTTTCCACCACGATTTCCGCCACTACCACTCACAGAACTCATGTTCCTTGTTATTTCAAGTTTTTGTACTTCCACTAGAACGTTTCCACTATAACAACAAAAGTAAATATGCACCACACAACACAACAAAATCGCAAAATTGTTGTTGACCCAGCTTCTGCCCTGATGTGACCGACCCAAACCAACCATTAAACTGGCGCGCCAACCTATGCACATGCGCGAGATGTTCATTTACCACCGCTAGATGGCAGAAGGTGGGAAATTTGAAATAGGCGCGAGATGCTAAATTCGCGAGAATATATTACGCGAGATGACCGTTCATACTGTACTTTTGTGTACTTTCCTCAAAAGTTGTAATATAATTTTGAAGAGTGAGCAAGCATGACTTCATGTGGCGTATTGTATCAACAGTAGAGTTGTACTGATGCATTGGTATTGGAATCGGCGGTATCAGCCCATTTTTTGGGTATCGGTATCAGCTTATTTTATGCCGATACTTCCGATACCTAAAAAGAATTTACTACTTAGGGATATATTCGATATAAGATATTGATGACACCAAATTAATATAATACGATGTATTAAGTTTCTGTGGTGATTACCGTATGTCATAGAATACTGTTTTCTGTGATAATAAGCCACAACCTAGAAATTTAGAATAAACTTAACTTTTTTCTATTTAATTGAAAAGATTAGGTGAAAGCTCATGTTTCTGAATTGGTCTACTAATGTGTAATGAATTAATATCAAAGGATGTCAGATTTAATTAAAGAGAAACATACACAACAAAATGAGTTTCTTTTGCTAATATTTTGTCTGTTTTACAATTTTAATAATTTTTAAATATTTTTGATTGCCAAAATATCGTCAATAAAATTAATAATGAAAATGCACAAGACCAAATGGTTGCTAAAGGAGTAAGAAGTAAGAATTTAAAATAACTGATAAGAATCAGAAGACTGAGAAGATATTCATTCCAATTACTGAGTAATTTACCTTTGCAAATGGCTTCAAAAAGCTTCTAGAATTGCTCCTATTTTACAAACGTTCTCAGGACTTACAGCATCCCCCAAAACAAAGCCTCCCATCTGGTAACGCTCACTGTCCACCAACTCATCCTGGTGTCCAGTGCAGTAATCACTATAAGTAGTAGTATCGGTATCGGTGGTAGTATTGGTATCGGCCCAATTAGGTGGTATCGGTATCGGAATCGGCCAAAATTTTGGTATCAATACATCTCTAATCAACAGTGAACCTTGCTGCACTTGTGCTTATGCTGGAGAACTGGTTTCTACTTCTGTAAGTTGGCTACACTAAACCCATGCTTTTGCAAATCCTAATCCAGCAAATTTTTAATACAGTAAAAGTCTTATGAACAAGCTTTGTCTTTGCTGAACTCTTAATATTTGCAAGTAACAAAAGATAACAAATCCTTGGAACTTCTTGGGCAATTACACCTAATTTTTTTGCTGAATGAGATAAAAAATCATTAAAACTTAAATGACTACTCTTTGGCCAGCACAATTTTCAGAAATAATGAAGTGGTCTTACCAGATTTTTTAAAGTATTGAGGCATCTGTATCAATTTAATTCAACAGTATCAATGATGTATCCTTGAATGATCACATTAATTCCAAGCACTGTTGTATTATTCTATTGATCATATAGCCACATAGAGAACTTATCTGTGTTCCTTTTCCAACCTGCCATGCATCAGTCCACAAAATAACTAGAAACTTATCGTAAAAAACTAAATGTAGCCAAATTTTAAACCTGCTAATCAGAAGATTTCTGGAAAAATAAGCAAGAGTGACATTTAAAATACTCATTTGAATGAAATTAAGGGGACCGTCCGGTGGCCATGGTATTGAAAAATCTGAAAAATATCGAAAATCCCCAAAACACCACCATAGCATCCCCAAACATATGGCAACATTGTGATGGAGATGATTTTGGAGAAATACGCTAAAATACGTGAGGTATTTAAACTTTAAGGGCCCCCTGCCACGCTACCACCGCTTCCCCCCTCCCCACTCTCTGTACCATAAATGATGATAAGTGCGGAAAAAGCCATGAAAAGCGGTTTCTTTGGTAAGGAAAGGTGGGCGCTGGCAACTTAGTACTATGGTGTACACGGGAACATACCCTCTCCCCTTCCATTTCAGTATCCATGTGACTGTGATGGGAGGAGGATCTATTGAGTATCTCGCCTGTTATTTCACACTTGCAAGCCACAATCCAGCCTATTTTACCTGCCTTTTTTGCCTTGCAATGTCTAAACAAACCGTGCAAGTGGAAATTACAAGTTGTACCGATCATGCATGGATGGGAGACACCCTCACCTTCGAGCGACTAATAACTACAGTCATTGTAGGGGCGGCCAGGTGCCATATGAGTCTTACAGAATATTCTAAACATGCCTAAAAAACATATGATGCACATGGTGGTGTATGAGTACGAAATATCCAACCCAAATAAATGTACAGGGTCATAGAGGACGAAAATGACATCTCGGGTTTTTTGCCTTTTTCTCAGTTTCCACTTTTTATCATTCAAATCGTATCTTCTCCCACATTTCTCAACGGATTTTCAATTTTGAGGTATCATCTTGAAGCTCAATGAAGCTGCTACATTTTCATCTGCTAGAATTTGGATTTTTTTAAATTTTAGTGCCGCAATAAAAAAAAACTAAAAAATAAAAAAATTCTATATAATGGCCATCAAAATCCAAAATCAAAATTCTATGAGATGGAAAGTTTTGTTATATCACATACTTCATATCCGTACTGGCAAAGTTGGAATCTGTCCTCTGGTGACAAAGTGTAGGAAAATTTTTTTTTTTTATTTATTTTTTATTTTTCATACAATTATTTATGGGTTGATTCGCTTGTAACTACTAAACTAACACTGTGTAATAAAGATCTATCACTGAAAAAAAAAATTACCCACATCTCTTTATTTTCGATTTTTCAAAAACCTTACCGGACGGTCCCCTCAATACTATCTGCACTGTAGTAATAATTGTCTACCTTCTTTCTCTTGGCATTTGATTTATATTAATTTCAGCTAAATGAAATATATAGTTTTCAGCACAGTGAAAAATACTCACTCATTACATTTTCATTCTTGTTCATGTAAAAAAGATACCGATACTTAATGTATTAGTGTTGATATTGATCATGCATAGTTATTTCATCCAACACTGTGTAAAAGATACTATCTTTTGAATTCCACTGATGGTTATGTTACATTAGCCTGTATAAGAATGTAGTGGTGACCGTGACTAATGATTCACTTAGTGTTGGCCTTGACAGCTAAGCATGCCATTGAGTGTAACAGCTTCTCTCCTCCCTCCTGCTGTGATCATGGTGTCATTGTAACCAGCATAAAGTGAATGGCTATTGTACATTACTTAACATAGTATAGGCACGAACATTAATGAAGCAGCAATCCTTTACCCTCCTGACCTAGTGGTGATGGTGATTGAAGCATGCATTGTGTCCTGCTCAGGTCAGAAAAACCACCAAGAATAGTGACATTTACCAGATACCATTGAATAGTCCAGCCAGTTGCCATATCCTTACACTGTAGTAATGATGATTTACTAGTCTTAAAAGTCCTATTAGATTTCATTTCATTTTTTAGCACCACATAATTGTACATATGTATCTAATTGCTGAGAGGTGATGCATTTTTTTTTTATTTATTACTTATTCAGTTTTATAAATGGCTCCTTTTTTGCAGTGTGTCTACCTCACATAGAAACTAAATTGTTTTTTATTCTCTCAACACAAAGTTGTTTATAAATTACATGGATTGCAGCATTTGTTATTGTAATGTATAACATATCACTCACAAAGAACAGAAATGTTATAAATGTATTCATGAATATTGCTTTATGCTATATGAAGCATATTGCAACTTTTGTTACAACCTTTGCTCATATTACTTTTAATTTATTTATTTATTAATTTCTTTCATTCCTGATGCATTAGTATTACCCGGCCTTTGAAGAAGATGTACATCTACATGAAATTCATCCAGATCTGCTGTCAATATGGAGGCAAACATTTTATTTTCATAAATAAGAATAATTGCAAGTTCCAACACTAGATGGCCTGCATGCCAATATTGTAAAGTCTGCTGCATAATAAGACAGTTATGCAGTGCAAAACCATTTTCACTGAGAAAGATATCAGGATAAATGCACAATGAAGTTCAACCCTATTTTTGTTTCCAGGTCACAAAGTGTTGGAGCTTATCATTCCTTTCTGGGGCCCAAGTTAGTCTGTGGTGGAGCATTTGAAGGTTGCATTTTTAATTCTGGTTAGTGCAGTTCCTGGGTGAGAGGGACACTTCTCTTGTGTAACCTCCACCTGAGCCACGTTGTTGTAGTTTCCCACCTCGGTGAATAATTTCATCTTATTTCTAACATTCCTTTAGTTACTTGTTATCAAAGAATCATAATTCATAATACTAAAGTTATAATACATTGCAGGTTTTCTTTGAAATAATTAAGCATTAAATTGAATTAGCTACACTTTTTTTTTTTTCTTTTATCAAAATCCAGTCATCAGTATATTTGCACTAAACTTTTATGCACAACAGCCTTGTTTTACCTCGTCAAGCTGCTGAGTATAGGATAATGACCATTCCCGGTGTACATAGTACGTCCATATATATGTGATCACGGTTTACTGTACTTGAAAATTAATTACTAGATATGCTACATTAATCTCAGGCAGGTGCAAGATTTAGTGCCTTCGGCATTGGAGTATGTGTTAGAATTTGTGTAGTATATTTGTAGGTGACATTTAGTTTAAAAACTTATAGAAAATATAACAAGTTCTTCCTGAAAAGTGTCTTTATTCCCTATGCCTTATGATTTGTGATACTTTTATAAATCAGACTGACACAACCTTTTAAAAATGTTTAATTGAAAAGACAAACAATGATATTCTTTTCACAACCACTCTAATATTTTATCCTTTAAGTTCCTAGGGGAAGAAAGCAGCAATTTACAATGCCCACACTGCATGAGGATAGAGTTTAACAAAGTTAATTTAGCATTGTGATGTCATGATAGACCCATTCCTTCCCTCTATCCGACCTGACCACCTAGCTAAAGCAGACATTGTAGAATGTCTTATTGAGGGTCTCAGCAATGTATCATCATTAATGAATTCATATCTGTTCTCATTCATCCCTGTTGCACATTACCTTTCACATCCTAACAGTCTTGGAATCACCCATCCATCTTATCTGTGGTCTTCCTTTAGCTTTATACCCCTTAACATTAAATCCAGCTATCTCTTTTCTCAATACATCCTCTTTAGTTCTCTCTGAATGCCCAAACCATCAAGATATTCATTGCTTTGGTTAATAGACTAATTCTATTTCAAAATTAGATATTTTTTGCACCTCATTTCTCCATTACTTCCTTATTTAATTGATTTTAACCTTCCTCTTTACTAATGGGCCATCCTCTACAGCAGTATGTGATCCTAGGTGCATATAAAAAGATAAATAAAATAGATAATAGCTTCAAACAACTTACTTTTTAAAAATACATTCACCCTCATTCCATCTCTCATTCTCATCCAGCACACTTCTTCACTCCTGCCAAATACAGTGGAACCACACACGCTTTGGGGCCCGAGAGGTCTCCAAGCATACAGGTTTGAATCCTCGCCACAGTCCAAGTGTGGACCATTACCCTTACTCAGGGTAATGGTTCCCTAACAGGTGGGCTTTCAGATAGGATGTCTCCAATAGCCAGTAAATTCCTGTGAAGGCCCCATATGGTATAGAAAAACGAGAATTCCTGTTTGAAGAAAATGGTTACCAAAACCACATATGTTGTACATGAACATCATATGGTTACTTATCATATACCTATGTATTTGTACACTGGGATTGTCCTTTTTTTTTTGCTGATATCAGTCACACAGTTCTTCAAAAGACTGCCATTTGCATTAGTTTCCTTCCTTTTCTTTATTGTCACAGAGGGTCAGCAGCTTCAAGTCAGCAAAAAGGTCTCTCAACAAAGCTCACATGGTAACTAATCTTGTTATTGCTAAATAATAATACAAATGTTGCTTTAGGCACATTTTCACAGAGCAGGTTTTTGAGTTACCTCTGCAAAGATTAAAAAACACAAAACACATTATAAAGCTTTCATTAGTTACAAAGCTAGAATACCGATGAGCTGGCCTGTGTTCTCATTTTCTCCTTTAAAGCTTTCATAGATGTGGAAAAAAATAGGACATACTAGTCCTATCTGTAAACCAGGTTAGCAATCCTACACAGAGTGGCCCAGACAAGGCACTACACACTCACACATATATAAATAATTATAAGATTTAATGTTGCTGTTTGTGTATGTTGCTATCACTGCCACATTATAATGTCTGTTATCAATATCACTTGTATTACTGCCATCATTTCTATAAGATTTTGTGGGCAAGAAAACTTTACACCATGTTTGCATGAGGCAGCAATGGTAAGATGAGCGTCAAGCAGAGTGACGATATGTTTTTTAACGATCCTGACGGTTTTAACACAAGGGAACTAAGACGCTGACACGGCTACAACAAATGTGAAAGAGTATGCTTTTAGGTAGTATATATGAGTCACCGAGGACAAAGTACTGTACAATAAAGTAAAGTACTAGAGAATTCACAAAGAAACTAAAGATGTGACTTTTTAATTCAGATATAATATACAAATATGTGCACTAGAGCCCTTGGAAGTATTTTTTAATATTAATTAAGCTGATTGAATAATGACTGATTGGTATAAGGTCACTAAGGTCAAAGTGACATTTTAAAATTTGATCATCAACTTTAAGGTGTTGTGATGTCTGCTTGACTTTCATCATAGCTCCCTTGGATGTTGAAATCAGACTCACTCATAAGTAGAGGTGAGTTTACACCGTCTGTGATGACATGCTTACCATGTGTGTGATGTTCACTTCCATGTCTTGGCTGTCACCAGCTCAGCGATTTTTTCAAATATATCTGGGCTGAGTAACATGTGAATCACTCTGAGCAACAAGGCCATGCCATCACTTGGCACTGCACCATTCCTCTTGAAAGAGAAGATGTATAGCATAGTATTTCATTAAATACTTGCATTGCAAGCATCACTAGTGACTGGATGTGGCATTCTATATCTAGAGTAGTATCAGCTGGTGTGAACCCGCCTTAAGAGTGAGATCCAGTGTTCAGTCTGCAGCAGTGACTGTTGTAAGTATGAAGACTTTCACCATTTACCATTCACATGCATGTGTACAATATCCAGCTTTAATAGAGCTAAAAACTAGTGTTGTATGAACAAAAGCCACAAAATGGAACTGAAAAGTACATATCAAATTAATTAAGGGATCTTGGAGTCTGTACAAGAATATATTACAAAATAATATTGAAAGTTCATATGTCTACTTCAATTTAAGTACATAGATTATGATCATCTTACATTTGGAATGAAATATTGCAAGAAAAATTTGTACTTGGCCATGCATTCCACAGGACTATACACATTCCATGCACTCTGAGGTAACCTGATGACCTGGATGTCCCATACAGAGAACCACAGGAAAATGCACATCACACAAAATAGGACCCATGACAAACAGTGAATGGGGAAAGCAGGAACAGTGCAATCAAGGTCGATAAAAAGAGGAATGCTGTTTACCAATCAAGCTTTCACTCTAATCAACAGAAATTGTCCCATCTAATCATACAGTTCTTTTTGGTTTTCTTCTTTCCTTTGGATGATAATTCATAAATAAATTATCTGGCCTTCCTTTTCAGTCCCCAGACAGCCACAGTGAAATAGTTCCTTCTCTGGACTTGGGCATCACCACTGAGTGAATTCATGTTCTAATTGAAACTCTTCATGCCTTGTAGGCTATAGCACCAGTGGTCTTCTATTATTCTGCAGATGACATCACTCCTGTGACAATGAATTTAGTCCAGTAAAGAGCTGGGCATTGTTCCATAAACTAAAGTGCCTGACACATCCCAACAGAATTTTAAATAAAAAAAGAATGACTGAGGTACCAGTCCCCAAAGTAAACTGGGCAGAAGAATGTATCAAGAACTTATCAAACTTAGACTTAAACTTTATGATTAGGCATCCAGTCATGCTCTAGCACTGAGGTGTGCTTTGGTATTTTGTGATGTTTGAGTGAGGAATGCTTTCTTCTTGAGCATGTTTTGCAATCTTTAACATGGAAAGAGAGTCAAACCTACCACAGCTGTTCAGTACATGCATGAAATAAGGTCAAGTCTATATTGCTTAACATTATACAGGGCAGAAAAGTTAAAGAAAACAGGCAGCAATTGTACTTGCAGTTGTAGATAAAAGACTGATTTATCATCCTGATATGACTTTACCCAAAGTTCATCTTTCTTGCAATGACTGATCAGTCATTCACCAGAGAAAGAGAGAGAGAACACTGACACTGGAATGGCTCCTAAAGAATGTCTAAATTTTCTTAAAGTTCTTATTGGTCCCCAAAGTGAGTTTGAGTGATGACAATGATTCAGAAGAATTGGTCATATTGTAAACAATGGTTTCAAGTGTCAGCAAATGACAATGACTGCCATGGGGCTACACATGACCTGCTGCTTATCATGGGTTGTGTTGTGGCTGGTGTGCAGTGTGGTGCTGGGAGAAATCCTTCACATGAGTGGAACAGAGTTCAGATGTTCAGTGTTGGGGCAGTGATGATGGTGAAGCACAGGGCGGGTCCTTCAGAGCTCAGCATCATGCAGGGTCTGAACGTCGTAGCTGCTTGTGTCTCTCCGCTGAGCCCTGGCACAGGAGCAGAGTGTTACAAACAATGTGCATCATTGCATGCTGTATGTGTGTGTATAAGAAAAAGAGAGAAAGCACAACTTACAATACAATTTCCACATTATCAAGGGCCCACTGGTCAGTGCTGGGACCATCATGTACTGGCTGCCACCATCGCAGTTGTAGCCCATATACTCGTGCCTCCTGAGGCAGACTGTATGCCACCCGCCGTGCCTGTGGGCCACAGAATGACAGATGAGACTCCAAAGCCACACTGGTGGCAGACCATCATAAGGCACTAATGGTGATCATGAAAAGGCTGCACCAGTGAACAGAAACAATCTATGTACACAGTATATGCACTGACTTTGCTGGCCATCATCTACATGTATGTGTGGATTGTTTATGTATAATTTTCCTACATTTGGCACATGTTGGTTAGGCACTTCCAGATTCTCCAAACTGATACTACTGATAAAAATGCTCCTGATGCCACTTTCACTAATATTGATAACTTTTTATTTCAAACAAATATGCACATGTACACCCACACATCCATCAGCACATTCCAGTCATTGCATTTAAGTGGAGATCATCACCTTTTTGAAGTCAAGTGGATCATGCACATTGATAGTGGTCCAGGACACGCCATTATCGGGCGAGTACTGCAGCACGACACCTTTGTCCAGGCCACGCTGTGGGTCATTCAGCTCCACGTGGCATGAGGGCATCCCGTCGTGGCTCCCAATGCGCAATACAAACATGAGCTTGCTGTGCATGACAAAGAAGAAAACTTACACACTGGTTCTCATCTTTACGATTAAGGTCATTCCTCTCTTTTCTGCACTTTGAAAAGAAGAAGAAAAAAAACTCACCACTGCTGGTTATAAAATTAAAATTCACATTGCAGTAGTACTAGTTTTCTCAGTTAAGGCAATAGTATTTGTGAACTCAATATCATATTCCTGGTAGTGTCTGAGGCTTGTCTAAGAACCATTCTCCTTGAAAACTTCCTGGCCTAATATTAAGTTGTTCAATCAAGTCTGAGGAACAACTACCAAAGCAGGCGTATCCTCTCTGACCAACACTGTATGTTCAAAGGTTTGCATGATGTAACAATTAGCACTCTAACACTGCTTTCCTAGACATAAAGTTGATGGTTGGTCTTTTCCTATCCTTCCTTCTCTTCATGCTCTAGATTCATGAAGACAGGAGGATTCACAACACGCAGAGGAGGGGGAGGAGCCAAGCATGCAGTACATACCTAGCAGTACGTGTGTCAAGGTCCACAGTGCGGGCCTGCCGTGTGCCACAGCCAGAGAAGTAAAGATGTTTGCCATGAGCATATGGTGCCAGGGAGCTGCAACCCAACCCCACACCACCGCCTGTCACTGAGGCCCAGTTGGCACCCACACCACCCTCAAAGCCTTCCACAAGGCTGGTGGGGAGTGGTGCCTTGCGGGATGGGATTGGCTCGCACGTCACACCTACATGGGAAAGTTGTGGAATCCTATGGAGGATTGGGACATGGCTCTTTCCATCTATTACTCTGCACCATGTTAAGCATGCTTAGCCCAGATGCCTGTGTGCACTACTAGCAAGACTACCAGTAAGGTGCTACACAGACACACATTCTTTCCAGCTTGAGTGGTGCATTATAAACATTGCTATTCCAGTAATAACCCTACTACTACTACTACTATAACAAAAGTACAATAAAAGTAGAAGAAAGCATATCATGGGAATGAGAAGCATTTAGACATCAGCAACAAATCAAGGTGATCCACAATGCAACCAATACAAGAGCCTCTGCAGAGACAGGAAAGCAAGCTGTGCCAGCTGGAAGCAGAACCAGATCAGCATGAAGTGCATGTCAGGGAAAGGGCAATAGGTTAAGGATATTTATGAAGAAACAGACACTAACCAAAGTAGCCAGTGTCACAGCGACACACACCGCCCACACAGTCTCCACGGCCATGGCAGTGAGATGGACACGGGGTGCCTACATACACATCATCTAGGGACCATGGCGTCACCCTGCTTCCTCCTGGCCCGCCTGCCTCCTGCACCCACCGCAGCTGTGTGGTGCTGTGATCAAGAAGCAGAGTTGTCATCTTGTATCATGAGTAAATAAGAGACATATTTTAGTATCATAATTGCAAAAATGATTTCCCTAAATAAAGAATATCACCAAACACTTTTCTATAAGAAACATAACATTACCTTTTCATGTGCAGAAATAAAAACTACATTCTAGACATAATTTTGTAATGATATCTAAGTTTATCCCATATTTATAATGAACTTGTTATTTAATACTCATTATGTTAGACAGTGCATGCATGAAGGGTGTGTAGCAGTTGACCCCCACACACACACACACACACACACAAAGAGGGAGTGAACAACTACATAAATCTGTTTGCGAACGATGCGAAACTGTGCAGAGTCATTAAACAAAAAGAGGATTGTGAAATACTACAGGAAGACTTAAACAAGATCTGGAAATGGAGTAAAAAATAGGAGATGGAATTCAATGTGGACAAAAGCCATGTCATGGAAATGGGAAAAAGTGAAAGATGACCAGTGGGAATCTATAAGATGGGAGATGGAGTAGAACTAGAAAAAGTAAAAAAGGAAAAGGACTTGGGAGTGACAATGGAAGAAAACAATCAACCGGTAAGCCATATTGATAGAATTTTCAGAGACTTATAATTTGCTAAGGAATATTGGATTAGCATTTCACTATATGGACAAAGAAATTGATCAGTACTAAAATAAGACCTAGATTGGAATATGCAGGAGTTGTGTGGATCCCCCATAAAAAGAAACACATAAGGAAATTGGAGAGACTACAAAAAATGGCTACAAGAATGGTTCCAGAATTTAAAGGGATGACATATGAAGAAAGACTAAAAGCAATGGATCTACCAACCTGGAACAGAGAAGAGAGAGAGAGGATCTGATACAAGTTTATAAATTGATTAACGAAATGGATCAAGTGGATAATGAGAAACTAATCCTGAGAGATGAATATGACATTAGAAGCACAAGATCGCATAGTAAGAAACTGAAGAAGGGAAGATGTCTGAGAGATGTTAAAAAATTTAGTTTCCCGCAAAGATGTGTTGAGACTTGGAACAGTTTGAGTGAGGAAATGGTGTCAGCAAAGAGTGTACATAGTTTTAAAGAAAAATTGGATAAGCATAGATATGGAGACGGGGCCACACGAGAATAAAGCCCAGGCCCTGTAAAACTACAACTAGGTAAACACACACACACACACACACACACACACACACACACACTGAGTTTTTCAGGAGAATCTTGGATATGAGACTGAGGAAGTGGTTCATAACCCAGAAAAGTACAGTAAGAAAGGACTAAAGAAACTTACGTATGAGCGGAATGTAATGTATTCCAACATAAATGGAGTGATATCGGGGATTTTAGAACTCAACGATTACTTGAGGGATAAGAACCCAGATAATGTGGGTCTTACTGAAACAAAACTGAGAGAGGGAGAAGACCTGATGATGGTTGGAGAAGGGAAATATAATGTTTGGAAAAGAAATAGAGTAGGTAAGATGGGAGGAGGAGTGATGTTGCTGGTTAAAAAAAATATAAAGGTGGATCAAGTGAAAGAAGGTATGGGAAAGGCAGAAGTGCTAAAGATCAGAGCAGAAACTAATGAAGGAAAAAAGAGGCACTACATAGTGGTGTACGTACCACCTAAGACAAATGCATGGTCAGTACATGAATATGAAGAAATGATAAGAGATACAGGAACATGTCTGGAAGAAATGTTGGGTGGCTGTGAACAAACTATAATGATGGGAGATTTTAATTGTAAAGAGGTGTGTTGGGAGGACTAGTCAATGGAGGGATCAGAGACAACATGGGGAAATACACTATTGACACTGGCAATGGAAAATGTGTTAACTCAGTGGGTCAAAGAAGATACTAGGTTTGGAGGAGAGGGAGCATCGTCAAGACTGGACTTGGTCTTTAGTACAGAGCCAATGGTCATTGAGGAGATGAGGGTGGAGTGCCCTTTAGCAAAGAGTGATATGCAGTTTTGGAGTTCAAGGTGACAGATGAAGAGAAATCTAGAAGAAATGAAGAATATAAAGTGGGAAGATGGAATTATGCCAAGACAGATTTTGGAAACCTAAGGAAATTCTTTCAAGAGACAAATTGGATGAAATTCAAGAGTGCTAAGGGAGCAAATGAAAAGTGGAAGGAATTTATAAAAATATACAAAGAAGGTGAGAAAAAATTTGTACCAATAAGACAACATAGAGAAGTTGGAAAGCAGGACTGGTTTAACGATAGATGTGAAAAGGCTAGAACAAGAAAAGAGGATGCATGGAAGAGGTGGAGAAGCAAAACACGGATTAAGCAGTGGGAAAGTTACAAAAGAGCAAGAAATGAATATGTGTTGATTAGAAGAGAAGAAAGAAAGAAACAAGAAAAGGATATAATTGATAAATGTAAAGACCAACCAAGGCTTTTTTACAGACATGTGAACAACAACATCAAAAATAGAGAAAGTATTGAAAGTTTAGAAGTAAATGGAGTTTGCAGTGAGGATCCCAGGGAAATGGCAGAGGCTATGAATGGATGCTTTCGGAAGGTATTCACAAAGGAGACTGCTTTTGACAAGCCACTGGTAATGGAACAGAAAGGGATTATGAAGGAGTTTCAAGTAACTGTAGAGGAGATCAAGAATATGATGGGGAGTTTAGAAGTGAGAAAAGCTGTGGGACCTGATGGGGTATCAGGATGGATTTTAAGAGAATGCAGGGAGCAACTGGCAGAAAAAGTTTGTGAAGTAATTGATGCCTCATTAAGGGAAGGTATAGTGCCCCAAGACTGGAAAAGAGCTAACATTGTCCCAATCTATAAATCAGGTAACAAGAGAGACCCATTGAACTATAGACCAGTGTCACTTACAAGTGTGGTAGCTAAGATGTGTGAGAGGGTGGTGAAGAATAGATGGACAGACTTCTTGGAGAAAAATGACATACTTTGTGAGTGTCAATTTGGTTTTAGAAAAGGGCGTTCATGCACGACAAACCTGATATGTTACTATTCGAGGGTGATAGATGTAATACAGGAAAGAGATGGTTGGGCTGATGGAATATATCTGGATTTAAAAAAGGCCTTTGATAAGGTACCACACCGGAGACTGATCTGGAAACTTGAAATGGTAGGAGGAGTGCATGGCAGTTTACTAAAATGGATGGAAGACTTTTTGGTAGGAAGAGAAATGAGAACAATAATTAAGGACAGACCATCAGAATGGGGCTTGGTGGAGAGTGGAGTTCCACAGGGATCAGTGTTGGCACCAGTAATGTTCGCGGTCTACATAAATGACATGGTGGATGGGGTGTCCAGTTATGTGAGCCTATTTGCAGACGATGCAAAATTGTTAAGAAAAGTGAGATGTGACAAAGATTGCGAACTACTCCAGGAAGACTTGGACAGAATATGGAAATGGAGCTGTACATGGCAAATGGAGTTCAACACGACAAAATGCAAGAAATTAGAGTTTGGCAAGAGTGAAAGAAGAATCAGGAGTATGTACAAGATAGGAAATGAAGACATAAAACCAGTCATGAAGAAAAAGACCTTGGGGTGACAATTACCAATGACCTATCGCCAGAGAGACATATAAACAAAATAATTGGAGAAGTATTGAACTTATTGAGGAACATAAGAGTGGCGTTCGTATATTTAGATGAAGAAATGATGAAGAAAATAATTACTGCAATGATAAGACCGAGGCTTGAATATGCAACAATACAGTGGGCTCCGAACTTAAAGAAACACATAAGGAAACTAGAGAAAGTACAGAGGGCTGCAACAAAAATGGTGCCTGACTTAAGAGATTTGACTTATGAAGACAGACTGAAAAGAATGCAACTTCCGACCCTGGAAAACAGAAGAGAAAGGGGAGACCTGATAGCAATATACAGAGTGATGATTGGCATGGAAAAAATGGATAGGGAAGATCTGTGTATGTGGAATGAAAGAGTGTCGAGAGGGCATGGGAAAAAACTAAAAATGGCCACTTATAGGAGAGATGTGAAAAAATATAGCTTCCCTCATAGAAGGGTGGAAGCATGGAATAGTTTAGACGTGGAAGTGGTCAACGCAAGGAATATTCATGATTTTAAGAAAAAGCTGGACATTAATAGATATGGAGACGGGACAACACGAGCATAGCTCTTTTCCGTATGTTACAATTAGGTAAATTAGGTAAATACACACACACACACACACACTGTCATGGATGTGGTCGCTGAGCTCCAGAGCAATCATCTCTAATTCTACAGTTGCCATTGTCTAAGAGTAACCAAGGTGGGAAAGGAGCTTGTAATGTTTGTCCCGTCTCCATATAGTCATGTTAACTGTTGATTAGCAAAATAATGTCCAGGAAGGTGAATATAAACTGTAGCCTGCGTTTGAGCCATCAGCTGGTTTGTTTACATCTGCGCAACATGGCGGCCGTGAACTCGAAAGATGAATCAGACTTCACAGGATTTCAAGGAATAATGGAGGACATTATGTGAAGAAAATTCTGGAGTTGGAAGGTAAAATTGAAAAACTGTTTGAAAAGTATGGGGCCTGGAAACGAGTTATGACAATGTAATGAAAGAGTGCCGATATGAAGTGGAAAATGAATACTGAAAAGGAAGTTAAGTTAATTAAAGTGAATTGCGACAAATGTGGAGAATCTTTAGGAAAAGTGATGGAGAAGCAGGCTGAATGGAAAAAAGTCAGGAAGTGGAAAGAAAGGAGGTAAATTACAAAGTTGCAAGTCTGGAAAAGGAAATCAAAGAGTCTGGGAGAAAACTTTGGGCCTTGCTGAAATTATAGATCAACAGATCATAGAAGAGAAGATTGCTGAGAAAGTGGTGAAGGTTATTAAGTCAAATGAGACATTGGTGAGGGAAACTGTAGACAAAAAGAGATGTGTGGTGATATTTGGTGTGGAGGAGGATAAGACACCGAGTAAAATGGAGAGAGAAAAACATAAAAAGGTGATAAATAATATCATTAATGTGGTGCAGGAGGAGGAAAAGACCTAGTACAAGAAATAGAGGACTTCCATAGAATTGGAAAGTTCACAAGAGAAGGTATGAGGCCAATAAGAATCAAACTTAAGTCACAAAAGGATGTAGATGAATTGGTGGAGAAGTCATGGAGGCTAGCCCAGCAGGAAACAACAAGGAAGATTTGGTTGAGAAGAGATCTCGGTGAAAAGGAAAGAGAAATGTTAAATGAGTTGAGAAAGGAGGCTTTGAAAAAAATGAAGAGAGGACAGAAGAGGAGAAGAAAGAGTTTTTCTGGAGAATCTTGGATATGAGACTGAGGAAGTGGTTCATAACCCAGAAAAGTACAGCAAGAAAGGACTAAAGAAACTTACGTATGAGCGGAATGTAATGTATTCCAACATAAATGGAGTGATATCGGGATTTTAGAACTCAACGATTACTTGAGGGACAAGAACCCAGATATTGTGGGTCTTACTGAAACAAAACTGAGAGAGGAGAAGACCTGATGATGGTTGGAGAAGGAAATATAATGTTTGGAAAAGAAATAGAGTAGGTAAGATGGGAGGAGGAGTGATGTTGCTGGTTAAAAAGATATAAAGGTGGATCAAGTGAAAGAAGGTATGGGAAAGGCAGAAGTGCTAAAGATCAGAGCAGAAACTAATGAAGGAAAAAGAGGCACTACATAGTGGTGTACGTACCACCTAAGACAAATGCATGGTCAGTACAGGAATATGAAGAAATGATAAGTGATACAGGAACATGTCTGGAAGAAATGTTGGGTGGCTGTGAACGAACTATAATGATGGGAGATTTTAATTGTAAAGAGGTGTGTTGGGAGGACTGGTCAATGGAAGGATCAGAGACAACATGGGAAATACACTATTGACACTGGCAATGGAAAATGTGTTAACTCAGTGGGTCAAAGAAGATACTAGGTTTGGAGGAGAGGGAGCATCGTCAAGACTGGACTTGGTCTTTAGTACAGAGCCAATGGTCATTGAGGAGATGAGGGTGGAGTGCCCTTTAGCAAAGAGTGATCATGCAGTTTTGGAGTTCAAGGTGATAGATGAAGAGAAATCTAGAAGAAATGAAGAATATAAAGTGGGAAGATGGAATTATGCCAAGACAGATTTTGGAAACCTAAAGAAATTCTTTCAAGAGACAAATTGGATGAAATTCAAGAGTGCTAAGGGAGCAAATGAAAAGTGGAAGGAATTTATAAAAATATACAAAGAAGGTGAGAAAAATTTGTACCAATAAGACAACATAGAGAAGTTGGAAAGCAGGACTGGTTTAACGATAGATGTGAAAAGGCTAGAACAAGAAAAGAGGATGCATGGAAGAGGTGGAGAAGGAAAAGATGGATTAAGCAGTGGGAAAGTTACAAAAGAGCAAGAAATGAATATGTGTTGATTAGAAGAGAAGAAAGAAAGAAACAAGAAAAGGATATAATTGATAAATGTAAAGACCAACCAAGGCTTTTTTACAGACATGTGAACAACAACATCAAAAATAGAGAAAGTATTGAAAGTTTAGAAGTAAATGGAGTATGCAGTGAAGATCCCAGGAAATGGCAGAGGCTATGAATGGATGCTTTCGGAAGGTATTCACAAAGGAGACTGCTTTTGACAAACCACTGGTAATGGAACAGAAAGGGATTATGAAGGAGTTTCAAGTAACTGTGGAGGAGATCAAGAATATGATGGGGAGTTTAGAAGTGAGAAAAGCTGTGGGACCTGATGGGGTATCAGGATGGATTTTAAGAGAATGCAGGAGCAACTGGCAGAAAAAGTTTGTGAAGTAATTGATGCCTCATTAAGGGAAGGTGTAGTGCCCCAAGACTGGAAAAGAGCTAACATTGTCCCAATCTATAAATCAGGTAACAAGAGAGACCCATTGAACTATAGACCAGTGTCACTTACAAGTGTGGTAGCTAAGATGTGTGAGAGGGTGGTGAAGAATAGATGGACAGACTTCTTGGAGAAAAATGACATACTTTGTGAGTGTCAATTTGGTTTTAGAAAAGGGCGTTCATGCACGACAAACCTGATATGTTACTATTCGAGGGTGATAGATGTAATACAGGAAAGAGATGGTTGGGCTGATGGAATATATCTGGATTTAAAAAAGGCCTTTGATAAGGTACCACACCGGAGACTGATCTGGAAACTTGAAATGGTAGGAGGAGTGCATGGCAGTTTACTAAAATGGATGGAAGACTTTTGGTAGGAAGAGAAATGAGAACAATAATTAAGGACAGACCATCAGAATGGGGCTTGGTGGAGAGTGGAGTTCCACAGGGATCAGTGTTGGCACCAGTAATGTTCGCGGTCTACATAAATGACATGGTGGATGGGGTGTCCAGTTATGTGAGCCTATTTGCAGACGATGCAAAATTGTTAAGAAAAGTGAGATGTGACAAAGATTGCGAACTACTCCAGGAAGACTTGGACAGAATATGGAAATGGAGCTGTACATGGCAAATGGAGTTCAACACGACAAAATGCAAGAAAATAGAGTTTGGCAAGAGTGAAAGAAGAATCAGGAGTATGTACAAGATAGGAAATGAAGACATAAAACCAGTCATGAAGAAAAAGACCTTGGGGTGACAATTACCAATGACCTATCGCCAGAGAGACATATAAACAAAATAATTGGAGAAGTATTGAACTTATTGAGGAACATAAGAGTGGCGTTCGTATATTTAGATGAAGAAATGATGAAGAAAATAATTACTGCAATGATAAGACCGAGGCTTGAATATGCAACAATACAGTGGGCTCGAACTTAAAGAAACACATAAGGAAACTAGAGAAAGTACAGAGGGCTGCAACAAAATGGTGCCTGACTTAAGAGATTTGACTTATGAAGACAGACTGAAAAGAATGCAACTTCCGACCCTGGAAAACAGAAGAGAAAGGGAGACCTGATAGCAATATACAGAGTGATGATTGGCATGGAAAAAATGGATAGGGAAGATCTGTGTATGTGGAATGAAAGAATGTCGAGAGGGCATGGGAAAAACTAAAATGGCCACTTATAGGAGAGATGTGAAAAATATAGCTTCCCTCATAGAAGGGTGGAAGCATGGAATAGTTTAGACGTGGAAGTGGTCAACGCAAGGAATATTCATGATTTTAAGAAAAAGCTGGACATTAATAGATATGGAGACGGGACAACACGAGCATAGCTCTTTTCCCGTATGTTACAATTAGGTAAATACAATTAGGTAAATACACACACACACACACACACACACACACACACACACACACACACACACACACACACACACGTAGTGTAGTGGTTAGCACGCTCGACTCACAATCGAGAGGCCCAGGTTCGAGTCCCGGTAAGCAGCGAGGCAAATGGGCAAGTCTCGTAACCCGTACAGTGTCAGCAGATCTGAGACTTTGTGATTTCGCCAGTGCTGGCCACATCATGGATTTTTTTTTTTTTTTTTTTTGGCTAAACCAGTCTTGAATTATGTGAAACAAATGAAAATGACAGTCATTCCTCCCAGAACTGACTGGAAGTGGTATTAATTGGTGCGAGATATTTTGCGCTAGGGTCAGCAACTTAGCAAAGCCTTATGTGACTACTTTATTCGCTTCCTCGTTTCTCACCAGTCGATTCCCGAGTTGGATACATGCATAATATCATTCCTGAGTTGAAAGAAAAACAATATTTCATGTTTTGCTGTTTGGGAGTGCTTGTGGATATCGCGAGGGAGTGTTGTCTTTCACAGTGCAAATATTTTCCGAGTAATATGTACTTATTTCTCCTTATAACAAAGCGACTGGAAAATTCTTATTTATGTCATACAAAGTTTTCACTACCACAATATAACAGTTACCAAAAACATCTGAAATGGTAAAAGTAATTAATGGAAATTACGCTGCGTTCATATTAGCAGAGTTGAGGAGTCAGTTTCCCGTTACACCAAGCTGAAGACAGCAAAATCTGCTAAAGTTCAGATTTGTAATAAATAAATAGAGAAAGCATTCATGTTAGCAGGGACGAGGAGGCAGCATGAGCAATGTCTACAGTGCATGATGGCAGTATAGTGGTAGGTTTTGAGGACGCAATACCTCCAAAAACACGAGGAAGCTCGCCGACGTATCTCATACGTCTCTGACGCCCGGTTCGCTCAGAGTAGCTGACGTATCTCGTACATCTCTGACGCTGTATGGGTTAATGTGTGGCCCCTGTTCACCTAGCAGTAAATAGGTACAGGATGTAACTCGAGGGGTTGTGACCTCGCTTTCCCGGTGTGTGGAGTGTGTTGTGGTCTCAGTCCTACCCGAAGATCGGTCTATGAGCTCTGAGCTCGCTCCGTAATGGGGAAGACTGGCTGGGTGACCAGCAGGCGACCGAGGTGAATTACACACCACCAACACACACACAGCAGCAGTGAGTGTAGCGATGAACCACCACACACACACACACACACACACACACACACACACACACACACACACACACACACACACAGCAGCAGTGAGTGTAGTGTTGGGTGGAGCAACAAGGACACACCTGGCCCACGTCTTCTCTGGCAGGGGGATGGTGATGCGCTGCCACGAACCGTGAGTGTCGGTGCGGAACACAGATTGTGGGTGGAAGGTGTACGGGTGGCAGTCTGGGTCTGGGGTAGAGCCAGGCAGACACAGATCCCTCACCAGATCCCATCCCCGAATGCCACCCTCCAGGCTGTACTCCAGGCGCACCCCATTACTGTTGCCGCAGTCCTGGCTCTCCTCCTCACACCCCACTGACACCTGCCAAGCAAAAGTGAGAACTTGATAGTACATAGCAGTGCATGTGTGTATCTGTTGACTTATATAGTATATGTGGGTATCTAGTTGCATTTATCTAGCTGCATGGTGCATTTGTGTAATTACTACATATATTTGTATTTCACAGGCTCTTTCACAGATTCTGTGATACATATATATAGTCCATTCTCCATTTCTGTATTAATGCAGTCTTTTTTCTTAATTGAAGCACACTTTTTTGTTGATTATGGCTTCCTAATTAATTTATTCCAGACTTCTATACTTCTATGAGGGAAGCTAAATTTCTTTTGTTATTCAAGTACAGTATGCCCCTCTTCTTTTGTATTAGGATCTTTTCCTATATGCAGTGTGTGTAAGCAGCCACAGGTAGGAGGAAAATCTATCACCTTGAAGTGAACCACATGGCCCTCCTGGATGATCAGCTCCTGAGTGATGATTTCCCGCTGGCCCGGAGAGTCAGCGCCCCACACCAGGGAGGAGTCGTTGCCACGTGAGCAGTAGTTCCTCTCACTGTGGCTAAGTGGTGCAAACAGCCAGTCTGATACCTGGAGGTGAAAAGAGTGATTATTCTGCTTGGAACATAGAAAGTACTAGAAGCTACGGGAAGACCTCATGCCTACACATGGCAGTCCCCTTGTGAATTGTACCCCACATATTTCCATCTATCATCCCCATCCATATATTTTACATCTCCCTGATGACTCAGCACAAATATCCTGATTACTTAGTTCATTTCTTTCATTTACAAACAAGATGCCTATATTTCACCTTACAAGGCACTGCTTCCACTACTGCCACTACACCATCTCAAGCCAACTCTTGCAAAGCACCCAAACCCCCAATTTGGGCTTCTTGGATACAACCTACTTATTTGGGATATTTCCCTTTGAAAACTCTCTTCATTAGCTATCAAGTATTGTACATACTATGATTTTGCATATGGTTGAGAAATACATGTGTTGATTTGATGGTACTTTTATGTTATGGAAAGAAAAAATATTTGAGTCCTTAATTATAGTGGGTTTATAATTTTGCTCACCTCCATGAAGAAGCAATCTGAATTGCCACTACAAGAATGACATTGTGTACCCACCTGGATGCTTTCATCCAACTCATCAAGGAGATTTGCAGCGCTGATCTCTGAGCCGCCAATGAAAAGATCATCCAGGGACCAGGCAGGTGGTGTTAGCACCTGCATTGGCTGCCAGAACCTGTACACAGATGTGACATGAGAGAGCAAACCACACCATTAAATGTCTTAAAACTTTCATCCTAGTGGCAGAAATCAAGCCACTGAAACTTGATCTGTTTCCACCCTGAAAGTCAAAATAGGACTGTGTGTAGAGATTACTTTTCAAGAGAGGCATTATAAAGCACAGCTCTCCTCACAGAAGCATAAGTCAAGAATAATTCAAATTAGAAAATGATCCATGCAAAAAGTATTCATGACTTCAGGTAAAGTTGGATATAGGTTGAACCTCCTTAATCTGGTATTCTTTCATCCGGCAACATCTGTAATCCGGCAAAATTTTTGTTTGCCGGAATTTTTGGATTAGCCAGAGTAATTTGCCGGACCGCGGCGGCGCTGTACTGTGTTTTGGAGCCTGGGCATTCTGGGTCAAATTTGGATCAGTACCACACTGCTGCTCATTGCAAGCACCACCCCCCCAGGTGCATAAACATTTTTTTTCTGTAACATTTGCTCCTAAACAAGGCCTCCAAGCGACCAGGAAGTGATAGTGTTGTGTGTGAACCAAAGAAAAAATGCAAACATATGACAATATCAGTGCAACAGAAAATGGACCTATTGAGGAAGCTAGATAAAGGTGTTTCAGTGCGGACCCTATGCCAACAGTACAACATTGGCTCATCAACTGTCTATGATATAAAAAAGCAGAAGCATCAACTTCTCAAGTTTTACAGTGAGTGTGAGAGCAAGAAGAACATGGAGGTTCGTAGAACACTTAAGGAGGGTAAAAGCAGTGATTTAGACAGTGCTCTCATACAGTGGTTTAAGCTTCGGTGCGCTGGTAACGTCCCTGTGTCCAGCAAGATGATAATGGCACAGGCAAAAATTTTCCATGCTGAACTTAATTTACGTGTTTTTCTATATACTTCTGCATGCATATTTTCATGTACAACTATCATATATAAAAAATAATGTTACAGCTACACTTGTATAATGCAGAGTAAGTATATACAAGGTGTTTTGGGGACCACCTATAGTTCAGAATTTTCCATGGTCCGGCAAGTCTAAGGTCCGGTGGTTGCCGGATTTGGGAGGTTCAACCTGTACTAGCATGAGCCAATACAAGCATATTTCCTTTCCCATGTGTGGCAATGAGGTATACACACACCTGAAGGAGGTGGCCGGTCCCCTGGCTTGTGGTGGCAGGTGGATGTACTCTTTACCAGGACGTGTGTAGAGAGCATGGTCCAGCTCACGCAGCAGCTCCCACTGGATGCCTGTGGAACACTGTTGGTTAGGTTCTGTCACAGACTGACCTAATGGTTGAAACCTTCCCTTCACTGCTTAGTCATCATGATGAAGGGAGGGGATATCAGGACATGCTGGCCAGCACAAACCAATGAGCTAAATCATCAAGATCATGATGAAATGACACAAATCATCACACAAACATGATTGATACCCCTATACTAAACTAAATTACAGCTATATACAGTAGTTGTAATTTTCCTATTTTGATTTCAGATTGACTTTCCATTTACTATGTTTCTTCTGTGTGTTCCTATCAAACTGTTCTACAAGAAAACTTGAGTGCTGCTTCAGAGCAGCACACACAGTGACCTGTCCACACTGAACATCACATTGGTGTCACACCTCCGTCCAGAGAGTACTGGAGCAGCACGTTGTGTCGCCGGTGGGAAGCTGGCTGGCACACACCATGGCCATGCTGACTGCCAATGTTCAGCAGGAAATGCACAAACTTTGCACTGCGAGTGTCAACAGGGCGGGTGAGCAGCAGGCGGGTGTTGGCACCCTGGAAGGTGGCAGCAGGTGGTTCTTCTAAGTTGCCACAGCCACTGGAGAGCAGCCCTCCCTGCACCTGCACAAAGTGGGGCAGGAACACTCCCACAGAGAATTGATCACGGATGTATGGCTGAAAAAAAGTGACTTGTTGATGTGACCATGTCTGTCTGACTCAGTGCCATGCCTAATAATCATAGGAAAATTCTAATTTGTAGATAACATACTCTAGCCAGAAAGCTTTGTCCACACTAGAAATATTAATGCTTTGCAAAACTGGAACAGCTTGAAGCAAAATACACTGCACATAAAAAATCAAGGATAATGGAGGTTCATTAAAGAATAAGTAGGAACAGATAAGTTTAGGGCATTGAAAGACTCAAGTAACATCAGGCCAGTGTGACAAGAGTGCTGTTACTCACTACATTATCAATGGTGAGGTGCTGGCAGTGGTCTCCTGCATAACCAGCATCACAGTGACAGTGCCCCTCTAGGCAAGAGCCCCGGCCCAGGCAGTGTTTGAGACAGGCTGGCCCTATGTACACGTCCCTCAGAGACCAATTGTGCCACTCTGATACATCTGATGAACGCTCCTGTATCCATCGGAACCTGACATACCTGTGGAGTTTCATAGTCAGTTATGTTACACAATAGCTGCTCCAGACTTCATCTCTCCACACTCTTGCGTCTCTTTGCTTCCGTCAATTGCTACATTCATGCTAACTGCTCTTCTCAACTTGCTAACAACATGTCTTCCTTCCTCCCATGGCCTCATTGCACAAGAATCTACTTTCATCCATATTCTATTTACCTCACCAATGCAAGAGTTAACCCTTTCAGTCCGGGAATGTATATATACGTCATGGTGGCTACACGCGCCAGTCCGGTGACGTATATGTGTCCTCAAGCCTTACCTCCAGTCCGGGGACGTATTATTACGTCTTGTGTGCCATAAGCGTTTTAAATGAGTGTACCCAAGAAAACCAGCAGCAATTCGTTCTCTTAGATATGTATATTATCTAGGAAAATCAATATATGTAACTATTATATCGCAGACAAGAATAGGTTTTCGCATGAAGGTTTATTTTTTCTCTGTTTCGTCAGATGTAGCAGCCACAGCCACCAGCTTACGAGAGAGAGAGAGAGAGAGAGAGAGAGAGAGAGAGAGAGAGAGAGAGAGAGAGAGAGAGAGAGATCATGTCCGTCATTCCACCCCAACTATCTGGTGATAAATTCTCTCTCTCTCTCTCTCTCTCTCTCTCTCTCTCTCTCTCTCTCTCTCTCTCTCTCTCTCTCTCTCATAGTGTTTCCATTCGTAGTTTATTGCAGGTTTCGTGTGTGTGTGTGTGTGTGTGTGTATTTACCTATTTGTGTATTACAGGGCCCGAGCTAAGCTCTCTGTGTCCTGTCTCCTTGTCCATTCCTGTCATATCTCTCTTTCGTCTGATTGACACACACGCGTCAACGACATCACTGCTCAGTTTATTCCACTTATCAATACTACGATGCGGAAACTGTATTTTCTCACGTCATTTAGACAGATGTCTTTATTAGCTTTTTCCATGTCCTCGGAGATGATTACTTGTGGTCACCTTTATCAACTCTCTGTCCAGTATGTCAATCTTGTTCACCAATTTATACATAGTTATCATGTCTCCTCTTGTTCTTCTCTATTCTAATGTGGTCAGCCCCAGCTTCCTCAGTCTTTCCTCATAGTCTAACTCCCTGAGTCCTGGTACCATCCTTGTTGCCAGCCTCTGTACCCTTTCTACCTTCTTCACATTTTTCTTCATATGCGGTGACCAGACACAAGCTGCATATTCTAACTGGGGTCTTATTAAGGTACATAATATCTTCATCATTCCTTCATCTAGGTAGTGGAATGCAAGGCCAATATTTTGAAGCATGTTATATGTTTTCAAAATATCTTGTTAATGTGTTTCTCCGGTGACAAAGTGTTTTGCACGGTTACTCCTAAGTCTTTCTCCTCATTGGTCTCTTTAATTTTCTCATCACCCAGCCTGTAATCCCAGTTTGGTCTGTATCTACTTCTTCCCATTTTCATAACATGGGTCTTGTCTATATTAAATTCCATCTGCCACTCCTTACTCCACTCATATATTTTATCAAGATCTTCCTGTAACTTGTTACAATCTTCCACATTCTTTACTCTCCTCATAATTTTAGTATCGTCCGCAAACATGTTCATGTAACTGTCAATTCCTACTGGCATATCATTAACATAAATCAAAAACATGATGGGACCAAGCACTGACACTGGTTACCTTCTTCCACTCGGACTTCCTTCCTCTCACCACTGTTCTCATTTCTCTTCCCACTAAGTAATTTTCCATCCATTTTGCTAGTTTATCATTTACTCCTCCAATCTTCTTTAGTTTCCACATCAGTATATTGTGTGGTACTTTATCAAAGGCTTTTCTCAAGTCCAGGTAGATAGCATCCACCCACCCTCTCTATGTTGTAGTATGTCAGTCACTCTTGAATAAAAACATAATAAATTGGATATGCACGATCTTCCTTTTCTGAAACCAAACTGTCTTTCACTCAGAATGTTTTCACTTTCTAGATACTCACTCCACTTAGCTTTAATTACTTCTTCACATACCTTGCACAATATACTAGTCAACGATACTGGTCTATAATTTAGCGGTTCCATTCTACTACCATTCTTATATATAGGCACAATGTCAGCTCTTTTCCACTCTTTCGGGACTAATCCTGTTTGTATGGAGGTTTCCACAATATCAAATACGGGGTTCAACAATTGATCCTTACATTCATTTAGCAACCTCCCAGATATGCCATCAGGCCCCATTGATTTATTAATATCCAGATTGCTTATAATTTTCCTTACATCTTCTTTAGTAACCATGATGTCCTGCATTTGCTTTATTTCCGTAGGTCTTCCTCCCATAAAATGCTCCTCCTTTGTAAACACTTTGCAAAAGTTGTCGTTCAAAATTTCAGCTATATCTCCAGCATCCTCATATACTTCTTCCCTGTTTTTTACCTTTACTATTGCCTCCCTTATATTTAGTTTTCCATTTATGAATTTGTAAAACATTTTTGGGTTACTATCACAGTTTTCCACCACCCTCTGTTCATATTCCTTCTGTGCTGTTCTCCTTACTTCAACATATCTATTCCTTGCTGTTTTGTAAACTTCTCTTGATAATACATCACTGTTTTTCTTAAGTTTCTTCCATGCCTTTTCTTTGTTCTTTTTTGCTTCTTCACAATTTGTGTGTGTGTATTTACCTATTTGTGTATTACAGGGCCCGAGCTAAGCTCTCTGTGTCCTGTCTCCTTGTCCATTCCAGTCATATCTCTCTTTCATCTGATTGACACACACCGCGTCAACGACATCACTGCTCAGTTTATTCCACTTATCAATGCTACGATGCGGGAAACTGTATTTTCTCACGTCATTTAGACAGATGTCTTTTATTAGCTTTTTTCCATGTCCTCGGAGATGATTACTTGTGGTCACCTTTATCAACTTTCTATCCAGTATGTCAATCTTGTTCACTAATTTATACATAGTTATCATGTCTCCTCTTGTTCTTCTCTCTTCTAAAATGGTCAGCCCCAGCTTCCTCGGTCTTTCCTCATAGTCTAACTACCTGAGTCCTGGTACCATCCTTGTTGCCAGCCTCTGTACCCTTTCTAACTTCTTCACATTTTTCTTCATATGCGGTGACCAGACACAAGCTGCATATTCTAACTGGGGTCTTATTAAGGTACAAAATATCTTCTTCATCATTCCTTCATCTAGGTAGTGGAACGCAAGGCCAATATTTTGAAGCATGTTATATGTTTTTCCAAAAATCTTGTTAATGTGTTTCTCCGGTGACAAAGTGTTTTGCACGGTTACTCCTAAGTCTTTCTCCTCATTGGTCTCTTTAATTTTCTCATCACCCAGCCTGTAATCCCAGTTTGGTCTGTATCTACTTCTTCCCATTTTCATAACATGGGTCTTGTGTATATTTAATTCCATCTAGGAGTAGGAGGAGGTAGTAGACACCTACCAAAACAATAATTTACTCCCAGTGAGATCTAATAGCACTAGTTCAGGAGGTGCTGTGAACCTTCCATTAACCCCTTCGTGCCGGATGTTAAAAAAAGCCCGCCTGTATGATATACGGGTGGTAGTGCCGCGCGCCCGAGTTCGGGAAACTCGTGCAAGCTTGTCATACTTGTCGTCTTTGTGTATTATGCTGCTATTTTTTAGTCACTATATCGCCTTCAAGAGGAAAGTGCTTCTCTTCGGAGAGAGAGAGAGAGAGAGAGAGAGAGAGAGAGAGAGAGAGAGAGAGAGAGAGAGAGAGAGAGAGAGAGAGAGAGAGAGAGAGAGAGAGAGAGAGAGTGACATTTGCTAATATTTTAGACACAAGCGGGACATATATAGTTTATCTTTCAAAGAAGGGAGAGAGAGAGAGAGAGAGAGAGAGAGAGAGAGAGAGAGAGAGAGAGAGAGAGAGAGAGAGAGAAATTTGTGTTTTTTTTGTGTGTGTGTGTGTGTGTGTGTGTGTGTGTGTGTGTGTGTGTGTGTGTGTGTGTGTGTGTGTGTGTGTGTGTGTGTGTGTGTGTGTGTGTGTGTATTTACCTAATTGTAACATACGGGAAAAGAGCTATGCTCGTACTGTCCCGTCTCCATATCTACTAATGTCCAGCTTTTCTTAAAATCATGAATATTCCTTGCGTTGACCACTTCCACGTCTAAACTATTCCATGCTTCCACCCTTCTATGAGGAAGCTATATTTTTCACATCTCTCCTATAAGTGGCCATTTTTAGTTTTTTCCCATGCCCTCTCGACATTCTTTCATTCCACATACACAGATCTTCCCTATCCATTTTTTCCATGCCAATCATCACTCTGTATATTGCTATCAGGTCTCCCCTTTCTCTTCTGTTTTCCAGGGTCGGAAGTTGCATTCTGTTCAGTCTGTCTTCATAAGTCAAATCTCTTAAGTCAGGCACCATTTTTGTTGCAGCCCTCTGTACTTTCTCTAGTTTCCTTATGTGTTTCTTTAAGTTCGGAGCCAACTGTATTGTTGTTGTGTGTGTGTGTGTGTGTGTGTGTGTGTGTAATTCACTGTTTGATCTGCTGCAGTCTATGACGAGACAGCCAGACGTTACCCTATGGAACGAGCTCAGAGCTCATTATTTCCGATCTTCGGATAGGCCTGAGACCAGGCACACACCACACACCGGGACAACAAGGTCACAACTCCTCGACTTACATCCCGTACCTACTCACTGCTAGGTGAACACTACACGTGAGGAGACACACCCAAATATCTCCACCCTGCCGGGAATCAGACCCGGTCATCTGGCTTGTAGCCAGATGACCGGGATGATCATGTGTGTGTGTGTGTGTGTGTGTGTGTGTGTGTGTGTGTGTGTGTGTGTGTGTGTGTGTGTGTGTATTTACCTAATTGTATTTACCTAATTGTAACATACGGGAAAAGAGCTATGCTCGTGTTGTCCCGTCTCCATATCTATTAATGTCCAGCTTTTTCTTAAAATCATGAATATTCCTTGCTGTTGACCACTTCCACGTCAAACTATTCCATGCTTCCACCCTTCTATGAGGGAAGCTATATTTTTCACATCTCTCCTATAAGTGGCCATTTTAGTTTTTTCCCATGCCCTCTCGACATTCTTCCATTCCACATACACAGATCTTCCCTATCCATTTTTCCATGCCAATCATCACTCTGTATATTGCTATCAGGTCTCCCCTTTCTCTTCTGTTTTCCAGGGTTGGAAGTTGCATTCTTTTCAGTCTGTCTTCATAAGTCAAATCTCTTAAGTCAGGCACCATTTTGTTGCAGCCCTCTGTACTTTCTCTAGTTTCCTTATGTGTTTCTTTAAGTTGGGAGCCCACTGTATTGTTGCATATTCAAGCCTCGGTCTTATCATTGCAGTAATTATTTTCTTCATCATTTCTTCATCTAGATATACGAACGCCACTCTTATGTTCCTCAATAAGTTCAATACTTCTCCAATTATTTTGTTTATATGTCTCTCTGGCGATAGGTCATTGGTAATTGTCACCCCAAGGTCTTTTTCTTCATGACTGGTTTTATGTCTTCATTTCCTATCTTGTACATACTCCTGATTCTTCTTTCACTCTTGCCAAACTCTATTTTCTTGCATTTTGTCGTGTTGAACTCCATTTGCCATGTACAGCTCCATTTCCATATTCTGTCCAAGTCTTCCTGGAGTAGTTCGCAATCTTTGTCACATCTCACTTTTCGTAACAATTTTGCATCGTCTGCAAATAGGCTCACATAACTGGACACCCCATCCACCATGTCATTTATGTAGACTGCGAACATTACTGGTGCCAACACTGATCCCTGTGGAACTCCACTCTCCACCAATCCCCATTCTGATGGTCTGTCCTTAATTATTGTTCTCATTTCTCTTCCTACCAAAAGTCTTCCATCCATTTTAGTAAACTGCCATGCACTCCTCCTACCATTTCAAGTTTCCAGATCAGTCTCTGGTGTGGTACCTTATCAAAGGCCTTTTTTAAATCCAGATATATTCCATCAGCCCAACCATCTCTTTCCTGTATTACATCTATCACCCTCGAATAGTAACATATCAGGTTTGTCGTGCATGAACGCCCTTTCCTAAAACCAAATTGACACTCACAAAGTATGTCATTTTCTCCAAGAAGTCTGTCCATCTAGTCTTCACCACCCTCTCACACATCTTAGCTACCACACTTGTAAGTGACACTGGTCTATAGTTCAATGGGTCTCTCTTGTTACCTGATTTATAGATTGGGACAATGTTAGCTCTTTTCCAGTCTTGGGGCACTACGCCTTCCCTTAATGAGGCATCAATTACTTCACAAACTTTTTCTGCCAATTGCTCCTGCATTCTCTTAAAATCCATCCTGATACCCCATCAGGTCCCACAGCTTTTCTCACTTCTAAACTCCCCATCATGTTCTTGATCTCCTCCACCGTTACTTGAAACTCCTTCATAATCCCTTTCTGTTCCATTACCAGTGGTTTGTCAAAAGCAGTCTCCTTTGTGAATACCTTCCAGCATCCATTCATAGCCTCTGCCATTTCCTGGGATCTTCACTGTATACTCCATTTACTTCTAAACTTTCAATACTTTCTCTATTTTTGATGTTGTTGTTCACATGTCTGTAAAAAAGCCTTGGTTGGTCTTTACATTTATCAATTATATCCTTTTCTTGTTTCTTTCTTTCTTCTCTTCTAATCAACACATATTCATTTCTTGCTCTTTGTAACTTTCACTGCTTAATCCGTCTTTTCCTTCTCCACCTCTTCCATGCATCCTCTTTTCTTGTTCTAGCCTTTTTCATCTATCGTTAAACCAGTCCTGCTTTCCAACTTCTCTATGTTGTCTTATTGGTACAAATTTTTCTCACCTTCTTTGTATATTTTATATACATTGTGTGTGTGTGTGTGTGTGTGTGTGTGTGTGTGTGTGTGTGTGTGTGTGTGTGTGTGTGTATTTACCTAGTTGTATTTACCTAGTTGTAGTTTTACAGGGCCTGGGCTTTATGCTCGTGTGGTCCCGTCTCCATATCTACATTTATCCAATTTTTCTTTAAAACTATGTACACTCTTTGCTGATACCACTTCCTCACTCAAACTGTTCCAAGTCTCAACACATCTTTGCGGAAACTAAATTTTTAACATCTCTCAGACATCGTCCCTTCCTTAGTTTCTTACTATGCGATCTTGTGCTTCTAAAGTCATATTCTTCTCTCAGGATCAGTTTCTCATTATCCACTTCATCCATTCCGTTAATCAATTTATAAACTTGTATCAGATCCCTCTCTCTTCTCTGCTCCAAGGTTGGTAGATCCATTGCCTTTAGTCTCTCCTCATATGCCATCCCTTTAAATTCTGGAACCATTCTTGTAGCCATTTTTGTAGTCTCTCTAATTTTCTTATGTGTTTCTTTTTATGAGTCCACACAACTCCTGCATATTCCAATCTAGGTCTTATTTTAGTACTTATCAATTTCTTCATCATTTCCTTGTCCATATAGTGAAATGCTACTCCAATATTCCTTAGCAAATTATACGTCTCTGAAAATTCTATCAATATGGCTAACCGGTTGATTATTTTCTTCCATTGTCACTCCCAAGTCCTTTTCCTTTTTTACTTTTTCTAGTTCTACTCCATCTCCCATCTTATAGATTCCCACTGGTCGTCTTTCACTTTTTCCCATTTCCATGACATGGCTTTTGTCCACATTGAATTCCATCTCCCATTTTTTGCTCCATTTCCAGATCTTGTTTAAGTCTTCCTGTAGTATTTCACAATCCTCTTTTTGTTTAATGACTTTGCACAGTTTCGCATCGTCCGCAAACAGATTTATGTAGCTGTTCACTCCGTCTGGCATGTCATTTATATATACGAGAAAAGTATTGGTGCCAATACTGACCCTGTGGCACTCCGCTGTCTACTGTTCTCCACTTGGACTTCATATCTTTAACTATCGTCCTTATTTCTCTCCCCCTTAAGTAATTCTTCATCCATCTCAATGTGCTTCCTTTTAAGCCACCCTTCTCCTCTAACTTCCATAGTAATCTTTCATGTGGCACTTTATCAAAAGCCTTTTTTAGATCTAAATAAATACAGTCAACCCATCCCTCTCTCTTGTACTTTATCAACTATTCTAGAGTAGAAACTCAATAAATTTGTCACACATGACCGACCTTTTCTAAAACCAAATTGGCTATTTGATAATATTTTGTTGTCTTCAAGAAACTCAATCCATTGCTTCTTTATTACTTTTTCACACATCTTACATATTACACTAGTTAGTGATACCGGTCTGTAATTTAAAGGTTCTTCCTTCCTTCCGCTCTTATATATGGGAACCACCTCAGCTCTTTTCCACTCCACTGGCACTGTTCCATTTTCTATTGAGCATTTTATGATGTTGTATATTGGACTTGCTAGTTCTTCCCTACATTCTTTCAGTATTCTGCCTGAGACTTCATCCGGTCCCATTGCCTTTTCCTCATCCAATTCCGTCATCAACTTTTTTATTTCAAGCTTGGTTACTTTAATCTCTTTCATATAGACAGTCTCTCTATTACCCTGTGGTCTTTCAAATTTGGATTCCTTAGTAAAGACCTCATGAAATTTACTATTTAACAGTTCTGCCATACTTTTTGGGTCTTCCACCAATCCGTTTTCTCCTTTTAACCTTTCTATTATTTCTTTTTGTCTTATTTTTCCAATTATGAATCTGTAGAACAATTTTGGTTGTTCCTTACATTTTTCGACAATGTCCTTTTCATAGTTCTTTTCTTCTTCCTTTCTCACCTTAGCATATTCATTTCTTGCTGTTTTGAAGTTTTCCTTATTTTCTGGATTTCTGTTTCTTCTCCACCTTTTCCATGCTCCATCTCGTTTCTCCTTTGCCCTACCACATCTTGCATTAAACCAATCTTTCTTTCCTTATTCTTTAGGTCTATATTTCGGAACATATTCCCTGACCCCAGTTTTGTATATTTCCAAAAATAAGTTATATTTCTCTTGAACCGTTAATGAGTTTTCCATCTCCTCCCAGTGTGTGTGTGTGTGTGTGTGTGTGTGTGTGTGTGTGTGTGTGTGTGTGTGTGTGTGTGTGTGTGTGTGTGTGTGTGTGTGTGTGTGTGTGTGTGTGTGTGTGTGTGTGTGTGTGTGTGTGTGTGTGTGTGTGTGTGTGTGTGTATTTACCTAATTGTATTTACCTAATTGTAACATACGGGAAAAGAGCTATGCTCGTGCTGTCCCGTCTCCATATCTACTAATGTCCAGCTTTTCTTAAAATCATGAATATTCCTTGCGTTGACCACTTCCACGTCTAAACTATTCCATGCTTCCACCCTTCTATGAGGAAGCTATATTTTTCACATCTCTCCTATAAGTGGCCATTTTAGTTTTTTCCCATGCCCTCTCGACATTCTTTCATTCCACATACACAGATCTTCCCTATCCATTTTTCCATGCCAATCATCACTCTGTATATTGCTATCAGGTCTCCCTTTCTCTTCTGTTTTCCAGGGTCGGAAGTTGCATTCTTTTCAGTCTGTCTTCATAAGTCAAATCTCTTAAGTCAGGCACCATTTTGTTGCAGCCCTCTGTACTTTCTCTAGTTTCCTTATGTGTTTCTTTAAGTTCGAGCCCACTGTATTGTTGCATATTCAAGCCTCGGTCTTATCATTGCAGTAATTATTTTCTTCATCATTTCTTCATCTAAATATACGAACGCCACTCTTATGTTCCTCAATAAGTTCAATACTTCTCCAATTATTTTGTTTATATGTCTCTCTGGCGATAGGTCATTGGTAATTGTCACCCCAAGGTCTTTTTCTTCATGACTGGTTTTATGTCTTCATTTCCTATCTTGTACATACTCCTGATTCTTCTTTCACTCTTGCCAAACTCTAATTTCTTGCATTTTGTCGTGTTGAACTCCATTTGCCATGTACAGCTCCATTTCCATATTCTGTCCAAGTCTTCCTGGAGTAGTTCGCAATCTTTGTCACATCTCACTTTTCTTAACAATTTTGCATCGTCTGCAAATAGGCTCACATAACTGGACACCCCATCCACCATGTCATTTATGTAGACTGCGAACATTACTGGTGCCAACACTGATCCCTGTGGAACTCCACTCTCCACCAAGCCCCATTCTGATGGTCTGTCCTTAATTATTGTTCTCATTTCTCTTCCTACCAAAAGTCTTCCATCCATTTTAGTAAACTGCCATGCACTCCTCCTACCATTTCAAGTTTCCAGATCAGTCTCCAGTGTGGTACCTTATCAAAGGCCTTTTTTAAATCCAGATATATTCCATCAGCCCAACCATCTCTTTCCTGTATTACATCTATCACCCTCGAATAGTAACATATCAGGTTTGTCGTGCATGAACGCCCTTTTCTAAAACCAAATTGACACTCACAAAGTATGTCATTTTTCTCCAAGAAGTCTGTCCATCTATTCTTCACCACCCTCTCACACATCTTAGCTACCACACTTGTAAGTGACACTGGTCTATAGTTCAATGGGTCTCTCTTGTTACCTGATTTATAAATTGGGACAATGTTAGCTCTTTTCCAGTCTTGGGGCACTACACCTTCCCTTAATGAGGCATCAATTACTTCACAAACTTTTTCTGCCAGTTGCTCCTGCATTCTCTTAAAATCCATCCTGATACCCCATCAGGTCCCACAGCTTTTCTCACTTCTAAACTCCCCATCATATTCTTGATCTCCTCCACAGTTACTTGAAACTCCTTCATAATCCCTTTCTGTTCCATTACCAGTGGTTTGTCAAAAGCAGTCTCCTTTGTGAATACCTTCCGAAAGCATCCATTCATAGCCTCTGCCATTTCCTGGGATCCTCACTGCATACTCCATTTACTTCTAAACTTTCAATACTTTCTCTATTTTTGATGTTGTTGTTCACATGTCTGTAAAAAGCCTTGGTTGGTCTTTACATTTATCAATTATATCCTTTTCTTGTTTCTTTCTTTCTTCTCTTCTAATCAACACATATTCATTTCTTGCTCTTTTGTAACTTTCCTACTGCTTAATCCGTGTTTTCCTTCTCCACCTCTTCCATGCATCCTCTTTTCTTGTTCTAGCCTTTTCACATCTATCGTTAAACCAGTCCTGCTTTCCAACTTCTCTATGTTGTCTTATTGGTACAAATTTTTCTCACCTTCTTTGTATATTTTATAAATTCCTTCCACTTTTCATTTGCTCCTTAGCACTCTTGAATTTCATCCAATTTGTCTCTTGAAAGAATTTCTTTAGGTTTCCAAAATCTGTCTTGGCATAATTCCATCTTCCCACTTTATATTCTTCATTTCTTCTAGATTTCTCTTCATCTATCACCTTGAACTCCAAAACTGCATGATCACTCTTTGCTAAAGGGCACTCCACCCTCATCTCCTCAATGACCATTGGCTCTGTACTAAAGACCAAGTCCAGTCTTGACGATGCTCCCTCTCCTCCAGACCTAGTATCTTCTTTGACCCACTGAGTTAACACATTTTCCATTGCCAGTGTCAATAGTGTATTTCCCATGTTGTCTCTGATCCTTCCATTGACCAGTCCTCCCAACACACCTCTTTACAATTAAAATCTCCCATCATTATAGTTCGTTCACAGCCACCCAACATTTCTTCCAGACATGTTCCTGTATCTCTTATCATTTCTTCATATTCCTGTACTGACCATGCATTTGTCTTAGGTGGTACGTACACCACTATGTAGTGCCTCTTTTTTCCTTCATTAGTTTCTGCTCTGATCTTTAGCACTTCTGCCTTTCCCATACCTTCTTTCACTTGATCCACCTTTATATCTTTTTTAACCAGCAACATCACTCCTCCTCCCATCTTACCTACTCTATTTCTTTTCCAAACATTATATTTCCTTCTCCAACCATCATCAGGTCTTCTCCTCTCTCAGTTTTGTTTCAGTAAGACCCACAATATCTGGGTTCTTGTCCCTCAAGTAATCGTTGAGTTCTAAAATCCCGATATCACTCCATTTATGTTGGAATACATTACATTCCGCTCATCGTAAGTTTCTTTAGTCCTTTCTTGCTGTACTTTTCTGGGTTATGAACCACTTTTTTCTTTTTTTCAATTCATCAAACTCTTTCTTCTCTTCTTTCTTCTCTTTTTTTTCACTCTTTCTTTTTTCTTTTTTCAGAGCTTCTTTCACCTCTCTCTTGTCATGTCTCTGTGTCTTCTGTGTGTGTGTGTGTGTGTGTGTGTGTGTGTGTGTGTGTGTGTGTGTGTGTGTGTGTGTGTGTATTTACCTAGTTGTTGTAGTTTTACAGGGCCTGGGCTTTATGCTCGTGTGGCCCCATCTCCATATCTACACTTATCCAATCTTACTTTAAAAGTGTGCACACTCGTTGCAGACACTACTTCTTCATCTAAACTGTTCCACGTCTCAATACATCTCTGGAAACTATATTTTTAATATCTCTCAGACATCTTCCTTTCTCAGCTTTTTACTATGCGATCTTGTGCTTTGGATGTCATATTCTTCTCTCATGATCAGTTTCTCATTATCCACTTGGTCCATTCTGTTGATCAATTTATAAACTTGTATCAGGTCTCCTCTCTCCCTTCTTTGTTCCAGGGTTGGTAGATCCATAGCCTTTAGTCTCTCCTCATATGTCATCCCTTCAAATTCTGGAACCATTCTTGTAGCCATTTTTGTAGCCTCCAATTTCCTTATGTGTTTCTTTTATGAGGGGTCCACACTACTCCTGCATATTCCAATCTGGGTCTTATTATAGTACTTATCAATTTCTTCATCATTTCTTTGTCCATGTAGTGAAATGCTACTCCAATATTCCTTAGCAAATTATGTTTCTCTAAAAATTCTATCAATATGGCTTACTGGTTGATTGTTTTCTTCCATCGTCACTCCTAAGTCCTTTTCCTATTTTACTTTCTCCAGTTCTACTCCATCTCCCATCTTATAGATTCCCACAGGTCGTCTTTCACTCTTTCCCATTTCCATGACATGGCTTTTGTTCACATTGAATTCCATTTCCCACTTCTTACTCCATTCCCAGATCTTATTTAGATCTTCTTGCAGTATTTCACAATCCTCCTTTTGCTTTATAACTCTGCACAGTTTCGTATCGTCCGCAAACAAATTTATGTAGCTGTTCACTCCTTCTGGCATGTCGTTAATATAAATGAGGAAAAGTATTGGTGCCAATACTGGCACTCCGCTTTCTATTGCTCTCCACTTTGACTTCATATCTTTAACTACCGTCCTTATTTCTCTCCCCCTCAAATAATTTTCTATCCATCTCAATGTGCTTCCTTTTAAGCCACCCTTCTCCTCTAACTTTCACAGTAATCTTGCATGTGGCACTTTATCAAACGCCTTTTTTAAATCCAAATAAATGCAGTCAACCCATCCCTCTCTCTCTTGTACTCTATTAACTATTCTAGAATAGAAACTCAATAAATTAGTTACACAAGACCGTCCTTTTCTAAAACCAAATTGGCTATTTGATATTAATTTGTTGTCTTCAAGGAACTCGATCCATTGTTTCTTTATTATTCTTTCACACATCTTGCATATTACACTAGTTAGTGATACCGGTCTGTAATTTAAAGGTTCTTCCTTCCTTCGCTCTTATATATGGGAACCACCTCAGCTCTTTTCCATTCTACTGGCACTGTTCCATTTTCTATTGAGCATTTTATGATGTTGTATATAGGACTTGCTAGTTCTTCCCTACATTCTTTCAGTATTCTGCCTGAGACTTCATCTGGTCCCATTGCCTTCTCTTCATCCAGTTCCTTCATTAACTCTTTTATTTCAAGCTTGGTTACTTTAATCTCTTTCATATAGATTCTCTCTCTATTACCCTGTGGCCTCTCAAATTTGGATTCCTTAGTAAAGACCTCCTGGAATTTTTTATTTAATAGTTCTGCCATACTTTATGGGTCTTCCACCATCCCATTCTCTCCTTTTAACCTTTCTATTGTTTCTTTTTGCCTAATTTTTCCATTTATGAATCTATAGAACAATTTTGGTTGCTCCTTACATTTTTCGACAATGTCTTTTCAAGTTCTTTTCCTCTTCCTTCCTCACCTTAACATATTCATTTCTCGCTGCTTTGAAGTTTTCCTTATTTGCTGGATTCTATTTCTCCTCCACCTTTTCCATGCTCCATCTCTTTTCTCCTTTGCCTTAGCACACCTTGCATTAAACCAATCTTTCTTTCCTTCTTCTTTAGGTCTATATTTTGGGACATATTCCTGACTCCTGTTTTGTATATTTCCAAAAATAAGTTATATTTGTCTTGCATTGTCTCTGAGTTTTCCATCTCCTCCCAGTCTACGTTTTAAAATAGTTCTTGAGATTCTCAATATCAGCCTTTCTGTAATTTAATCGGTCTCCTTTGTATGAATCGTCTCTATCTTCCTTTCCTCTTCTATATCTATTTCTAATATTGCATGGTCACTCTTTCCCAATGGGCACTTATATCTTATATCATCATTCATTTGTATACCCTTGTAAAAACTAGGTCCAATCTCGCCGGCTCGTCGTTTCCTCTGAATCTTGTGCATTCCTTTACTCTCTGGTCCATCATATTGTCTATCATTAGGTTCAAGAATCTTTCTCCCAGGCTTCTTCCCCATACCACTTTCATAATTTTCCCAGTCCACTTCTTTACAGTTGAAATCTCCTACTAATATCACTTTTCTCCTTTCTTTAACGATTCTCATTAGACTCCTTATTGTGTCATCTATCATGTCTTTATATTCTTGATTGGTCCATGAATTTGTTTTTGGTGGCACATATGTTACAATGATTGTTATCTCTTTTTTATTAATATGCATCTTAATATACAATACTTCTGCTTTTCCTTCCCACATTCCATTTCATTTATCACTATCTCCTTCCTTAACATTATCATGACTCCTCCTCCTTTACCTCCTCTGTCTCTTCTCCATACATTATACCTATTATCCAATTCTATTTTGTTTGCCTCATTTAGTTTTGTTTCAGCCAGGCATACAATATCTGGATTTTCTTTCCTTATGTAATCTCTTAATTCTAATTTACTTGATAAAACCCCATCTATGTTCATATACATCATTTTTAATCTTTTGCCTTTATCATTTTTAGTTAAACTTGTTCCACTTTTTTTCTTCCTTCTCATTTATATACCATTTCCTTATCCTGTCTCCTAGAAATCTCCAAAAAAAATGCCTTCTTCTCCTCTTCTGACCTTTCATTATTCTTTTCCCTTACTATTGCTGCCAGGTTCATAGTATCTCTTCCTTTCTTCCTCATTTCTATTTTTCTTTATATAGATATCCTTGCAGCCTTCTGTTTCTCTAAGTTTTGTTGTTCTATATAATATTTCTTCTGTTGCTGCTTGTGATTTTAGTAGTATTTTAATTGGTCTCGTTTTTCCTTCTTGATATGGTCCCATTCTGTTTATTTCTTCTACTTCCTCTTCCAAGTTCTGCCTATCTTCGTCGTTTAGATTTTTCAGTAGGTCTTTGACTGATTTCATTTCTTCTTTATCTCTTTTTGGTCTGGTCTATATTTTATATTTTTTTCTTTTATTCCAAATACGACTACATTCTTTTTTTTCTGCAATTTCTCTAACTAAATTTTCTTTTGTCTTGAGAACTATTATCATTTTGTTTGTCATATTTTCTTCTTTTTCCTTAAGTTGTTCTTGAATCACCTCCTGAAAATCAGCTTTATCTTTCTTATCTTGGACTCTCCATGCTTGTACTTCTTTTTTAATCACGTTCTGTACTCTTTCCTCTTCCTTGTTTACTAGATCTTTCAGCTTCTCTTTTTCTTTCTCGGCTTTACCGAGTCCTTCTTCCATCTGCTTTTTGTAGTTAGCTACTTCCTTTTTTAGTTCTTCGTTTTCTGCTCTTAGCCTAGCTTCATTTTCTTCCACTTTTTTTATCCTTTCTCTCAGTTTTATAAACTCTTTATCCTGTTCTTCATTCTCTGTGTGTGTGTGTGTGCGCTGTCAGGTTGAAACTTGCTTCTTCTTTTTGCGTTTTTTATTTCGCGTTTGAAGCCATGTGTGTGTTTCACTGTTTGACCTGCTGCAGTCTCTGACGAGACAGCCAGACCTTACCCTACGGAACGAGCTCAGAGCTAATTATTTCCGATCTTCGGAAACAACTTCTCGATTTACATCCCGTACCTACTCACTGCTAGGTGAAACAGGGGCTACACGTGAAAGGAGACACACCCAAATATCTCCACCCGGCCAGGGAATCAAACCCCGGTTCTCTGGCTTGTGAAGCCAGCGCTCTAACCACTGAGCTACCGGGTGTGTGTGTGTGTTTCACTGTTTGATCTGCTGCAGTCTCTGACGAGACAGCCAGACGTTACCCTACGGAACGAGCTCAGAGCTCATTATTTCCGATCTTGGGATAGGTCTGAGACCAGGCACATACCACACACCGGGACAACAAGGTCACAACTCCTCGATTTACATCCCGTACCTACTCACTGCTAGGTGAACAGGGGCTACACGTGAAAGGAGACACACCCAAATATTTCCACCCGGCCGGGGAATCGAACCCTGGTCATCTGGCTTGTGAAGCCAGCGCTCTAACCACTGAGCTACCGGTGTGTGTGTGTGTGTGTGTGCGCGTGTGTGTGTGTGCTGACATATTGAAGCTTCTCTCTCTCTCTCTCTCTCTCTCTCTCTCTCTCTCTCTCTCTCTCTCTCTCTCTCTCTCTCTCTCTCTCTCTGTTAGCAAGCAATTTATTTCGCATTTGAAATAATGTATATTTTGCATGACAGGTATATGTTGCCATTTGGTATGTCTGGAGCCACCACTTCCCACCACCCAATGCAAGACACCTCCTCTGCCCACCCTCACCACCACCAGGCCACAGCCTCCACCCCAGCTTCACCGCACTCCCTCCACCTCAGCCTTTCCTCACAGCCTCCACCTCCGACTTCACCACACCCTCCACCTCCACCTTTCCCTCACAGCCCTCCACCTCCGGCTTCACCGTACTCCCCTCCACCTCCGCCTTTCCCTCACAGCCCTCCACCTCCGGCTTCACCGCACTCCCCTCCACCTCAGCCTTTCCCTCACAGCCCTCCACCTCCGGCTTCACCGTACTCCCCTCCACCTCAGCCTTTCCCTCACAGCTCTCCACCTCCGCCATCACAGCACCACCACCCAAGAGATTCAGGGAGAAATCTCCCGAACTGTAATAAAAAAATTTAAAAAACGTAAAATATAAAAAGTAAAATTTTTTATTGTTTTCCTTTTTAGCATAGCAATGGGAAGTGTATTGTAACATAAAAATATTTTTACATATCCTGATATATAGTATGTGATGAATATATTGAGTTTATGGCTAAAACATTGATTATTCAATACTAAAGCTTCAAATCTTGGAGCGCGCGGGCCGCCCAGATTGAGCACGAGTGTTTTCTAACTTCCGGGGCAAATGGGTTAATTTGTATTCTCAATCATTCATCCCTCTTTCTAGTAAATTCTGGAAATCCTTGCCTTCTTTCTTCCTATGACTGAAATTCTTTCAAGAGAGAGATTTCAAGACACTTATCTTCCAACTTTGAATAATATATCTGGCCGTTCTCTATGGGGACTGGCACATCAGTAGGACTTTTTTTTTACATGCTTTCTGTTGCCCTAGACCAGAGTCTTCCTTACATAAAAGACTCTAATGTCTCCCTCCATCCCGAGACTCTCCATTCTCCTCACACTCACTTTGAGGGACTGATGTGGCTGAGTGGATACACATGTCTGCTCCAGGCAAGTGGTGCATAGAACACTGAGGCATCATCCACATAGCTGCAGCTTTTGTTCCCTGGCAGGCACAGCATCTGCACCAGCTGCCAGTTGTGTCCAAAGTCCAGTGAGTACTCTAGCCTGCACAGGAGTAAATGAGAGAATAAAATAAAAGGTTTTGTTAGATTTTCCCATCCATAATCTCTCTGTTCTCTGTGACACTTCCCCTTTATGTCTTGGTATTACTGTTGGGAAAGCTGCAGTCCACTCTCTCCTTCAACACACATACAGTTGAAATTTATATCTATGAAAATGACAAAGGTGTTCAATATTCCCATCTCCCAGTCTTAAGCTTAGGAAGGAAACAGAAAACAAAGGTCAGGCCAGCCTTGATTTGATGCCTCTTGCTAACTCTTCCAATGGCTTTTTCATTTATTTCTTTTGAATCTAACTTCTTACCAGTGAGTGCCATATCGTTTCTCCTCTCTGCCTCACTTCACCCTTACATAAACTCCAGTGTATCTTCAATTGGCTGTGGCACTTGTAACACAATATAGCTTTCTAGAATATCCTGCCATACTACTGATACTTTATTGCTTTTTCATCTATCAATATAGAATGCCAGCAATCCCATATAAGGTGGTCTAGACAAGGCACCACACCATACTGCATCTCACTCACCTCCTCACTACACAAAATTATACTAACTTTGTGTGATTCTGCACAATACAGCTCCTGAAGCACAGCAAATTATGACTCAAGGATCAAGAGTGTGTGAGTGAATGAGTAGGTGCATGAATAATAGCAAAAGAATGAGTGAGTGAGTTTAGAAACAGAAGAAAAAAAGGGAAGGAGGAAGGAAGGAGTGAGAGAGTGTAAACATGTATACAAAGATGGAGGAAAGGAAGAAAGGAGAAAGAAAGTATAGAGTACATGAATACATGGAGGAAAAAAAAAAGGAAATTAGGAAGAAGGAATGAATTACTGAATGATCAATGCATTGATTTAGGGAGTTAGTACCAGAGGGAATGAAGGAGTGAGTACCAAAGTGAATGCATTACCTGACAGGTGGTACTGTGTTGTCCCAGGAGGCATTGCAGCCTAGTGCCAGACGAAAGCTGAGGACGTGGTTCTTTCCAATCTGTCAAAGTTAGCTTGGTCTCAGTTAAGCTTCAGGAGTTCAGTATGCTAACAGCTACAAAAGTCTTTAGATTAATTTCTCTAGGATAAGAATTATTCTGTTGTTTATTTATCTAGTCATATCTTAAAAGTTACAACAACCTCTGTGTTGTTTAGCTTTTGTTGTCTATTTTCATGCATCTGTATCTTTTATGTTTTGATATCCTGTTGTTCACTATTGCTTAACTACAGAACATCTTAAGTGAAGCTGCTTTAGAGAGCACAGAACTTAGGTGGACCAAAAGAAAGATTTAAAACCTGTATGAAAAAAAGGCCCAACGAAAGAAAGGAAGAGTAAGGAACACAATGAAAAAGAGGAATAATCAACCTGGAAAAAGGTAGACGGTGAAATGCCACAAGGATCAGTTTTGATACCAAAGCTCTTCTTGGTGACACTAACATCTTTGCATGAGTGGTGTAGAGGTTAGAAGAAGGAAGTGTTATACATGTGCCATCAATAATGGAAATCAAAAGTGAACACAGGAAAACTAGGTCAGTACACACCTGCAAGTCTGTGGTCTGCAGTAGAGCAGGCTCAGCAGGTGTGGACCTCATCACATACATAGGCAGCTGGTGATCACAGTACAAGTCTGCAATAAGAGAGGACAACACTGAATATTGATACTAGAACACATTCTCTGTGTTAGTAATGTCTGTACTGTTTACTGAGCCATGTATCACTGCCTCCCACTCCTTGCACCTCACCTGGCTCTGCATTGTATCGTCGGAGCCACAACGGTGGTGCTAGGTGGTGAGGGTGGGTGTACGTCAGAGTGTCAGGTGGGTTCACACTGCCGCCTACCACCACCGCATCCACTGCCCAGTCAAAGTGCTGAGCATCCCCGGCATAAGGCTGCCACCACCTTACACGTCCCCCAAGACACCGCAGCCTCTCTGGCACCTCCACCCACACATACCTGAGGGGACACACCCACAAACAATTGATACTTGTGTGCTAAACACAGAGATTGAGGATGGATGCCTGTTTTGCAGGTGCTGTGGTGGCTGGAATGACATGTGGAGGATAGAATGAGAATGAAAGGATTAAATTATTTGGATGGCTGTTTTGGAACAGTCATATGGGAGCACCAACTTAGGAAACAATTGAGAAGACATCAGTAATGGCAATATAGAAGTATCAGATGATTTTGATGGTTAATTTGGAATGGTCAAATTGGCATATTAACTGAAGAATCAAATGAGTGCAGAACTTTTACTAAATTTTACAAAGGCAAGAAAATGGTAAAAATAATGCTCCTCCATTGTGAATCATCAAAAGTGATGAGAAAAGCAGAGGTAAAGGTAGCAGTTCTCACCCTGAGCCATTGAAAGAGATGAGGAGAGCAAGAAGGAGACCAACAGACCAGTCATGTGAACCTTTACTTTATTCCTTTTTTATGTGAGAGATACCAGTCTCAGGCATCAAAACAACAAAAAAGGGCCAACTAAGGTACCAGTCCCTAAAGAAGAGTAAAAAGGATTCATTCAGTACTGGAGGATAAGTGTCTTGAAACTTCTCACTGGAAAGAGTTCAATTTACAGGAAGAAGAAAATAAAGAAGCAAGCAGGGAGTTCCATAGTTTAGCAGAAAAAGACCCTGATCATCTCTTACATTAGAGAGGTGAACAAAGTAAGGATGAGAAAAAGTAGAATGTCATGTGGAATGAGGCCATGGGAGGAGGGGAGCTATGAAGTTTTACAAAGGAATACAAAGGAAGACAAATAGCAACAGACCCTGAGGTCCTTACTAGGCAGTTTGGTGAAACTATTTCCTAACTACCAGTTATAGAGACAGGACAAAATAAAATAAGATCAGAGGTATAGTTAGTGTGAAAACAGTAGTAGAAGACAGGAGATGCACCACTGCAGTGAAGAGAGAGGCTGAAGACAGGGCACTAACACAGACTGCTGGTGTGGTGGCCAAAGCTTCTTGAGAGTGGTCCAACTAATGCCAGCATCACATGAGGCCTGAAGGAGTAGCACGCCCTGCCCTGCCACACTCTCCACACAACCCGCCTTCAGGTCAAACTGGACAAAGAATGCATCACGCAGATCCAAGTCGTTGGTCTCCAGATATCTGCTGCACCCCTGCCAGTAGAATGAGAGTCACTGCCAAGCTACCAAGCTCAGGCTGGAGACTATTAGAGATGCATGGAATGTGTGTGTGTGTGTGTGTGTGTGTGTGTGTGTGTGTGTGTGTGTGTGTGTGTGTGTGTGTGTGTGTGTGTGTGTGTATTTACCTATTTGTGTATTACAGGGCCCGAGCTAAGCTCTCTGTGTCCTGTCTCCTTGTCCACTCCTGTCATATCTCTCTTTCATCTGATTGACACACACCGCGTCAATGACATCACTGCTCAGTTTATTCCACTTATCAATACTACGATGCAGAAAACTGTACAGGCAACCCCCGCTTAACAAAGGGGTTACGTTCCTAAAAAACACTTCATTAAGCGAAACTTCGTTAAGCGAACCGATTATATCAAGTTTAACCCCTAATTTGAACTTCCATTGAGAGTAAGCAAAGCAAGAGTGCATCATAGTACAGTAAAAGGTTTAATGAAAGTAAAAATTATGAAGTTAAACATTTAGGTAGTTTAATTTAAGTCATTATAATGTACACTAATGTATGTATGTACGTAACTTTATAATGTCTGATTGATGATCGATAAGTTAGCGAAACTTCGTTAAGCGAATATATCAAGTTTAACCCTAATTTGAACTTCCATTGAGAGTAAGCAAAGCAAGAGTGCATCATAGTACAGTAAAGGTTTAATGAAAGTAAAAATTATGAAGTTAAACATTTAGGTAGTTTAATTTAAGTCATTATAATGTACACTAAAATACACTTAAGTTTATGAAGGGAGGGAGCGTGAAATGGGAAATACACTAACCGGCAATCTGTGGAATGTAAACAAAGTGCGCATCATGGTACCGCATACAAAACTTATGTACCACATTTCCACAAGGCTTTCCATTTTATCCATTGTAGAGTCACTAGTTCAGGTGGTTCTTTTAGCTTTCAAGGAAGATGCAGTCTCACCAGCCCTCTTAATAGAGTCTGCTGACTTGAAAATAGTAGAAGTAGATGGAGTCAAGATGGTGGCAAGCAATGTTATTAGTTTTCTGGCCCCTCTCTTGTCTGTGAATAATACCCAGCTTCAATTCGAGAGTAAGACACTTTCTGGTCTTCTTAGGAACGTTAGGCCACATTGCAAGGCGTTTTGGTGGTAAGTTGAACTAGGGAAAATGAGCTGCTGGTGACGCTGTTATGTTTTGACTGGGGAGTGAGTGGTGCGCGTGATCTTGATCTTGATGCTACAGGTGACGCAAAATTTCTTCTGAGTCAGGCCTTTGTATCGGCAGTGCCTGTGTTGTCCACGAGAGGCTTGATCTTGATCTTTATTCTACAGGTGTCTAAGGATTTCTCCTGAGGCAGGCCTTAGTACAAGCAGCTCCTGGTGTATTCAAAAGCCTGTCAGCTTGCATAATACGGTGGAGCTTTCAAATTTGGAAAAAATTACCTGGGTAAAACTTCGTTAAAGCGAATTTGGTGTTCGTTAAATGAGCAGATAGTAGGAAAATGAAACCTTCGTTGCGCGAAATTTCGTTGTGTGAACCTTCGTTAAACGGGGGTTGCCTGTATTTTCTCATGTCATTTAAACAGATGTCTTTTATTAATTTTTTTCCATGTCCCCGGAGATGATTACTTGTGGTCACCTTTATCAACTCTGTCCAATATGTCAATCTTGTTCACCAATTTATACATAGTTTTCTCATGTCATTTAAACAGATGTCTTTTATTAATTTTTTTCCATGTCCCCGGAGATGATTACTTGTGGTCACCTTTATCAACTCTGTCCAATATGTCAATCTTGTTCACCAATTTATACATAGTTATCATGTCTCCTCTTGTTCTTCTCTCTTCTAATGTGGTCAGCCCCAGTTTCCTCAGTCTTTCCTCATAGTCTAACTCCTTGAGTCCTGGTACCATCTTTGTTGCCAGCCTCTGTACCCTTTCCACCTTCTTCACATTTTTCTTCATATGCAGTGACCAGACACAAGCTGCATATTCTAACTGGGGTCTTATTAAGGTACATAATATCTTCATCATTCCTTCATCTAGGTAATGGAATGCAAGGCCAATACTTTGAAGCATGTTATATGTTTTCCAAAATATCTTGTTAACCCGCTAAGACCGATGGCCGCAAAATTCGCACCCTCCCATTACCGCAATTATCATAAAAAAAATCAACTCTTATAAATTACTCTGGAAAAAAATCTGCTGTTAGTAGACATGACAATGCATCATCCTACAAGTTTTTATTGCTCTACTCACTATGGTTTTCTCAGAATAATAACTGATAATTGGAGAAGATTGTAGCGGCAACTGGGAGGTGCTTTTATGTGTATTCTTACATAATGTAAGGCACTGCTCATGTTTTTATGTGTTTTCACATGTTTTTCGTATTTTCACTCATATTGGCTGATTATAGTTACGTATGTTTTTATCAGCGTGGGTGATGATGTTGTCACAACAGCGGGTCGGATCTACCTCCAACCTGTGCACTTTCCGTCTTGTCCCGCCTTGTCTATCACTTTTATCACTAAACTTTAGCTTCCTCTTAGCACCAGTAGCCATAGTTGTAAATAATAGTTCCTTAAATAAGTATCATCGTAAATCGTAAATAATTATCACGCGACACACTCACGCACCTCACAGAAATTTGCGGAGACTAGCTGGCTAGAGCCTAAAATTAGCAAGGTGGTCAAGCCCACCATCTATCTCTCTCTTACTTTCCTTCACCCTTCTCTTCCCACCCACTTTCTCTTCAGCTAGCTACCTCCTCTCTTCACCCCCCCTTTAAAAAAGCTGGGTGGTGTGCTTCCTGGGAGCCGACAGTACTACCATAGGCCTACGTCATGACCAAATATAGCAGCGCTACCAATGCTAGCGGTTTTATTAGCGCTCAAAGTAGCTGCCCCATTTAAGGACTGTCGGAAGTGTGCAATGCAGCCCTATTTAAGGCCTGTCGGACTTTACGGGTTAATGTGTTTCTCCGGTGACAAAGTGTTTTGCACGGTTACTCCTAAGTCTTTCTCCTCATTGGTCTCTTTAATTTTCTCATCACCCAGCCTGTAATCCCTGTTTGGTCTGTATCTACTTCCCATTTTCATAACATGGCTCTTGTCTATATTAAATTCCATCCGCCACTCTTTACTCCACTCATATATTTTATCAAGATCTTCATGTAACTTGTTACAATCTTCTACATTCTTTACTCTCCTCATAATTTTAGTATCATCCGCAAACATGTTCATGTAACTGTCAATTCCTACTGGCATATCATTAACATAAATAAAAAATATGATGGGACCAAGCAATGACCCTTGTGGTACTCCACTGGTTACCTTCTTCCACTCGGACTTCCTTCCTCTCACCACTGTTCTCATTTCTCTTCCCACTAATTAATTTTCCATCCATTTTGCTCCTCCATTTACTCCTCCAATCTTCTCTAGTTTCCACATCAGTCTATTGTGTGGCATTTTATCAAAGGCCTTTCTCTTCTCTTCTCTTTCTCCAGGTAAGTAGCATCCACCCATCCCTCTCTATGTTGTAGTATGTCAGTCACTCTTGAATAAAAACATAACAAATTGGATACGCACAATCTTCCTTTTCTGAAACCAAACTGTCTTTCACTCAGAATGTTTTCACTTTCTAGATACTCATTCCACTTAGCTTTAATTACTTCTTCACATACCTTGCACAATATACTAGTCAACGATACTGGTCTATAATTTAGCGGTTCCATTCTACTACCATTGTTATATATAGGCACAATGTCAGCTCTTTTCCACTCTTTCGGGACTAATCCTGTTCGTATGGAGGTTTCCACAATATCAAATACGGGGTTCAACAATTGATCCTTACATTCTTTCAGCAACATCCCAGATATGCCATCAGGCCCCATTGATTTATTAATATCCAAATTGCTTATAATTTTCCTTACATCTTCCTTAGTAACCATGATGTCCTGCATTTGGTTTATTTCCGTAGGCCTATCTCCTATAAAATGCTCCTCCTTTGTAAACACTTTGCAAAAGTTGTCGTTCGAATTTTCAGCTATATCTCTAGCATCCTCATATACTTCTTCCCCATTTTTTACTTTTTCTATTGCCTCCCTTATATTTAGTTTTCCATTTATGAATTTGTAAAACATTTTAAGGTCACTATCACAGTTTTCCACCACCCTCTGTTCATATTCCTTTTGTGCTGTTCTCCTTACTTCCTTGCTGTTTTGTAAACTTCTCTTGATAATACATCACTGTTTTTCTTAAGTTTCTTCCATACCTTTTCTTTGTTCTTTTTTGCTTCTTCACAATTTCTATTAAACCACTGTTTATTATTTAAAGTCCTCTATCTATGATATGGCACAAACTTTTTCACATCAGAGTTATATAAATCCATAAATTTATTGTATTTCAATTGCATATCCCTTTCCTGGTATACCACGGACCAGTCAATTTCATTAAAGAACTCCCTTATATGGTTATAATTTGCCCTAATATAATTTAATTTTTTCTCCCTGTGTTCCACAATCTTACTCGTGCTTAATTCTGTATCCAGCTCAAAGCTTAGGACATCTACAGGAATTGTTGTCACTGCATTAATGTTAAGAATACGGGTAATGCAGTTTTTACAAAACTTAGAAGATTTAGCAATTTATCTACCAAAGTCAAAACAACACTAATAAAAACACTTCTGATACTGATTCTGGAGTATCCTCCTATCCCTATCTGTGCAGCATCAACAACATAAAAAAGAAATTTGCAAATAGTGTTAAACAAAGCATTAAAATTCATAAATTGCAACGAAAGCAACGAGGCAACATTGGAACAATTACACACAACATATAACATTACTCCTTTAAATATTTCGACAGACAGAAGAGCAAAAAACACTTGGGAGGCCGTACAAGCAACAGAGATGGAACATTATAATAAACTAATCTGCAACTATGACCGCGAACATAAATGGTTTCCTAAAAGCAGCAAAATCATAAGCCAAGGCACACCCGAGGCAATAATTACCAGGCACCATTAATCTTTTTAGTCTTTTTACAGAGTCACCAGAGATGCCGGACCAAAACAAGGACAACCAACCGAGGACACATCCTGTATCCTGTTTCCTTTTTCCTTATCCTTTTCCTATCTAACAAATTAACCCACATTAAAACAACCCAATAATCACTATTAATACAAACTAATTAACTAACTACTAATTTTACTCATCTACTTCCTGTGTAAAAATGAAACTATCTAAAAATACATATATATGATTAAAGAAATTATATTCTTACCATACACATGCACAGTCCTGTTCAATAACACCTTTTAGGAGTCACAGCAACAGACAGTCATATTGTTTAGGAATTAGCTGTGTTCCTTGTGTGGAAGGCTGTTGCACTAAAAAAGCACATGGGAAAAGCACAAAAAGCACCGATTCTTTCTCTCTCTCTCTCTCTCTTGCACGAAGTGGGACAGGTCCACCTTCCACAGAAGTTCGCTTCATAGGGAAAGCTGGGGTTCTGCTGTTGCATTTGTGGCTACCAAATTGTATATAAGAATAAGTGAATGAATGCTGGGAAAATGTCTAACTGCACTATATCAAATGAAAGAAAAGAAATAAAAAAATATAGAAAAAATAAATAAATAAAATGTATAAATAAAAAATATATAATAATAAAAATGATAATATTCAAAAGAAAATTAGCACTGTAGTCAAGCCCACAGCCTGTCATTCTCTTACTTTATTTCACCACTTCTCTTCCCACCCACTTTTTCTTAGCTGGCTTTTCTTCCTTCAACCCCCTTAGAAAAAAAAAAAAAAAATTATCGCTTTTCCCCACGGGACATTCATGTTCAATTTCCTCTTTTAGAGAGATGCCCCTGGTAAATACCAAATCCAACCTTGCTGCAACATCTTGTCCCCTGCACCTTGTTGGTGATCTCACCCACTGTGTCATCAAGTTATTTCTTGCTACATTTAACAATTCCTCTGCCCACTCACCACCGTTTACCACTTCATAGTCTTCCCACACTATTTCTTTACAATTAAAGTCCCCGACTATCATCACTCTATCCTTTCTGATGAGTTCCTGCTTCATTCTGTCTAGAGTATTTCTCATCACCATTTGATACTGTTCATATTACCAAGCACTGGTTCTGGGTGGTATGTATACTGTTATAATATTAATGTCCCTCTTACCATCTGTTATAAGCATACTTATCACTTTCTCATTTCTCTTACTATAGTTCACCTCCTTCACTATCAGATCTTCCTTAGTAAGAACCATTATACCACCACCTCCTTTATTTTTTCTATCATTTCTCCATACTTTGTATTGTTTTACAACAAACCAATCTAGCTTTATTTCGGGCCTTAGCTTTGTTTCCACCACACACATTATGTCCAGTTCATTATTTCTTAGGTAATCCATACATTCTAGCCTCTTAGACAGAAATCCATCTATATTCATGTAAGTCACTTGTATTCCATTCCTAGTCTCTTTCTTCCATGTAATGTCTATTCCGTCTGTTTTATCCACCACTTCTTTAGCCTCCCATTTCTCATCCTCCAAAAAAACTTGGTCTTTTCCTCCTCTGTTCTTTCGTCATTCCTCTCTCTCACTTCAGTTACAAGCTCTTTCATTTTCATTCGTTCATCCTGTGACATATTTATTCTTATGTAAATTGTTTTGGTTTCCTCAGAGTCCTTAAGTTTCCAAGCCCTCCTCAGCAAGGCCTCAGCTGCCACCTGAGACTTTAATTTCAATTTTAATGGTCTATTCTTGCCTTCCTCAAAAGCTCCTAATCTCACACTTTCATCTACCCCAGCATATAGGTCCTCTTCCTCTACTGAGATCTTATTCAGTAAAGACTTAATCCTGTCATTTTCCTTATCCCTCCTATCCTGCCAGTTCCTGTTAGTTTCCTCCCTCAATCCTGTTATGATCACGCATTTTTTCTTTTCAGCATTATCTCTCACCACATACTCATTTTCCTTTAGTGCCTTTACCATTTCACTCTGCGTAATCACTTTATTTTCATCTTCCTGCTTTTTCACTATCTCCCTAAAGGAGCTTTGTACCTACTGATGTTCATGGTTTACTTCTTTCATCCTGGCATCAATTAAGTTAAGGCATTCCTCCTTCCTCAAGTCCCATTCGGATATTTTCTTCTCCATTTCTAGGAGTTTAGCCTTCATCTCTTCACATTGTTTCCTTAGTTGTAGGTTTTCTTTCTCCATTTCTACTTTTTCCCTCAATAGCTCTTTGTTCTCTATCGTTAACAAATAGATCTCTTTTTTGAAGGAATCGTTCTTTGCTATGACTCTATCCAGTTTTTCTTCTATGGATAAAATGTTTAGGAATTTACTTTCTAATGCCTGAATTCTTGCATCCATATCTAATTTCTCCAGTCCTCTTGGAATAGTCACGAACCCTTCAAAGTCCCGGGCTTGTCTAGGCGTGGACACCATGATTGTTATCGTCAGCTGTTTACGGCCAAAACAATCACCACCCACACTCTCCTCTCAGGGACCACTCTCCATATCCCGCTTAAAAATGGCCCACTTTCTACACTATGCGACAGTAGGACATTAAATGGACATTAACACAGAGATACCCGGGCCCTATAACACCATAGGTAGTTTCTCCTCTTCCCGTCCACAGCCGGAGACGAGCCACCTTGTGTGTATTTACCTAATTGTATTTACCTAATTGTAACATACGGGAAAAGAGCTATGCTCGTGTTGTCCCGTCTCCATATCTATTAATGTCCAGCTTTTTCTTAAAATCATGAATATTCCTTGCGTTGACCACTTCCACGTCTAAACTATTCCATGCTTCCACCCTTCTATGAGGGAAGCTATATTTTTCACATCTCTCCTATAAGTGGCCATTTTAGTTTTTCCCATGCCCTCTCGACATTCTTTCATTCCACATACACAGATCTTCCCTATCCATTTTTCCATGCCAATCATCACTCTGTATATTGCTATCAGGTCTCCCCTTTCTCTTCTGTTTTCCAGGGTCGGAAGTTGCATTCTTTTCAGTCTGTCTTCATAAGTCAAATCTCTTAAGTCAGGCACCATTTTGTTGCAGCCCTCTGTACTTTCTCTAGTTTCCTTATGTGTTTCTTTAAGTTCGAGCCCACTGTATTGTTGCATATTCAAGCCTCGGTCTTATCATTGCAGTAATTATTTTCTTCATCATTTCTTCATCTAAATATACGAACGCCACTCTTATGTTCCTCAATAAGTTCAATACTTCTCCAATTATTTTGTTTATATGTCTCTCTGGCGATAGGTCATTGGTAATTGTCACCCCAAGGTCTTTTTCTTCATGACTGGTTTTATGTCTTCATTTCCTATCTTGTACATACTCCTGATTCTTCTTTCACTCTTGCCAAACTCTATTTTCTTGCATTTTGTCGTGTTGAACTCCATTTGCCATGTACAGCTCCATTTCCATATTCTGTCCAAGTCTTCCTGGAGTAGTTCGCAATCTTTGTCACATCTCACTTTTCTTAACAATTTTGCATCGTCTGCAAATAGGCTCACATAACTGGACACCCCATCCACCATGTCATTTATGTAGACCGCGAACATTACTGGTGCCAACACTGATCCCTGTGGAACTCCACTCTCCACCAATCCCCATTCTGATGGTCTGTCCTTAATTATTGTTCTCATTTCTCTTCCTACCAAAAGTCTTCCATCCATTTTAGTAAACTGCCATGCACTCCTCCTACCATTTCAAGTTTCCAGATCAGTCTCCGGTGTGGTACCTTATCAAAGGCCTTTTTTAAATCCAGATATATTCCATCAGCCCAACCATCTCTTTCCTGTATTACATCTATCACCCTCGAATAGTAACATATCAGGTTTGTCGTGCATGAACGCCCTTTTCTAAAACCAAATTGACACTCACAAAGTATGTCATTTTTCTCCAAGAAGTCTGTCCATCTATTCTTCACCACCCTCTCACACATCTTAGCTACCACACTTGTAAGTGACACTGGTCTATAGTTCAATGGGTCTCTCTTGTTACCTGATTTATAGATTGGGACAATGTTAGCTCTTTTCCAGTCTTGGGGCACTACACCTTCCCTTAATGAGGCATCAATTACTTCACAAACTTTTTCTGCCAGTTGCTCCTGCATTCTCTTAAAATCCATCCTGATACCCCATCAGGTCCCACAGCTTTTCTCACTTCTAAACTCCCCATCATGTTCTTGATCTCCTCCACAGTTACTTGAAACTCCTTCATAATCCCTTTCTGTTCCATTACCAGTGGTTTGTCAAAAGCAGTCTCCTTTGTGAATACCTTCCGAAAGCATCCATTCATAGCCTCTGCCATTTCCTGGGATCTTCACTGCATACTCCATTTACTTCTAAACTTTCAATACTTTCTCTATTTTTGATGTTGTTGTTCACATGTCTGTAAAAAGCCTTGGTTGGTCTTTACATTTATCAATTATATCCTTTTCTTGTTTCTTTCTTTCTTCTCTTCTAATCAACACATATTCATTTCTTGCTCTTTTGTAACTTTCCCACTGCTTAATCCGTCTTTTCCTTCTCCACCTCTTCCATGCATCCTCTTTTCTTGTTCTAGCCTTTTCACATCTATCGTTAAACCAGTCCTGCTTTCCAACTTCTCTATGTTGTCTTATTGGTACAAATTTTTCTCACCTTCTTTGTATATTTTATAAATTCCTTCCACTTTTCATTTGCTCCTTAGCACTCTTGAATTTCATCCAATTTGTCTCTTGAAAGAATTTCTTTAGGTTTCCAAAATCTGTCTTGGCATAATTCCATCTTCCCACTTTATATTCTTCATTTCTTCTAGATTTCTCTTCATCTATCACCTTGAACTCCAAAACTGCATGATCACTCTTTGCTAAAGGGCACTCCACCCTCATCTCCTCAATGACCATTGGCTCTGTACTAAAGACCAAGTCCAGTCTTGACGATGCTCCTCTCCTCCAAACCTAGTATCTTCTTTGACCCACTGAGTTAACACATTTTCCATTGCCAGTGTCAATAGTGTATTTCCCATGTTGTCTCTGATCCTTCCATTGACCAGTCCTCCCAACACACCTCTTTACAATTAAAATCTCCCATCATTATAGTTCGTTCACAGCCACCCAACATTTCTTCCAGACATGTTCCTGTATCACTTATCATTTCTTCATATTCCTGTACTGACCATGCATTTGTCTTAGGTGGTACGTACACCACTATGTAGTGCCTCTTTTTCCTTCATTAGTTTCTGCTCTGATCTTTAGCACTTCTGCCTTTCCCATACCTTCTTTCACTTGATCCACCTTTATATCTTTTTAACCAGCAACATCACTCCTCCTCCCATCTTACCTACTCTATTTCTTTTCCAAACATTATATTTCCTTCTCCAACCATCATCAGGTCTTCTCCTCTCTCAGTTTTGTTTCAGTAAGACCCACAATATCTGGGTTCTTGTCCCTCAAGTAATCGTTGAGTTCTAAAATCCCGATATCACTCCATTTATGTTGGAATACATTACATTCGCTCATATGTAAGTTTCTTTAGTCCTTTCTTGCTGTACTTTTCTGGGTTATGAACCACTTCCTCAGTCTCATATCCAAGATTCTCCAGAAAAACTCTTTCTTCTCCTCTTCTGTCCTCTCTTCATTTTTTTCAAAGCCTCCTTTCTCAACTCATTTAACATTTCTCTTTCCTTTTCACCGAGATCTCTTCTCAACCAAATCTTCCTTGTTGTTTCCTGCTGGGCTAGCCTCCATGACTTCTCCACCAATTCATCTACATCCTTTTGTGACTTAAGTTTGATTCTTATTGGCCTCATACCTTCTCTTGTGAACTTTCCAATTCTATGGAAGTCCTCTATTTCTTGTACTAGGTCTTTTCCTCCTCCTGCACCACATTATGTGTGTGTGTGTATTTACCTAATTGTATTTACCTAATTGTAACATACGGGAAAAGAGCTATGCTCGTGTTGTCCCGTCTCCATATCTATTAATGTCCAGCTTTTTCTTAAAATCATGAATATTCCTTGCGTTGACCACTTCCACGTCTAAACTATTCCATGCTTCCACCCTTCTATGAGGGAAGCTATATTTTTCACATCTCTCCTATAAGTGGCCATTTTAGTTTTTTCCCATGCCCTCTCGACATTCTTCCATTCCACATACACAGATCTTCCCTATCCATTTTTCCATGCCAATCATCACTCTGTATATTGCTATCAGGTCTCCCTTTCTTCTGTTTTCCAGGGTTGGAAGTTGCATTCTTTTCAGTCTGTCTTCATAAGTCAAATCTCTTAAGTCAGGCACCATTTTGTTGCAGCCCTCTGTACTTTCTCTAGTTTCCTTATGTGTTTCTTTAAGTTCGAGCCCACTGTATTGTTGCATATTCAAGCCTCGGTCTTATCATTGCAGTAATTATTTTCTTCATCATTTCTTCATCTAGATATACGAACGCCACTCTTATGTTCCTCAATAAGTTCAATACTTCTCCAATTATTTTGTTTATATGTCTCTCTGGCGATAGGTCATTGGTAATTGTCACCCCAAGGTCTTTTTCTTCATGACTGGTTTTATGTCTTCATTTCCTATCTTGTACATACTCCTGATTCTTCTTTCACTCTTGCCAAACTCTATTTTCTTGCATTTTGTCGTGTTGAACTCCATTTGCCATGTACAGCTCCATTTCCATATTCTGTCCAAGTCTTCCTGGAGTAGTTCGCAATCTTTGTCACATCTCACTTTTCTTAACAATTTTGCATCGCCTGCAAATAGGCTCACATAACTGGACACCCCATCCACCATGTCATTTATGTAGACTGCGAACATTACTGGTGCCAACACTGATCCCTGTGGAACTCCACTCTCCACCAATCCCCATTCTGATGGTCTGTCCTTAATTATTGTTCTCATTTCTCTTCCTACCAAAAGTCTTCCATCCATTTTAGTAAACTGCCATGCACTCCTCCTACCATTTCAAGTTTCCAGATCAGTCTCTGGTGTGGTACCTTATCAAAGGCCTTTTTTAAATCCAGATATATTCCATCAGCCCAACCATCTCTTTCCTGTATTACATCTATCACCCTCGAATAGTAACATATCAGGTTTGTCGTGCATGAACGCCCTTTTCTAAAACCAAATTGACACTCACAAAGTATGTCATTTTTCTCCAAGAAGTCTGTCCATCTATTCTTCACCACCCTCTCACACATCTTAGCTACCACACTTGTAAGTGACACTGGTCTATAGTTCAATGGGTCTCTTGTTACCTGATTTATAGATTGGGACAATGTTAGCTCTTTTCCAGTCTTGGGGCACTACACCTTCCCTTAATGAGGCATCAATTACTTCACAAACTTTTTCTGCCAATTGCTCCTGCATTCTCTTAAAATCCATCCTGATACCCCATCAGGTCCCACAGCTTTTCTCACTTCTAAACTCCCCATCATGTTCTTGATCTCCTCCACAGTTACTTGAAACTCCTTCATAATCCCTTTCTGTTCCATTACCAGTGGTTTGTCAAAAGCAGTCTCCTTTGTGAATACCTTCCGAAAGCATCCATTCATAGCCTCTGCCATTTCCTGGGATCTTCACTGCATACTCCATTTACTTCTAAACTTTCAATACTTTCTATTTTTGATGTTGTTGTTCACATGTCTGTAAAAAGCCTTGGTTGGTCTTTACATTTATCAATTATATCCTTTTCTTGTTTCTTTCTTTCTTCTCTTCTAATCAACACATATTCATTTCTTGCTCTTTTGTAACTTTCCCACTGCTTAATCCGTCTTTTCCTTCTCCACCTCTTCCATGCATCCTCTTTTCTTGTTCTAGCCTTTTCACATCTATCGTTAAACCAGTCCTGCTTTCCAACTTCTATGTTGTCTTATTGGTACAAATTTTTCTCACCTTCTTTGTATATTTTTATAAATTCCTTCCACTTTTCATTTGCTCCTTAGCACTCTTGAATTTCATCCAATTTGTCTCTTGAAAGAATTTCTTTAGGTTTCCAAAATCTGTCTTGGCATAATTCCATCTTCCCACTTTATATTCTTCATTTCTTCTAGATTTCTCTTCGTCTATCACCTTGAACTCCAAAACTGCATGATCACTCTTGCTAAAGGGCACTCCACCCTCATCTCCTCAATGACCATTGGCTCTGTACTAAAGACCAAGTCCAGTCTTGACGATGCTCCTCTCCTCCAAACCTAGTATCTTCTTTGACCCACTGAGTTAACACATTTTCCATTGCCAGTGTCAATAGTGTATTTCCCATGTTGTCTCTGATCCTTCCATTGACCAGTCCTCCCAACACACCTCTTTACAATTAAAATCTCCCATCATTATAGTTCGTTCACAGCCACCCAACATTTCTTCCAGACATGTTCCTGTATCACTTATCATTTCTTCATATTCCTGTACTGACCATGCATTTGTCTTAGGTGGTACGTACACCACTATGTAGTGCCTCTTTTTCCTTCATTAGTTTCTGCTCTGATCTTTAGCACTTCTGCCTTTCCCATACCTTTTTCACTTGATCCACCTTTATATCTTTTTAACCAGCAACATCACTCCTCCTCCCATCTTACCTACTCTATTTCTTTTCCAAACGTTATATTTCCTTCTCCAACCTTCATCAGGTCTTCTCCTCTCTCAGTTTTGTTTCAGTAAGACCCACAATATCTGGGTTCTTGTCCTCAAGTAATCGTTGAGTTCTAAAATCCCGATATCACTCCATTTATGTTGGAATACATTACATTTCGCTCATATGTAAGTTTCTTTAGTCCTTTCTTGCTGTACTTTTCTGGGTTATGAACCACTTCCTCAGTCTCATATCCAAGATTCTCCAGAAAACTCTTTCTTCTCTCTTCTGTCCTCTCTTCATTTTTTTCAAAGCCTCCTTTCTCAACTCATTTAACATTTCTCTTCCTTTTCACCGAGATCTCTTCTCAACCAAATCTTCCTTGTTGTTTCCTGCTGGGCTAGCCTCCATGACTTCTCCACCAATTCATCTACATCCTTTTGTGACTTAAGTTTGATTCTTATTGGCCTCATACCTTCTCTTGTGAACTTTCCAATTCTATGGAAGTCCTCTATTTCTTGTACTAGGTCTTTTCCTCCTCCTGCACCACATTAATGATATTATTTATCACCTTTTTATGTTTTTCTCTCTCCATTTTACTCGGTGTCTTATCCTCCTCCACACCAAATATCACCACACATCTCTTTTGTCTACAGTTTCTCACCAATGTCTCATTTGACTTAATAACCTTCACCACTTTCTCAGCTATCTTCTTCTATGATCTGTTGATCTATAATTTCAGCAAGGCCCAAAGTTTTCTCCCTGACTCTTTGATTTCCTTTTCCAGACTTGCAACTTTGTAATTTACCTCCTTTCTTTCCACTTCCTGACTTTTTTCCATTCAGCCTGCTTCTCCATCACTTTTCCTAGAGATTCTCCACATTTTCGCAATTCACTTTAATTAGCTTAACTTCCTCTTTCAGTGCTGCATTTTCCTTCTTCATATCGGCACAGTCTCTTTACATTGTCATAACTCGTTTCCAGGCCCTCATACTTTTCAAACAGTTTTTCAATTTTACCTTCTAACTCCAGAATTTTCTTCACATAAGCGCTCTTCTCCATTATTCCTTGAAACCCTGTGAAGTCTGATTCTCTTCGAGTTCACGGCCGCCATGTTGCGCAGACGTAAACAAACCAGCTGATGGCTCAAACGCAGGCTACAGTTTATATTTACCTTCACTGGACATTATTTTGCTAATCAACAGTTAACATGACTATATGGAGACGGGACAAACATTACCAGCTCCTTTCCCACCTTGGTTACTCTTAGGTAACTGTAGAATTATAGATGATTGCTCTGAGCTCAGCGACCACCTCCGCCATCGACGATGTCCCGTGTGTGTGTGTGTGTGTGTGTGTGTGTGTGTGTGTGTGTGTGTGTGTGTGTGTGTGTGTGTGTGTGTGTGTGTTTTATGTCTTCATTTCCTATCTTGTACATACTCCTGATTCTTCTTTCACTCTTGCCAAACTCTATTTTCTTGCGTGTGTGTGTGTGTGTGTATTTACCTAGTTGTATTTGTAGTTTTACAGGGCCTAGGTTTTATGCTCGTGTGGCCCCGTCTACATAACTACACTTATCCAATCTTTCCTTAAAGCAGTGTACACTCGTTGCAGACACTACTTCTTCATTCAAACTGTTCCACGTCTCAACACATCTTTTTAATATCTCTTAGACATCTTCCCTTCTTCAGCTTCTTACTATGCGATCTTGTGCTTCGACTGGCATATTCTTCTCTCAGGATCAGATACTCATTGTCCACTTAATCCATTCTGTTAATCAATTTACAAACTTGTATGAGATCCCCTCTCTCCCTTCTCTGTTCCAATGTTGGAAGATCCATAGCCTTTAGTCTCTCCTCATATGTCATCCCTTCAAGTTCTGGGACCATTCTTGTAGCCATTTTTTGTAGTCTCTCCAGCTTCCTTATGTGTTTCTTTTTGTGAGGGGTCCACACTACTCCTGCATATTCCAATCTTGGTCTTATTATAGTACTTATCAGTTTCTTCATCATTTCTTTGTCAATGTAGTAAAATGCTATTCCAATATTCCTTAGCAAATTATGTCTCTGAAAATTCTATCAATATGCCTTGCCGGTTGATCATTTTCTTCCATCGTCACTCCCAAATCCTTTTCCTTTTTTACTTTCTCCAGTTCTACTCCATCTCCCATCTTTTTACTCCATTCCCAGATCTTATTTAGGTCTTCTAGCAGTATTTCACAATCCTCTTTTTGCTTTATAACTCTGCACAGTTTCACATCGTTCGCAAACAGATTTATGTAGCTGTTCACTCCTTCTGGCATGTCGTTTATATAAATAAAAAAAACTATCGGCGCCAATACTGATCCCTGCGGCACTCCGCTTTCTACTGCTCTCCACTTGGACTTCATATCTTTGACTACCGTCCAATTCGCCAATTCGTTGTAACTCTTCCTTTCTTCCTCATTTATATTTTTTTATATATATATATATATTATATATATATATATATATATATATATATATATATATATATTATATTTATACATATATTTATATTTTTTTTTTTTATATATTATTTATATATATCCTCAACTTTCTGTTCTCTGAGTTTTGATGTTCTATATAATATCTATTCTGTTGGTGCTTGTGATTTTAGTAGTATCTTAATTGGTCTTGTTTTTTCATCTTGATGTGTGTTTCACTGTTTGATCTGCTGCAGTCTCTGACGAGACAGCCAGACGTTACCCTATGGAACGACCTCAGAGCTCATTATTTCCGATCTTCGGATAGGCCTGAGACCAGGCACACACCACACACCAGGACAACAAGGTCACAACTCCTCGATTTACATCCCATACCTACTCAATGCTATGTGAACAGAGGCTACACGTGAAAGGAGACACACCCAAATATCTCCACCTGACCAGGGAATCAAACCCCGGTCCTCTGGCTTGTGAAGCCAGCGCTCTAACCACTGAGCTACTGTGTGTGTGTGTGTGTGTGTGTGTGTATTTACCTAGTTGTATTTACTTAGTTGTATTTACCTAGTTGTAGTTTTACAGGACCTGGGCTCTATGCTCATGTGGCCCCGTCTCCATATCTACACTTATCCAATCTTACTTTAAAAGTATGCACACTCGTTGCAAACACTACTTCTTCATTTAAACTATTCCACGTCTCAATACATCTTTGCGGGAAACTATATTTTTTAATATCTCTCTGATATCTTCTTTTTCTCAGCTTTTTACTATGCGATCTTGTGCTTCGAATATCATATTCTTCTCTCAGGATCAGTTTCTCATTATCCACTTGGTCCATTCCATTGATCAATTTATAAACTTGTATCAGATCTTCTCTCTCCCTTCTTTGTTCCAGGGTTGGTAGATCCATAGCCTTTAGTCTCTCCTCATATGTCATCCCTTCAAATTCTGGAACCATTCTTGTAGCCATTTTTTGTAGTCTCTCCAACTTCCTTATCTGTTTCTTTTTATGAGGGATCCACACTACTCTTGCATATTCTATTCTGGGTCTTATTATAGTACTTATCAATTTCTTCATCATTTCTTTGTCAATATAGTGAAATGCTCCTCCAATATTCCTTAGCAAATTATATGTTTCTCTAAAAATTCTATCAATATGGCTTACTGGTTGATTATTTTCTTCCATTGTCACTCCCAAGTCCATTTCCTTTTTTACTTTTTCTAGTTCTACTCCATCTCCCAACTTATAGATTCCCACAGGTCATCTTTCACTCTTTCCCATTTCCATGACATGGCTTTTGTTCACATTGAATTCCATTTCCCACTTTTTACTCCATTCCCAGATCTTATTTAGGTCTTCTTGCAGTATTTCACAATCCTCCTTTTGCTTTATAACTCTGCACAGTTTCGTATCATCTGCAAACAGATTTATGTAGCTGTTCACTCCTTCTGGCATGTCGTTAATATAAATGAGGAAAAGTATTGGTGCCAATACTGACCCCTGTGGCACTCCACTTTCTACTGCTCTCCAGTTAGACTTCATATCTTTAACTACCATCCTTTTTTTCTCTCCCCTCAAATAATTTTCTATTCATCTCAATGTGCTTCCTTTTAAGCCACCCTTCTCCTCTAACTTCCATAGTAATCTTGCATGTGGCACTTTATCAAATGCCCTTTTTAAAACCAAATAAATACAGTCAACCCATCCCTCTCTCTCTTGTACCCTATCAACTATTCTAGAATAGAAACTCAATAAATTAGTTACACCCGACTGTCTTTCTCTAAAACCAAATTGGCTATTTGATATTAATTTGTCTTCAAGGAACTCGATCCATTGTTTTTTTATTATTCTTTCACACATCTTGCATATTACACTAGTTAGTGATACCGGTCTGTAATTTAAAGGTTCTTCCTTCCTTCCGCTCTTATATATGGGAACCACCTCAGCTCTTTTCCATTCTACTGGTACTGTTCCATTTTCTATTGAGCATTTTATGATGTTGTATATAGGACTTGCTAGTTCTTCTCTACATTCTTTCAGTATTCTGCCTGAGACTTCATCTGGTCCCATTGCCTTCTCTTCATCCAGTTCCTTCATTAACTCTTTTATTTCAAGCTTGGTTACTTTAATCTCTTTCATATAGACTGTCTCTCTATTACCCTGTGGCCTTTCAAATTTGGATTCCTTAGTAAAGACCTCCTGGAATTTACTATTTAATAGTTCTGCCATACTTTTTGGGTCTTCCACTATCCCGTTCTCTCCTTTTAACATTTCTATTGTTTCTTTTTGCCTAATTTTTCAATTTATGAATCTGTAGAACAATTTTGGTTGCTCCTTACATTTTTCAACAATGTTCTCTTTAAAGTTCTTTTCCTCTTCCTTCCTCATCTTAACATATTAATTTCTTGCTGCTTTGACGTTTTCCTTATTTACTGGATTTCTATTTCTCCTCCACCTTTTCCATGCTCCATCTCTTTTCTCCTTTGCCCTAGCACATCTTGCATTAAACCAATCTTTCTTTCCTTCTTCTTTAGGTCTATATTTCGGGACATATTCCTGACTCCTGTTTTGTATATTTCCAAAAATAAGTTATATTCTCTTGCATCGTCTCTGAGTTTTCCATCTCCTCCCAGTTTACGTTTTAAAATAGTTCTTGAGATTCTCAATATCAGCCTTTCTGTAATTTAATCGGTCTCCTTTGTATGAATCGTCTCTATCTTCCTTTCCTCTTCTATATCCATTTCTAATATTACATGGTCACTCTTTCCCAATGGGCACTTATATCTTATATCATCATTCATTTGTATACCCCTTGTAAAACTAGGTCCAATCTCGCTCATCGTTTCCTCTGAATCTTGTGCATTCCTTTACTCTCTGGTCCATCATATTGTCTATCATTAGGTTCAGAATCTTTCTCCCAGGCTTCTTCCCCATACCACTTTCATAATTTTCCCAGTCCACTTCTTTATAGTTGAAATCTCCTACTAATATCACTTTTCTCCTTTCTTTAATGATTCTCGTTAGACTCCTTATTGTGTCATCTATCATGTCTTTATATTCTTGATTGGTCCATGAATTTGTTTTTGGTGGCACATATGTTACAATGATTGTTGACTCTTTTTTATTAATATGCATCTTAACATACAGTACTTCTGCTTTTCCTTCCTCATATTCCACTTGGTTTATCACTATCTCCTTCCTTAACATTATCGTGACTCCTCCTCCTCCTTTACCCTCTCTGTCTCTTCTCCATATATTATACCTATTATCCAAATCTATTTTGATTGCCTCATTTAGTTTTGTTTCAGCCAGGCATACAATATCCGGATTTTCTTTCTTTATGTAATCTCTTAATTCTAATTTACTTGATAAAACCCTGTCTATGTTCGTATACATCATTTTTAGTCTTTTGCCTTTATCATTTTTAGTTAAACTTGTTCCACTTTTTTTCTTCCTTCTCGTTTATATACCATTTCCTTATCCTGTCTCCTAGAATTCTCCAAAAATGCCTTTTTCTTCTTCTGACCTTTCATTATTTTTTTCCTTACTGCTGCTGCCAGTTCATTGTATCTTTCTTCTTTCTTCTCATTTCTTCCTCATTTATATTTTATATATATATATATATATATATATATTGCAGCCTTCTGTTTCTCTAAGTTTTGTTGTTCTATATAATATTTCTTCTGTTGCTGCTTGTGATTTTTGTAGTATTTTAATTGGTCTCGTTTTTCCTTCTTGATATGGTCCCATTCTGTTTATTTCTTCTACTTCCTCTTCCAAGTTCTGCCTATCTTCATCATTAAGATTCTTCAGTAGGTCTTTGACTGATTTCATTTCTTCTTTTTCTCTTCTTGGTCTATATTTTATATTTTTTTCTTTTATTCCAAACATGACTACACTCTTCTTTTTTTTCAGTAATTTCTCTAACTAGATTTTCTTTTGTCTTGAGGACTCCTATCATTTTGTTTGTCATATTTTCTTCTTTTCTTTAGTTGTTCTTGAATCATCTGAAAATCAGCCTTATCTTTCTTATCTTGGACTCTCCATGCTTCTACTTCTTTTTTAATCAAGTTCTGTACTCTTTCTTCTTCTTTGTTTACTAGATCTTTCAGCTTCTCTTTTTCTTTCTCGGCTTTACCGAGTCCTTCTTCCATCTGCTTCTTGTAGTTAGCTACTTCCTTTTTCAGTTCTTCGTTTTCCGCTCTTAGCCTAGCTTCGTTTTCTTCCACTTTTTTTATTCTTTCTCTCAGTTTTATAAACTCTTTTTCCTGTTCTTCATTCTCTTTCATTTCCATACTCTCCTTTATCATTTTATCTAGTTTATGTTCAATAGTCTACACTCTCTTAAGTAGTGAAGTATTCGCCATATTGAAACCTTCGAATGCGCTCTCTCCCTCACCAACATAGTCATCATCAGCTTTCACTCTTTCCCTAGTCTCATATCTGCATTTTGATGGAATCTCTTTTTTTCTCATGATTCTTTAATACACTCGACCCTCGAAACAACGGACAAATGAATGCACGACCCTGTCCATAGATTGCAAAAGTCCATTCTTTGCAAAAGTACGTAAAAAATTGTATAAAATATATGTAAAATACTGTGTAATCATTAAGAAATCATTCAAGCATTAAGTACAACGAATAACCTGAAATTGATGACATGAGCATGGTCAGTTTAATAAACATTAATAAACAATTCAGAAAACAAAGTTCTCTCACCTTAATACGCCACCTACCGGACAATAATTTGCCGGGAACGGACAATCGCGCGCGCATTTCAATATTCGTCTGTAGATTAAACCGAACTCCAGAATTTGTCCATAGTTTCCGAAATCCATTGATGGGAGGACCGTTGTTTCGAGGGTCGAGTGTAGTTAATTTCATGAAAAATGAGTCCACACTACTTGCCCAGGCCACTGTAAATACTGTACAACAGATACGTAGTGAAGATCAGCTGATTGTGTGTATTTACCTAATTGTATTTACCTAATTGTAACATACGGGAAAGGAGCTACGCTCGTACTGTCCCGTCTCCATATCTACTAATGTCCAACTTTTTCTTAAAATCATGAACATTCCTTGCGTTGACCACTTCCACATCCAAACTATTCCATGCTTCCACACTTCTATGAGGAAGCTATATTTTCACATCTCTCCTATAAGTGGCCATCTTTAGTTTTTCCATGCCCTCTCGACATTCTTTCATTCCACATACACAGATCTTCCCTATCCATTTTTCCATGCCAATCATCACTCTGTATATTGCTATCAGGTCTCCCCTTTCTCTTCTGTTTTCCAGGGTCGGAAGTTGCATTCTGTTCAGTCTGTCTTCATAAGTCAAATCTCTTAAGTCAGGCACCATTTTTGTTGCAGCCCTCTGTACTTTCTCTAGTTTTCTTATGTGTTTCTTTAAGTTCGGAGCCCACTGTATTGTTGCATATTCAAGCCTCAGTCTTATCATTGCAGTAATTATTTTCTTCATCATTTCTTCATCTAAATATACGAACGCCACTCTTATGTTCCTCAATAAGTTCAATACTTCTCCAATTATTTTGTTTATATGTCTCTCTGGCGATAGGTCATTGGTAATTGTCACCCCAAGGTCTTTTCTTCATGACTGGTTTTATGTCTTCATTTCCTATCTTGTACATACTCCTGATTCTTCTTTCACTCTTGCCAAACTCTAATTTCTTGCATTTTGTCGTGTTGAACTCCATTTGCCATGTACAGCTCCATTTCCATATTCTGTCCAAGTCTTCCTGGAGTAGTTCGCAATCTTTGTCACATCTCACTTTTCTTAACAATTTTGCATCGTCTGCAAATAGGCTCACATAACTGGACACCCCATCCACCATGTCATTTATGTAGACTGCGAACATTACTGGTGCCAACACTGATCCTGTGGAACTCCACTCTCCACCAAGCCCCATTCTGATGGTCTGTCCTTAATTATTGTTCTCATTTCTCTTCCCACCAAAAGTCTTCCATCCATTTTAGCAAACTGCCATGCACTCCTCCTACCATTTCAAGTTTCCAGATCAGTCTCTGGTATGGTACCTTATCAAAAGCCTTTTTTAAATCCAGATATATTTCATCAGCCCAACCATCTCTTTCTTGTATTACATCTATCACCCTCGAATAGTAACATATCAGGTTTGTCGTACATGAACGCCCTCTTCTAAAACCAAATTGACAATCACAAAGTATGTCATTCTTCTCCAAGAAATTTGTCCATCTATTCTTCACCACCCTCTCACACATCTTAGCCACCACACTTGTGAATGACACCGGTCTATAGTTCAATGGGTCTCTCTTGTTACCTGATTTATAAATTGGAACAATGTTAGCTCTTTTCCAGTCTTGGGGCACTACACCTTCCCTTAATGAGGCATCAATTACTTCACAAACTTTTCTGCCAGTTGTTCCCTGCATTTCTTAAAATCCATCCTGATACCCCATTGGATCCCACAGCTTTTCTCACCTCTAGACTCCCCATCATATTCTTGATCTCCTCCACAGTTACTTGAAACTCCTCCATAGTCCCTTTTCGTTCCATTACCAGTGGCTTGTCAAAAGCAATCTCCTTTGTGAATACCTTCCGAAAGCATCCATTCATAACCTCTGCCATTTCCCTGGGATCCTCACTGCAAACTCCATTTACTTTCAATATTTCTCTATTTTTGATGTTGTTGTTCACATGTCTGTAAAAAACCCTTGGTTGGTCTTTACATTTATCAATTATATCTTTTCCTGTTTCTTTCTTTCTTCTCTTCTAATCAACACACATTCATTTCTTGCTCTTTTGTAACTTTCCCACTGATTTATCCGTCTTTTCCTTCTCCACCTCTTCCATGCATCCTCTTTTCTTTTCTAGCCTTTTCACATCTATCATTAAACCAGTCCTGCTTTCCAACTTCTCTATGTTGTCTTACTGGTACAAATTTTTCTCACCTTCTTTGTATATTTTTAAAATTCCTTCCACTTTTCATTTGCTCCTTAGCACTCTTGAAGTTCATCCAATTTGTCTCTTGAAAAAATTTCTTAGGATTCCAAAATCTGTGTGTTTATTTACCTAATTGTAACATAACAGCTATCTCTTTGTCCTCTCCATATCTATTAATGTCTTAAAATCATGTGTGAGGGAACTATATTTTTTGTGTGTGTGTGTGTGTGTGTGTGTGTGTGTGTGTGTGTGTGTGTGTGTGTGTGTATTTACCTAATTGTATTTACCTAATTGTAACATACGGAAAAGAGCTATGCTCGTGTTGTCCCGTCTCCATATCTATTAATGTCCAGCTTTTCTTAAAATCATGAATATTCCTTGCGTTGACCACTTCCACGTCTAAACTATTCCATGCTTCCACCCTTCTATGAGGGAAGCTATATTTTTCACATCTCCTATAAGTGGCCATTTTAGTTTTTCCCATGCCCTCTCGACATTCTTTCATTCCACATACACAGATCTTCCCTATCCATTTTTCCATGCCAATCATCACTCTGTATATTGCTATCAGGTCTCCCTTCTCTTCTGTTTTCCAGGGTCGGAAGTTGCATTCTGTTCAGTCTGTCTTCATAAGTCAAATCTCTTAAGTCAGGCACCATTTTGTTGCAGCCCTCTGTACTTTCTCTAGTTTCCTTATGTGTTTCTTTAAGTTCGAGCCCACTGTATTGTTGCATATTCAAGCCTTGGTCTTATCATTGCAGTAATTATTTTCTTCATCATTTCTTCATCTAAATATACGAACGCCACTCTTATGTTCCTCAATAAGTTCAATACTTCTCCAATTATTTTGTTTATATGTCTCTCTGGCGATAGGTCATTGGTAATTGTCACCCCAAGGTCTTTTCTTCATGACTGGTTTTATGTCTTCATTTCCTATCTTGTACATACTCCTGATTCTTCTTTCACTCTTGCCAAACTCTATTTTCTTGCATTTTGTCGTGTTGAACTCCATTTGCCATGTACAGCTCCATTTCCATATTCTGTCCAAGTCTTCCTGGAGTAGTTCGCAATCTTTGTCACATCTCACTTTTCTTAACAATTTTGCATCGTCTGCAAATAGGCTCACATAACTGGACACCCCATCCACCATGTCATTTATGTAGACCGCGAACATTACTGGTGCCAACACTGATCCCTGTGGAACTCCACTCTCCACCAAGCCCCATTCTGATGGTCTGTCCTTAATTATTGTTCTCATTTCTCTTCCTACCAAAAGTCTTCCATCCATTTTAGTAAACTGCCATGCACTCCTCCTACCATTTCAAGTTTCCAGATCAGTCTCCGGTGTGGTACCTTATCAAAGGCCTTTTTTAAATCCAGATATATTCCATCAGCCCAACCATCTCTTTCCTGTATTACATCTATCACCCTCGAATAGTAACATATCAGGTTTGTCGTGCATGAACGCCCTTTTCTAAAACCAAATTGACACTCACAAAGTATGTCATTTTCTCCAAGAAGTCTGTCCATCTATTCTTCACCACCTCTCACACATCTTAGCTACCACACTTGTAAGTGACACTGGTCTATAGTTCAATGGGTCTCTCTTGTTACCTGATTTATAAATTGGGACAATGTTAGCTCTTTTCCAGTCTTGGGGCACTACACCTTCCCTTAATGAGGCATCAATTACTTCACAAACTTTTTCTGCCAGTTGCTCCTGCATTCTTTTAAAATCCATCCTGATACCCCATCAGGTCCCACAGCTTTTCTCACTTCTAAACTCCCCATCATATTCTTGATCTCCTCCACAGTTACTTGAAACTCCTTCATAATCCCTTTCTGTTCCATTACCAGTGGTTTGTCAAAAGCAGTCTCCTTTGTGAATACCTTCCGAAAGCATCCATTCATAGTCTCTGCCATTTCCCTGGGATCCTCACTGCATACTCCATTTACTTCTAAACTTTCAATACTTTCTCTATTTTTGATGTTGTTGTTCACATGTCTGTAAAAAAGCCTTGGTTGGTCTTTACATTTATCAATTATATCCTTTTCTTGTTTCTTTCTTTCTTCTCTTCTAATCAACACATATTCATTTCTTGCTCTTTTGTAACTTTCCCACTGCTTAATCTGTCTTTTCCTTCTCCACCTCTTCCATGCATCCTCTTTTCTTGTGTGTGTGCATGTGTGTGTGTGCATGTGTGTGTGTGTGTGTGTGTATTATGTGCTACAAGAAACCATAACAAGTGTACATCATCCTCCTATCCCTATCTTACCCCTTGGAAGTGGAGAGCTTGGTGAGATGCTACAGGTCCACACTGGTCACTGGGCTGGCCACCCACTGCCTTCTGCCAGTCCAACACCCACGAGTCACTCTCAAAGTCAGCCACCAGGAAGGTTGGCAGGGGAGTGACTGGCTCCTTGCATTCCTCTCCTGTAATGCAACACTGAGCCTTGTCAACACTTCAACACCATCACCAACATCTACCCTCAAGATATTTGGCACACAGTTATATGTCATACAATATGGCATCATTCACCTGTCCAACCCCTCTGGCAATGGCACAGTCCAGCATCACACAGGCCTCTTCCTGAACACTTCAGGACACACTCACTGCCCACATACACCTGAGAGATGCTCCATGTGTGCTGCTGCCGCCATCCGGCTCGCTGCACCCACCGCACCCGCCCAATCTCAGCCCTCCTGCAAGGTACACACTGCTCAGAGCTAGCCAAACTTCACCAGTGCTCATGGGTGTAAGATTTATACCTGTACTTGCTTTTACTTCAATGACACAACTCACACTGCTCAACACCTTAGAGGAGCAAGCATCTGTCTCCTGTATGTAATTGTTAATTCACCCAATCATTATCTCAGGTAAATGGGATAAGGAGAAAGGTTCCATTGCAATATAGTGTTTCATTCCAAGGGCTTGTGCCAAGATGATAGTAATTGATCATATTATCATGAAAATCAATGCTATAATTCTATGGCAATATTTTTTTTTTTTTTTTTTTTTTACATTAAGGCCTGTAGCGCATGTAGGCACACTTGAAGAGTGTGTAGGAAGCGCTGTTCAGCTTCCACCCATTCTCTTCCTTTAATGATACTGTTGATGAAGAGTTTCAGTGGGCAAGAGTGTGCTGACGGCCCCAGTGAAAAGGTGGGCTATTCACTCATGAATGAGTGTGAGTTACCTCAGCCGTGCCGGAGCCAGCATGGTGACAGGGGACGGCCTAATGAAGAGATCTGAGGTGAGGAAGGAGGACATCCAGTATTCTGTACAGTCTGGGTCACTGGGAAGACAGGCAGGTCGCAGGGGCCACCAGGAGGCACCATGGTCCACCGAGTACTCCACCTCCACCTCTGAGAAAAGAATAATTGCTATTTTCAAATTGAACTGTTTCTCCCTTTATCTGTATTTCATAAACCCATTTCCATGAGTGCAGTGGTATCCCACAGCACTGGCACTCACCAAAGCAGGGTGCCGGCTCCTTGCAGGCAAGCAGTGCTGTGAACTGGATGAAGGTGTTCTGTGTCATCACGATGTCTGGTGTCTCGGCCAGTCTGTAGCCATCACGACCTGCACCACACAAGATACTACCAGGTACTGAAGCTATCACTACTTCCCTATGTGCCTCCCATCCATTCTTAATATGCTGCTTTTATCCTGCCATGGCCTGTTTGTTCATCCCTGCCATGCTTTGCTCATCTCTGCCATGCTCTTCCCATTCCTTTAATATGTCTGTCATCCCTCTCAAATCTCTTCAATCTCTACCACATATCACATTTCTGCCATTTTCTTTCTATTCTTGCCAAGTGCTTCTCATATCTTCCACATTTCACATCCTTCTCATCTCTGCATTGTCCCATCTATTTCTCTCCTGAAATTAATCTTGTTCAGTCCTTTAATCTATACACAAAAATCTTCCTCAGTGCAAATTTTGCTTTACCCATCTCTGTAAGACAAACTTCATTATCAATGACTGATTTTTATTATTCTTTACATTTATTGTGATGAGTTACCATTCACTCTATCAAAAAGGCACTGAAACTGTATGCCATTATTATGGCTTGGGTATTTAACAGCCCATCATTAGTGAGGGACAGTGTTGTTGGAGTGGCAGACTTACCTGTGAAGTGGAGGAAGGGTTGGACATGGCCACACACAGGCTCCACCACCGAGCCAGGCCGCAGCAGCCACCCAATCCCAGTGCCCATGTCAAGGAAGGCGGGCAGTCCCTGTGCTGTGCTTCCCACATGGATCTACACCAAAAGTTTACGAAACATCCCTATGGTGCTTAATGCTCTAGTTTTATTCTGATAGTTTTTTATTATTCCTCTGAAGTAAGATAACAAATACATAAGAGAGCTATTGAAAAGACCATTTCCCTAACTGACAACTGAATTGACCAATAACAAGGAATATAAGGTCACATTAGTGAAACAGCAATATTCACCTGTACTTTGAGGTAGTTACTAAAGATGCAGAAAGAGGTGATAGTGATGTGTTGTCATGCCAGCAGTGGAAGATAATCAGATATCAGTTTAACTCAACAAGGTAGTGCTGAGAGTGGAATTCTGTGCCCAGTGTCATTACTCCTTCAAGAGACAAAGGGAAGGAAACAGGGTGAAAGATGAGGAATGAAGGAGTAGAAGTGAAAGGCATGATGGGTTGGTTAGATAGAGGGAGGAGAAGAGGCAAGGCACTCACCTGGTCGAGGGCCCACTGGGAGTTGAAAGATCCATCATGGGAAGGCTGCCACCACCTCAGACGAGTGGTGTTGGTCTTCGAAAAGTCTGGAAAGGGTTTTATTGTTAAGGCTGCTGCTGCTTTTGCTGGCAATGGTAAGGCTGATGGTGGTGATGGTGGTGACCGTGATGAAAGGAACAATTAAAAGAATCACAAGAACAACAACAACTGGCATTGCCTTTACTAAGTGCATCTGGCAGTGTGAGAGTGGAAAGTGTTGTGGTTATTGTCACTCTTGCTGCTGCTCTGACTGATGGTGATAAGGCTGATATAGTATTGGTGGTAATAAGGATGTGAGTGACAACAAAAGAGCCACAACAACAAGGACAGCAACACCCATCATTGCTACCCCCACATGTACCTGGCAGAGCAAGAGTGATGTGCTGCGTGCGCTGTGGCTCAGAGGGGTCTGGCACCAGCTCAGCTAGGAGTGCCCAGGTGATACCACCGTCACTGGAGTGCTGCAGCAGCACGGGGCCATCGCCACTGAATGGGTCACTGTCCATGCAGCCAAAGCGAATGTAAAACTGCACCACGCTGGAAAAGAATGTTACATTACTAAATTAAGAAAGAAGAAGTCAGAAGAACAATTATTGACACTTATGAATGTGTATTGATGACACAGGATGAATGATGGTTTGCTGAACACTGACTCATAATGTTGGGCCAACTCACCTGCCATGAGTCAAATCAAGGTCTGTAGTAACCAGCATCCTCTCGCCTTGTTGGGAAAACACCAATGCTTGTCCTGTCAGCACCCCACAGAATCTCAGCACCTCAGCACCCGCCCAGCGCAACAAGTGTTCCTGGGGCAAGCCAGCTGTTGGGAGGAGAGAATGCTCACTGTGTGTAAGGCTTGGCTTCTGTCATATCATTGTTCCTTGTTCCTCACTGATACATTAAACTGAATATGAGATAAACAAAACAACACAGACAATGAAAGGACTCAATTCAAACTAGATGAAAGAGGCTGTCTAAATCAATTAAAAAGAAAAACAAAGAAAAGAAAATAATTCAAGTATGCATCTCAGCACCTTCCAAGTTCATGGGGACTGAGCAGCAGCTGACCATTGGCTATCATGCTAATAGAAACCAAGTTAGTAGTAAAAACTTTAGCATTTTGAGTATGGTACCACACTCAGCTTGTCACATAACACATTAGGCAGGTGTGTGTGTGTGTGTGTGTATTCACCTAGTTGTAATTTTACAGGGTCTGGGTATCATACTCGTGTGGCCCCGTCTCCATATCTACACACATCCAACTTTCCTTTAAAACTATGCACACTCCTTGCTGACACCACCTCCTCACTCAAACCATTCCACACCTCCACACATCTTTGTGGGAAACTATATTTCTTCACATCCTTCAAGCATATTCCCTTGGCTATCTTTTTACTATGCGATCTTGTAGTTCTATTTAAGTTTTCCTCTCTCAACATCATTTGCTCATTATCCACTTCATCCAGTCCATTCAACAGTTTATAAACCTGTATTAAATCTCCTCTTTCTCTTCTTTGTTCCAAGGTAGGCAAATTCATTTCTTTTAATCTCTCCTCATAGGTCATTTCTGCCAATTCCAGAACCATTTTTGTTGCCATTCTCTGCAATCTCTCCAACTTCCTTATATGCTTCTTTTTATAAGGGGACCAAACCACTCCAGCATATTCCAATCTTGGTCTAATTACCATACTAATTAATTTCTTCATCATATCTTTATCCATATAATGGAAGGCTAATCCAATATTTTTTTATCAAATTATACATTTCTCCAAACATCTTATCAATATGAGCCTCAAACTGCCCATGGTCTTGTATTATCACTCCCAAATCCTTTTCCTTTTCCACCTTTTTCAACACTACTTCACCCATCTTATATGACCCTCTTGGCCGTCTTCCACTCTTTCCCATCTCCATCACATGACTTTTGCTCAGATTAAATTCCATTTGCCACCTCTTGCTCCACTCCCAAATCTTATCCAGGTCTGCCTGTAAAATTTCACAATCTTCTTCACTCTTCACACACCTACACAACTTCGCATCATCCGCAAACAAATTAATATAACTGTTTACTCCTCTGGCATGTCATTAATATATACAAGGAAAAGTATTGGTGCCAGCACTGAGCCTTGTGGGACTCCACTCTCCACCACCAACCAGTCCGACTTTGCATCCCTTATTACCGTTCTCATCTCCCTCCATCTCAAGTAGTTTTCCATCCACTTTAACACTTTTCCTTTCAGTCCTCCATAAATCTCTACTTTCCATAACAGTCTCTTGTGAGGTACCTTGTCAAAAGCTTTCTTTAAATCCAAATATACACAGTCCATCCATCCTCTCTCTCTTGTATTTTGTCAACCACTCTTGAATAAAAGCTCAGTAGATTTGTTACACATGACCTCCCTTTCCTGAAGCCAAATTGATGATCCGATAATAACTTATGATCCTCCAGGAACCGTATCCAATATTTCTTTATCACCCTCTCACAAATCTTACCGACCACACTTGTTAGAGACACAGGTCTATAGTTAAGAGGCTCTTCCTTACTGCCTCCCTTATAAATGGGCACCACTTCAGCTCTTTCCACTCTACTGGTACTTCCCTGTTTCTAATGAACACCTTATAATATCATATAATGGATCAATCAATTCTTCTCTACACTCCTTCAATAATTTTCCTGAAACTTCATCTGGTCCCATCGCTTTATCATCTTTAAGTTCCTCCAACATTTTATATAACTCCTTTTAGGTATCTTAATGTCATCCATGTGCACATTTCCTTGTACATTCTGTGGCTTTACAAACATTGTTTCTTCAGTAAATACTTGCTGAAACCTATTATTTAGCAATTCCGCTATATTCTTAGGGTCATCTACTATCCCTTGCTCTCCTTTTAATCTTTCAATGGACTCTCTCTTTTAAGTTTACCATTTATGAACCTGTAAAACAATTTTGGATGTTCCTTACTCTTGTCTACAATATCTTTTCAAATTTTCTTTCTTCCTCCTCCTTACCCTCACATACTCATTTCTCGCCACTCTATAATTCTCCTTATTTAGTATATTCCTGCTCTTTTCCATCTTTTCCAAGCCACATCTCTCTTTTCCTTAGCCTTAACACAAGTTGCATTAAACCAATCCTTTCTTCCTTCCTCTCTCGGTTTATACTTTGGTACAAATTTCATAACTCCTTCTTTATAATATTTCATAAAAATCTCATATTTCTTTTGCACTTCTCTGATTTGTAACATCTCCTCCCAATCTAATTTTCTGAAATAATTTTTCAAACTTTCTGTGTCCATCTTTCTATAATTCAATCTACCACTCCTGTATGTCTCGTCCTTCCTTCGCTGTGTTGTTGCTATCTGCATTTCCATAACCACATGATCACTCTTTCCCAAAGGACACTTGTATTGTATATCTCCACATAGGTACACTTCTCTTGTTAACACCAAATCCAGTCTAGCCGGTTCATCATCTCCTCTATATCTAGTATTTTCCTTCACCCTCTGTTCCATCATATTTTCCATCATTAGATTAAGAAATCTCTCCCATGCTTCCTCTCCAACACCACTTACTAGATTTTCCCAATCCACCTCCTTACAATTAAAATCTCCTACTAGTATCACCTTTCTTTTCCAGATAATACACTTTCCAAACTCTGTAAAGTATCCTTGATCATATTGTCGTATTCCCTTAATGTCCAAGAATTTGTTTTAGGAGGTACATAGGTCACCATGATTATTAATTCTTTTCCATCACTTTTATCCTTATGCTTATCACTTCTGCGTTGTTCTTCCCATACCAAACCTTATCCACATTTATTTATTTCTTCGTCATAATCATAACTCCTCCTCCACCTTTACTCTCCCTATCCTTTCTCCATATATTATATTTATTATCCAAATTTATCTTTGTTTTTCATGCAATTTTGTCTCAGTCAAACACACTATATCAGGCTTCTCCACCATCATATAGTCTTGCAATTCCAATCTACTTGACAGTATCCCATCTATATTAGTATACATTACGGTCCACCCACTGCTCCTCTAGGGGTTCCTCCGTATTCCTTCTTTCCACATACCACTTTCTGACTCTCTCTCCTATAACTCTCCAAAAACTTTTCTCTTTCCTCCTCAGACCGCTCATCATTTTTCCTTCTCGCCTCTTCCACCAATTCCTTATATCTTCTCCTCTCTTCCTCATTTCTATTCTTTCTCACAAACACCTCTTTACAACCTTCTATCTCTCTTAACTTTGATGTTCTATATAGGATATCCTCCGCAGATTGTTGTGACTTCAGTACTACTTTAATCGGTCTGCTCACTCCCTCCTTATACGGACCCAGTCTATGGATCTCTTCCACTTCTTCTTGTAGGTCTTTTTTCATCATCATTTAGATTTTTGAACAGATCTCTTACCGTTTTTAATTCTTCCTTAATTCTCTTAGGCTTATATGTTATATTTTGTTCTTTCATCCCAAATATTAACACACTCTTCTTCTTTTCTGCTATTTCCCTTATCAATGTTTCCTTATTCTTCATTACATTAACCAGTTCCTTGGACCTTTCTTTTTTGTCTTCCTTCAACTGATCTTTAATTATTTCTTGTAATCCAACCATCTCTGCTTCCCTCGACTCAGTCCATTGTGTTTTCTTCAGTTCCCATTCCCTTTCAAGCCTTTCATTCTGCTCACTAATCATTTCCTTAAAGTCATCTTTCTCCTTTACTACTCTATCCATTTTCTCCTCCAACCATCTCTTGTATTTTTCAACCTCCACTCTCAAGTGCGCATTCTCATCCACCAATCGTTTTTCATTTTCCTCCAGTCTCTTAACTCTTTCCTTCAAAGCCTTGCGGAATTCTCTATCCTGCTCCTCCTCACTCCTCTGAACTTTTAATTCCTTCACTAACTCCTCAAATCTCTTTTCCAACATTACCAATCTACCTTGCAATGTTGCCCCTGTTGAAGCTGGACTCATGCTTTGACTGGCCACTTTCGGCTTTGCTCCCTGGGCCTCATCAACATATTTTGAATTTGGTAATTCATTTCTTACCGGTCTATCCATTTTTTCTTACTCTTCCTGGGAGCATGTGGGTGTGTGGTCACTGGGGGCCAGGCCTGGTAGCTATGTGAGTGTGGTTGGATGCGTTGGCGGCTGCTATGGCTGGCCTTTGTGTGGTTCCCGATCTGTCGTTTGGAGTGTGGAGGTTCTCACACCTCCGATCACTCCCATGTACACGCCACCAGGTTACGTTCACTCTATACACTCGTTCACTTGCTCTGGTCGCCCCTCAATAGCAATAACTATTCTCACTCGAGCACATTGCTTAGCGTGTGGAGTGTTAGTTAGATGCCGCTCTTGCGCAGGAGGCACGTCCGTTCTCCATGGAGCGCGGAGTGTGTGTGTGTGTGTATTTACCTAATTGTATTTACCTAATTGTAACATACGGGAAAAGAGCTATGCTCGTACTGTCCCGTCTCCATATCTACTAATGTCCAGCTTTTTCTTAAAATCATGAATATTCCTTGCGTTGACCACTTCCACGTCTAAACTATTCCATGCTTCCACCCTTCTATGAGGGAAGCTATATTTTTTCACATCTCTCCTATAAGTGGCCATTTTAGTTTTTCCCATGCCCTCTCGACATTCTTTCATTCCACATACACAGATCTTCCCTATCCATTTTTCCATGCCAATCATCACTCTGTATATTGCTATCAGGTCTCCCTTTCTCTTCTGTTTTCCAGGGTCGGAAGTTGCATTCTGTTCAGTCTGTCTTCATAAGTCAAATCTCTTAAGTCAGGCACCATTTTGTTGCAGCCCTCTGTACTTTCTCTAGTTTCCTTATGTGTTTCTTTAAGTTCGAGCCCACTGTATTGTTGCATATTCAAGCCTCGGTCTTATCATTGCAGTAATTATTTTCTTCATCATTTCTTCATCTAAATATACAAACGCCACTCTTATGTTCCTCAATAAGTTCAATACTTCTCCAATTATTTTGTTTATATGTCTCTCTGGCGATAGGTCATTGGTAATTGTCACCCCAAGGTCTTTTTCTTCATGACTGGTTTTATGTCTTCATTTCCTATCTTGTACATACTCCTGATTCTTCTTTCACTCTTGCCAAACTCTAATTTCTTGCATTTTGTCGTGTTGAACTCCATTTGCCATGTACAGCTCCATTTCCATATTCTGTCCAAGTCTTCCTGGAGTAGTTCGCAATCTTTGTCACATCTCACTTTTCTTAACAATTTTGCATCGTCTGCAAATAGGCTCACATAACTGGACACCCCATCCACCATGTCATGTGTGTGTGTGTGTGTGTGTGTGTGTGTGTGTTTACCTAAGGCGTTTTCAGTAGCGTCACCGCAAGGCCAAACATATTTGAGTTCACGCTGAACAGGACAGTGCTGGGGACACCGTCGGTGGTGCCAAACAACCGTGTCACTGTGATCTCAATCCCTGGGAGAAGTTATCGTACACATCAGTCGCCTGAGCCAGCGCTGTGGTCAAGACGTAAACACAGCAGCATAGTGGAAGAGTTTGGAGATTTATTCCTTGATGTTTCATCATTTGTATATGCCGAGGACCGAGCAGCGCAATACTCATAAAAAACAACAGGTCTTCAGTCCTGGAAGTGCTTTGATCTACGCGGGCTTGTTTTGAAGGTGTTCCATTGTAGATGTATGGCTGCGGTTTTCTGACGCCTATATAATTTAATTACGTCAATAATTAGCAGATAATCTATTTTTACCATCATTCATTACTTTATAATATAAAGATTTGCAAAAATATTATCATTTTTTCACCTAATAATAGAAAAGTAACTCCATTATTGTATCGAAGTCACGACTAGAAGTATGGAAACGGACGACACCCACAACAAGGACGGATAGATGCGACATGTCACAAGCTACCACCAGCTCCTTAATTTATTTCACGCTGTATTTTTTATATCGGTTCTCTCCAGTATGCCGCACAATATGTAAACGTAAATCTACATCTACAGTACCCACTTCTATGGCCTAACATACGTCTAACTATTCAGTTTTATTCAAAATGTAACTCCTTCTTGATCTCATTCCATGAGGTTGATGGGGTTGCTCCACGCTGATTGGCTAAAAAGCATTTGCCAAACGAGAGCAAACGCTTTGGAAAGGCGTTTGGTCGCATTTACAAAAACTTGCCTCCGTTTGACTCTGTTTGCCCCCTGCCGCGCCACTACTGACAACGCCTCTAGTTGTATTATACAGGGTTCGAGTGGGGCTCATAGTGTCCTGCCTCCATATCTCCATTTATCCAGTTTTCTTTAAAGTTATGCACACTATGTGCTGTGACAATTCCATTATCCAATGCATTCCATTTTTCCACCATTCTGTGTGGAAAACTGTATTTTCCAATATCCTTCACACACTGCCTCATCTTGATCTTTTCATGTCCTTTTGTCCTTCCATCTTCTTCCGTCAACAACACAAGGTCTTCTTTCTTTGTCTATCTTTTCAATATCATTTATTATCTTATACATTGTTATTAGGTCCCCACATTCTCTTCTCTCTTGTAAGGTTGGCAGTCCCATTTCCTTCAGTTATTCTTCATATGTCAGGTCCTTTAATTTCGGTACCATCTTTGAAGCAATATTCTGTATCCTTTCCAATTTTACCTCAGCAAACCGCCCTCTGCTGGCGGAACCTCCACATGAGATATGCTTGCCTCGTACCACACCAATTGCTTCCTTGCCGCAACATCGGTCAGACACGCTGTGTGGGCTCCGTGTTTTCGCACAGTGTATTTCAGGAAAGGCCATATCACCTGTCACGCAGGTACAGTGCCTTCTACCCATGATCCTTTTAGGAGCAGGTAGCGCCTGGGATTTGGCTTTTTTCATGCTGTTACGCAGTGTTTGTGGCTTGATATATGGCCAAGGCTGGATTGTGTTTTCATCGGCAGGTTTGCAACCACGTCTGCCGCTGAGTGTGCCTCTGCTGACCCTCGTGGTTCGCCGGCTGCTCCAAGGCGCAGCAGGTCTTCCAGGAAGGGGCCTGCCGGGCCCAGTGACAATGATTTGAGCAGCAGGTCCAGCAGCTCGTCGCCATTAGCTGGTAGGATGAATGATAATAGACCGCGGCGCCGGTCAGGCGGTGGTCGGTCGTGGGCAGGGCCGGCGTCGTCTGCTAGTGATGCCCCGTGGAATGCTGTGATGGAGGCATTGCCAGAGCTGTGGGAGGACGTTAACAAGTTGAAGGCTGGAAGGTTGGTGTCTTCCCCTGCACATACAGTGGTGTATGATGGGGCGGGGACTTCAACAGGTGAGCAGCAGCCACGTTCCCCAGCTTACTTCTCGGGCTTTCACAACTCTGCTAATGAGGGCGAGCCAGTGGGGCAGGACCCGGGAGGCAGCGCCTTGTTGCAGGCGGCCAAGACCTTTGGCCCTGCCGAATTGGTTTCGGCAGACATTGACTTGAAGGTTGCTGAGATGGTGAACTTTGTGTTCGACTGTGGTTTGCGTGAGGATAACTACAAGGACATCTGCGAGACGACGTAGTCAAGCGGCCAGCTAACTGTCCGGCCCTCACGCCGGTGAACTGTAACCCGCAGGTGTTGGAGGCTTTGCATACCGATGCAAAGAAGGCGGACTTCCAGTTGAAGGACGTCAACAAGGACATTCAGAGAGCGACAACCATCATAGTGAAGTCTCTTTTGAGGTTGGATAAAGTGGCGCAAGATGAGGGCAATACGGTGGTTGTGCATGAAGTGGGCTTGTTAAATGGGGCTCTGGCCTTGTTAGGCAATGCTAACCACAAGAATAACATTGCTCGTCGGTTCGTGATGAAACGGGAGTTAAACCAGAAGTATGCCCATCTCTGTTCGGATAAGGTTCCGATGTCACGGTTTCTATTTGGGGATGACGTTTCCTTTTCTGCCATGCAGATTGAGGACTCTGAGAAACTTTGGAACAAAATCTCCATGAAGAAGCTGGTCTCTGCATGGAAGTTTGCAGGGGGCAGGTCTAGAGGAGTCTGGGGGAGGCCTGCTCACAGGGGCTGGTCATCAAGAGTCCAACCTTATGTGACAACGCGACCAGCATACAGGAGTGGTCTGAGGACAGGCCCCACACGGCAGGACACGGAGTCAAAAAACGGCACAGGCAATAACAGAGGCAAGTACCAGTTTTGAAGCTGGCAGGCTTCAGTATTTTGCACATGAGTGGTGTAAAATTACTAGGGATCCTTTTATTTTAGATATTGTTCAACACTGCCATTTTGACATCAATTCAGCTGACATTGCACACTTATTTGCAGGTGAACTTGAATATAATTTCAGTGAGTTAGAACAACAAATTGTCTCTGAGGAGATTTCCAAACTTTTAAAACTTACGGTGATAAAAATTACACAGAGGGAGGATAATCAAATCATCTCTCCAATTTTTTTAAGGAAAAAGAGGAATGGTGAGGCTAGGGTGGTGCTGAACTTAAAAGAACTAAACACTTACATTCCATACAAACACTTCGAAATGGAGAATTTTGAACAGGCAATTACTTTGGTCAGAGAGGGGGACTTCATGGCTTCTGTTGACTTAAGACACACTTATTATTCAGTTAGGATTGCAGAGGAACAACAAAGGTTCTTTTGGGATAGTTAAGATCATGCAAGCCTGTAAGTCACTCATGGGCAAGGCAAGGGATAAATAGAGAAGTAGCTAGTCACTGGACTACTGGTGGCTGCCTCTCCAGCAGTGACTTTAGGAAGGTTACACTACAGGAAACTGGAAAGAGCAAAAATCTTGGCTTTGCAACAAGTGAAAGGCAATTTTGACAAGACGTTGGAGATCACTAATGATATGACAGATGATTTAGTATGGTGGGTACATAATATTACCATACAAAACAGACTGATTTTCAGAGGAGGTACGGACACTGACTTGCACACAGATGCTTCCAACACAGGATGGGGAGGTCATTTAAATAAGCATACCACAGATGGCAGTTGGTCATTAGAGGAACAACAACTACACATAAATGCCCTTGAACTTAAGGCTGTCTTACTTGCTCTTCAGGCATTCAGACCTGAACTTAAGAACAAGCACATCAAAGTTTCCTGTGACAACACACCTGCCATGACTTACATTAATGAAATGGGAGGTACCAAATCCCTTACTTGCAACAACATTGCCACAGCTATCTGGGACTTGTGTCTGGCGAATAATGCTTGGGTTACTTGCTCATACATACCAGGTAAAGACAATGTTTGGGTAGACATGGCATCTCGTAGGAGGAATGAACGACACGAATGGAAACTGAACGAGTCCATTTTTCAAGACCTGTGTCATGTTTTTGGTACTCCTTCCATAGGTCTGTTTGCATCCAGACTGAACAAACAAGTTCAACTTTTCTGTTCCTGGAGGCCAGACCCTGAGGCTGCTTACTTTGATGCCTTTTCCATCAACTGGTCAATGTTTCCTCTTTGTTACATGTTTACCCCTTTTTCACTCATCCCTAGGTGTCTGCAGAAACTGCGTGCAGAAAAAGTCGAGGGGTGGTTGGTGGTGCCCCTGTGGCCGTCAAGCCATGGATGGGCATGTTATTGCACATGTTGGTCGACCACCCTCCGTTGATTATGAGGCGGCACGCAGTCCTGACACACCCGTCCTCAGTAGAACAACACCCAGTTTTGGAACACACAAAACTCATGGCATGCAGATTGTCAGGGAGACTCTCAGAGAACAAGGCATATCTGCTGGACTCTTGGAAGCCAGGGACAGCCAGACAATACAGACCACACATCAGTAGGTGGACACAATTTTGTAATAGGAGACACATTAATCCCCTTAATCCCACAGTAACTTGTGTTATTAATTTTTTGACTGAATCTTTCCACAGGAACGTGGGGTATGAATGCATCAATACAGCAAGGGGTGCTCTTTCTTCTCTGGGTATTGCCATAGATGGGTGCAGGGTGGGGAATCACCCTTTGGTGGTCAGATTTATGAAGGGAGTGTTCAACATCCGGCCTCCACATCCCAGATACACAGTAACTTGGGACATGGCTCCAGTTCTGGACACGTTGAGATCCTTGCACCCTCTCCACAAGCTGTCCCTTAAAACTGCAACACTAAAGCTAGTAACACTAATGGCTTTTACACCAGCAGCAAGGGTCCAGACTTTACATTTACTTGTACTTAAAGACATTATCATGGGGGAGGATTATGTTTCTGTTCAGTTGGCGGGCAGCATAAAACAATGCAGGCCGAAACACAACATCCGTAGAGTACAGTTTGTGGCTTATCCAAAGGATAACAGTTTATGTGTATTTACTACACTGAAACATTACATTTACCGAACAGAGACACTTAGACAGACCAGCAACTTGGCTGAAGACAAGTTACTTATTAGCTTCATTAAGCCTCACAAACCTGTAACAAGTAACACCATCGCTAGGTGGATTAAATCTATGCTGTACATGTCAGGGGTGGACACAGCCAAGTTTACTGCAGGCAGTGTTAGGCCTGCCGCTGCATCAAAAGCGAAAGCCATGGCTGTGCCCATCTCATGCATTATGGAAAAGGCAGGTTGGACCAGGGAAACTACTTTGGCTAAATTCTATGATAAACATATTGCTATTGGGTCGGATCCTTTCCAGATGCCATTTTTGAACGTACCTAACAGGTATTGCTTTTGTTGTTTTGTTATTTTGGTTGACTCTCTGTACTCAGTCTGGTTATGAGTATGGACATACAGGTGTACTTCAAGTCCAAGATTCAAAGATTTCATTTAATTTCTTACTTTGTACACGTACATTTATGTATCTGGACGGGTCTTTCCAGAAAAATTTGTTTTGCATCTTCATTCGTCTTTTATTCACACGTGTTGAGTTATAGTACATCCAATACCCATATGGCTTCAAAGCCTCATGTGGAGGTTCCGCCAGCAGAGGGCGGTTTGCTGAGGTAAAATTGGACAAGTAGACGAGACTTATCTTGTAAGTTGAAGTATGCTTGTGATTTTACGAAGCAAACCGCCACTGCTGGCTTTGGAACCTTCACATGCCCTCCACTCCCGCCAAGGTTATGACATTTTCTGTCCGAGAACTTTACTATGTATACTATGTTCTTACTTTCTTATAGCATGTGGGTAGTCATATGGTTTCAAAGTCTGGTGTAGTACGAGGCAAGCATATCTCATGTGAAGGTTCCAACGCCAGCAGTGGTGGTTTGCTTTGTAAAATCACAAGCATACTTCAACTTACAAGGTAAGTCTCGTCTACTTGTCTAATTTTCTTATATCCTTTTTAGAGCTCGGAGACCACACCACTGCTGCATATTCCAGCCTTGGGCGTATCATGCTTGTGATGATTATTTTCATCATATCTTTTTACATGTAATGAAATGCCACTCTTATATTAGTCAACATCTTATATGATAGTCCAAATATCTTCCTTATGTGTTTATCAGTGCTCATATTTTCTTGTATGATCACTCCAAGATCTTTTCTCCTTTACTCTTCATTATTTGCTCTTCTCCCATCAAATAGTTCCATACTGGTCTTCTCTTACTCTTGCCTAGTTCCATTATATGGCATTTCTTGGCATTAAACTCCAATTTCCACTTCTTGCTCCATTCATAATCTTGTTTAAATCTTCCTGCAACAGTAGACAGTCCTCTCTGGTTTTGATATCTCTTAGCAACTTTGCATCATCAGCAAATAAATTTATATAACTGTTTATCCCAATATGAATGTCGTTTACATAAACTTGAAACGTAATGGGGGCTAACACTGACCCTTGTGGCACTCTGCTAGTTACTTTACTCCAAAATGAGTATGTATCTCTGATCACAGTTCTCATTTCCCTATCCTTCAAATAATCTCTTGTCCATTCAAGCAAGGTTCCACGCAGTCTTCCTATGTTCTCTAGTTTCCAAAGAAGTCTTCCATGAGGGACTTTATCAAAAGCCTTTTTAATGACCAGGTATACTGTGCTACCCATCCATCTCAGTTTTCAAGTCCTGCAATAACTCTCAAGTAGAAGCTTAATAAGTTTGATACACATGACCGCAATATCCTGAACCCAAATTGTCTGTTCGATATGACTTGCTCCTTTTCTAGAAATTTAACCCATTTTTCTTTGATAATTATTTCACATAACTTCCCTACGACACTTGTAAGTGACACTGGTTTGTAGTTCAGTGGTTCAGTTGCCTTTCTTCCTTTAAATATCAGTATTACGTTGGCTCTCTTCCACTCTAGTGGAACTTTCCCTTCATTTATTGAACTTTTAATTATTTCCCAAATTGGATCCAGTAATTGTTCTTTACATTCTTATAACACCCAGCCTGATACACCATCTGGCCCCATTGCTTTTCTGACTTCCAACTCATCCAGTAATTTTCCAATATACTCTGTGTACTGCAATCTCCTGTAATCTTTAGCAATCCAATGTCCTTTTAGGTTCTGTGAAATCATCTGCAGTGAATATCATTTTGAAGCTTTCATTCATTATTTCACACATTTCCTTCTCTGTTTGGTATGTCTTCCCTTTTTTTATTATTTTTTCAATTGTTTCTTTATTTTTTGTTTTGCCATTTACAAACTTGTAGAAAAGTTTGGGTTCATTTTTGCTTTTATCCATTACATCTTTCTCAAACTCTCTCCTTCCTCTAATGTATTCATTTCTAGCATCTTTGTACTGCCGTCTGTTATAGTCATTTCCCTGTTTTAAGAGTTTTTTCCATGCTTTATCTTTTCCTTTTTTGCTTGTAAGCATCTAGCATTGTACCATGTATGTATTTTTTCTGAACACTATAAACAAGAACAAACTTTTTTACTCCTTCATTGTATTTCTGTAAGAATATGTCATATTTCTCTTGTACAGTCTTTATGAACATAATATTACTCCACTCAATACCAGCAAAAAAAATCCTTATTTTTCAAAATCTGCTCCTGCATAATTTAATCTCTCCTATATAGTCCTCTCTGTAACTTATCTCATCTTCCTCCCGCATTTTTTTTTTTTTTTTTTTTTTTTTACATTACAAGGGCACTGGCCAAGGGAAAACAAAGTGTTGGAAAAAAAAATCCCGCTGGTTGCCAGGCCCTGTTAAGAGGAAAGTAGAAAGAGAAAAAACAAAAAAATCTAAAAGGAGGGTCCAGTTAACGTAAGAGGTGTCTTGACACTCCTCTTTTGAAAGAGTTTAAGTCATAGGCAGGTGGAAATACAGACACAGGTAGAGAGTTCCAGAGTTTACCAGTGTAGGGAATGAAGGAGTGAAGATACTGGTTAACTCTTGCATTAGGAAGATGGACAGAATAGGGATGAGAATGTCACATAATCACTTTTCCCCATTGGACTAAGGTATTGTATGATTGGAGGGGACTCTGGCTTCTTTGTGAAAGCTAGGTCAAGCAACGATGGTTCTTCTTCCAACCTGTACCTTGTTGACTCCTCCACCCACTGGTCCATTGTATTAACCATAATCAACTGTAACACTTTCTCGCTCCACTGCCCATCATTATCCATTACTTCCATTTCTCTCCAGTTTATTTTTTTATAGTTAAAGTCTCCAACTAAGACTATTCTTCTATCTCTTCTTCTTATGTTATCTAGGCACTTTATCACCTCTTTGCATATCTTTATGCTCTTCTGATCCCTATGTATTAGTCTTTGGTGGAACATATGTAACTATAATTTTTCTTTTCTTAAAATCTTCTCTTCTGATTGTTACTCCCATTACTTCCACTTTGTCCTCACTATTGCACATTCTCCACACATATATTATCACGAACCATTATTAGTACTCCTCCTCCCTCTTTCTCCTTCCTGTTCCTCCTCCAGGTATTATATCCCTCCTCTTTAAAGTTGACATGGATCTCTTTTTACAGTTTTGTTTCAACAATGCATATTACATCCGGCTTTTTCTCTTTCAAATAATCCCGAACTTCCAATATGCTTGATAACAAACCATCTATGTTAGTATAAGTCACTCTTAATTTATTGCTTCCTCCACGACCTCCTCTTTTTTTCCTTAGATACCACTTCTTTAGTCTCATATCCAGAACCCTCCAGTAAAACTTCTTCTTCTCTATCTCTATCCTTTTCTCGTTTTTTTCCTTAGCTTCACTTCTTAACATTTTCTCCTTTTCCCTTTCCTCTATGTTCATATCTCTTTATATCCATATTTCCTTGTGATCGACATCATCGGCCAGCTTCCTTTTTCTAGCCATAATTTCCTCTACAGCCACTTGAGATATCATTTTTGCCTTCATTGGTCTCTTTCCTCCTTCACTGTACTTTCCCAGTCTAATCACTTCCTCCATCTCCTGCTCAAATTCTTGTGTATCATTTCTTTTTTTGTTTATACCATGTGGGCTTTTCACGAGAATTTCTGGGCTAAAGGAGATACATTTTCAGGGTACCTCCTATATCAAAGACCACCCGCTAGGAAACCGTTGCCCCGAGTGAGGAAGCCCAACCTACACTCGGACCGTGGACAGGATTTGAACCCGTGCGCTTGTACTCGTTTGATAACTGTTTTAGCCATTTCCCTTTCTTCACGTTTTCTTGTGAATTTATTTGGATTTTTCTTTTCTCTCATCCCATAAATCACAAAGCTTTCTTTCTTGTCCACTGCATCTCGCACTAAATCTTCCTTCTCCTTGATAACCTCTATTACAGCAACTTTGGTGTTCTCCTGAATTTGCCTCCTTACCACTTCTGAAAATTTGACTTTTTCCTCTTCTTGCTCTTGTTTCCATTCATTTCTTAATTCTTTCAACTTGTTATCACCTAGACCACCTTCTACCCTGTCTGTAATCCCATGCTGCACTTTATCCTGCAAGTTCTTTAGCGAGCTTTCATAATTTTACATGAACTTCATTTTGTTTCCTTATTTCTAGAATCTCCTCTTTCAATTCTTGGTTTATTTCACTTACTTTCTCACATTCAGTTACTCTTAGTTTCAGGGCTGTGTTTTCCGCAAGCATTCGGTCTTATTTATCCATAAGACTGGTCATCACCTCCTTCATGTATCTTAATTTTACGTCATAAAATCACCTCTGCTGTCGGGAGCACTCACATGAGATACTGCCACACCACGCCGAACACCAGTTGCTTACATTTCGCCACGCCAGGCGGATGTGCGGTTGGGATTTGTCCTCCCCCTCTTCACTTCTTTTCTTGCTTCCGTGGCCACGTCACCTGTCACAGCAGGTACAGTGCCTACTATCCGTGATCCGAGTTGGGAGCGGTATAGTGCCTTCAATGATAGTTTTTATGTACATTACTTACATGCAAACGAGCTTACGGCTTGTTTTGGATTGCAGTCATCGTCCAGCTGTTTCCCATGTTGTCCTCTGACTCTGGGACTGTGCGGGCCAGCATGCCTCTTGCTCACAGGAGGGCCAATGGTTCATCCCAGGACCCGTCGCAGCAGGGACAGTGGCACAGACCGTGGTGTTGCAGTCTCCGCAGGCGGGAGAGTGTCACAGCACTCATCCCGTCATGGCGCTCGCCTCATGGGTGCAGGCAGTGCCGCCACCGACCCTCAGCCCACAACCACACAGGCTTCTGCCCCGCAGTGGAACTTGGTTTTGGATGCCCTCGCCGAGTTGAGGAGTGAGATCAACCTGCTCAAGGCTGACAGGGGGGTCTCCCCCCTCAGTGTCACGGACTCCTGTGGACCCCAGTGCCTCTCCCTCTCCCCGGCCTTGGGCAGTGAATGAGGGTGCCGGCCCCTCTCGGGGGACGACTACGACAGGCTCCCCTGGCAGTTTTTCTGGTTTTGTGGATGAAGCCAGTTATGATGAGGAAGATATTGGACTGCCACCCCCTGCTGAGGGGCCCTTGCATCACAGTGCAAAGGTGTTTGGCCATCCCGAGGTGCACTCGGACGCGATTGACGGTAAGATGGCAGACATGGTGAACTTTCTTTTCAATCATGGTTTGCGTGAGGAGGACCACAGATCTATTTGTGAGGAGATGTGTGCGTGTTGAGGCCCTCCAATTGGCCTGCCCTGGCCCCGGTGGAGTGCAACCCTGAGATTTTGGACACTTTGAGAGGTGAGGCCAGGAAGACCAATTTTCGTATGAAGGAGGTGAGTAAGGACATTCTAAGGGCGGCGACTATTATTACCAAGTCGCTCCTGGCCCTGAACAAGGTGGCACAGGAAGAACATCACCCTGTTGTGGCCCAGGTGGGTTTGATTAATGGTGCCTTGGCTTTATTAGGCAATGCTAACTTCCATAACAACTTGGCTAGACGGTTCGTCATGAAAAAAGAACTTAATCATAAGTTCATACATCTCGGCACAGAGAAGGTACCGATGACTCGCTTCCTTTTTGGGGATGATGTGTCCAAGAGTGTAAAGCAGATAGAGGAGTCAGTCAAGCTGAAGGCTACCATTACAGGTGTTACGGCTCGTCCGTAACATACTCCACTACCATCACCTCCTCCGCTTGCTACCTTGTTCGCCACCTCTCCACATCCCCTTCCACGTCACCGTCTCATGAACCTTCCACGTCACCATCTCATGAACCCTCCACGTCACCGTCTCATGAAGCCTCCATGTCACCGTCTCATGAAGCCTGGCTACAGTCCCAAAGTTGGGACTCAAGCAGAAGTGTTAAGCAAGCTCCCTGATTTCTGGAAGTCAGTTGAGGTCAAGGACTCAACCAGTGAACACACCACCTCTTGGACTACTGTGGGATCCACCTCACCCAGCACTTCACCACTGCAACACCTCATAAAAATCACTTCCCCTCGTCCCATTTTTTCCACATTGCCTCCAAATAGGATTAGTATTATTGTTAGGTATTAAGTTGGGTTCTTTATTGTTGTATTTATTTCTGTGTTATATATATATATATATATATATATATATATATATATATATATATATATATATATATATATATATATATATATATGTGTGTGTGTGTGTCATGTTTCATGTGTTTCATGTTATATCTATATGTGTATGTCAGTTTCATTGTTATTGGGTTATTAACCCTTTCCTTCCGGCAATCGTATATATACAATTGCATCAATGCGTCCGTAGCGACAGCGATCATACCCGTAATCAAGAATTTTCGCGCCTCAATTTTGAGCTCTAAGCGTGGTTTCTCAAGTCAGATGGTGAGTGGAAGTGTCTGGCACTTCACCACTGCGACACCTCATAAGAATCACTTCCCCTCGTCCCATTTTTTCCACATTGCCTCCAAATAGGATTAGTATTATTGTTAGGTATTAAATTGGGTTCTTTATTGTTGTATTTATTTCTGTATAGCTATAGTGTTGTCACTATAGCTCTGGAAATTTAGCGGTAACTAAGCTATTTTCCCTTTCTCCGGGCAACACTTGGCAACCCCAGCAACCTGCCGGGTGGAAAGCACCATGATAAGTGCGATGAGACATCCTGATAACAGCGAAGGATCTCAAATCATAACTCACCACGGAGCAGGACAGAACATATGTATTTAGCAGTGGTTCAGAGTTTGAAGACAGTGACAGTGAATATTTAGAAGAAGAAACTGAAGAAAGCGAAGACATTAGTGAGGACTCGGAAAGTGAAAAAAATATTACCTATCATTCTTTCATGTTAATTTTTTCATTATCTTCGATTTTATAATAAAATGGTACAAGGTAACTTGTCAGAGAGAGAGAGAGAGAGAGAGAGAGAGAGAGAGAGAGAGAGAGAGAGAGAGAGAGAGAGAGATCAACTAACAGGTTGGCGCATGAAAGCGTGTGTAATTCACCTCGGTCGCCTGCTGGTCACCCAGCCAGTCTTCCCATTACGTGTGTGTGTGTGTGTGAGAGAGAGAGAGAGAGAGAGAGAGAGAGAGAGAGAGAGAGAGAGAGAGAGAGAGAGAGAGAGAGAGAGAGAATCATGTTATTTGCCTCGGTCGCCTGCTGGTCACCCAGCCAGTCTTCCCCATTGCGTGTGTGTGTGTGTGTGTGTGTGTGTATTTACCTAATTTACCTAATTGTAACATACGGAAAAGAGCTATGCTCGTGTTGTCCCATCTCCATATCTACTAATGTCCAGCTTTTTCTTAAAATCATGAATATTCCTTGCGTTGACCACTTCCACGTCTAAACTATTCCATGCTTCCACCCTTCTATGAGGGAAGCTATATTTTTTCACATCTCTCCTATAAGTGGCCATTTTTAGTTTTTTCCCATGCCCTCTCGACATTCTTTCATTCCACATACACAGATCTTCCCTATCCATTTTTCCATGCCAATCATCACTCTGTATATTGCTATCAGGTCTCCCTTTCTCTTCTGTTTTCCAGGGTCGGAAGTTGCATTCTTTTCAGTCTGTCTTCATAAGTCAAATCTCTTAAGTCAGGCACCATTTTGTTGCAGCCCTCTGTACTTTCTCTAGTTTCCTTATGTGTTTCTTTAAGTTCGGAGCCCACTGTATTGTTGCATATTCAAGCCTTGGTCTTATCATTGCAGTAATTATTTTCTTCATCATTTCTTCATCTAAATATACGAACGCCACTCTTATGTTCCTCAATAAGTTCAATACTTCTCCAATTATTTTGTTTATATGTCTCTCTGGCGATAGGTCATTGGTAATTGTCACCCCAAGGTCTTTTTCTTCATGACTGGTTTTTATGTCTTCATTTCCTATCTTGTACATACTCCTGATTCTGTGTGTGTGTGTGTGTGTGTGTGTGTGTATTTACCTAATTGTATTTACCTAATTGTAACATACGGGAAAAGAGCTATGCTCGTGTTGTCCCGTCTCCATATCTATTAATGTCCAGCTTTTTCTTAAAATCATGAATATTCCTTGCATTGACCACTTCCACGTCTAAACTATTCCATGCTTCCACCCTTCTATGAGGAAGCTATATTTTTCACATCTCTCCTATAAGTGGCCATTTTTAGTTTTTCCCATGCCCTCTCGACATTCTTCCATTCCACATACACAGATCTTCCCTATCCATTTTTCCATGCCAATCATCACTCTGTATATTGCTATCAGGTCTCCCCTTTCTCTTCTGTTTTCCAGGGTTGGAAGTTGCATTCTTTCAGTCTGTCTTCATAAGTCAAATCTCTTAAGTCAGGCACCATTTTCGTTGCAGCCCTCTGTACTTTCTCTAGTTTCCTTATGTGTTTCTTTAAGTTCGGAGCCCACTGTATTGTTGCATATTCAAGCCTCGGTCTTATCATTGCAGTAATTATTTTCTTCATCATTTCTTCATCTAGATATACGAACGCCACTCTTATGTTCCTCAATAAGTTCAATACTTCTCCAATTATTTTGTTTATATGTCTCTCTGGCGATAGGTCATTGGTAATTGTCACCCCAAGGTCTTTTTCTTCATGACTGGTTTTATGTCTTCATTTCCTATCTTGTACATACTCCTGATTCTTCTTTCACTCTTGCCAAACTCTATTTTCTTGCATTTTGTCGTGTTGAACTCCATTTGCCATGTACAGCTCCATTTCCATATTCTGTCCAAGTCTTCCTGGAGTAGTTCGCAATCTTTGTCACATCTCACTTTTCTTAACAATTTTGCATCGTCTGCAAATAGGCTCACATAACTGGACACCCCATCCACCATGTCATTTATGTAGACTGCGAACATTACTGGTGCCAACACTGATCCCTGTGGAACTCCACTCTCCACCAATCCCCATTCTGATGGTCTGTCCTTAATTATTGTTCTCATTTCTCTTCCTACCAAAAGTCTTCCATCCATTTTAGTAAACTGCCATGCACTCCTCCTACCATTTCAAGTTTCCAGATCAGTCTCTGGTGTGGTACCTTATCAAAGGCCTTTTTTAAATCCAGATATATTCCATCAGCCCAACCATCTCTTTCCTGTATTACATCTATCACCCTCGAATAGTAACATATCAGGTTTGTCGTGCATGAACGCCCTTTCCTAAAACCAAATTGACACTCACAAAGTATGTCATTTTCTCCAAGAAGTCTGTCCATCTAGTCTTCACCACCCTCTCACACATCTTAGCTACCACACTTGTAAGTGACACTGGTCTATAGTTCAATGGGTCTCTCTTGTTACCTGATTTATAGATTGGGACAATGTTAGCTCTTTTCCAGTCTTGGGGCACTACACCTTCCCTTAATGAGGCATCAATTACTTCACAAACTTTTTCTGCCAATTGCTCCTGCATTCTCTTAAAATCCATCCTGATACCCCATCAGGTCCCACAGCTTTTCTCACTTCTAAACTCCCCATCATGTTCTTGATCTCCTCCACAGTTACTTGAAACTCCTTCATAATCCCTTTCTGTTCCATTACCAGTGGTTTGTCAAAAGCAGTCTCCTTTGTGAATACCTTCCGAAAGCATCCATTCATAGCCTCTGCCATTTCCTGGGATCTTCACTGTATACTCCATTTACTTCTAAACTTTCAATACTTTCTCTATTTTTGATGTTGTTGTTCACATGTCTGTAAAAAGCCTTGGTTGGTCTTTACATTTATCAATTATATCCTTTTCTTGTTTCTTTCTTTCTTCTCTTCTAATCAACACATATTCATTTCTTGCTCTTTTGTAACTTTCCCACTGCTTAATCCGTCTTTTCCTTTTGAAAGAATTTCTTTAGGTTTCCAAAATCTGTCTTGGCATAATTCCATCTTCCCACTTTATATTCTTCATTTCTTCTAGATTTCTCTTCGTCTATCACCTTGAACTCCAAAACTGCATGATCACTCTTTGCTAAAGGGCACTCCACCCTCATCTCCTCAATGACCATTGGCTCTGTACTAAAGACCAAGTCCAGTCTTGACGATGCTCCTCTCCTCCAAACCTAGTATCTTCTTTGACCCACTGAGTTAACACATTTTCCATTGCCAGTGTCAATAGTGTATTTCCCCATGTTGTCTCTGATCCTTCCATTGACCAGTCCTCCCAACACACCTCTTTACAATTAAAATCTCCCATCATTATAGTTCGTTCACAGCCACCCAACATTTCTTCCAGACATGTTCCTGTATCACTTATCATTTCTTCATATTCCTGTACTGACCATGCATTTGTCTTAGGTGGTACGTACACCACTATGTAGTGCCTCTTTTTCCTTCATTAGTTTCTGCTCTGATCTTTATTGCCTTTCCCATACCTTTTTCAGATCCACCTTTATATCTTTTTAACCAGCAACATCACTCCTCCTCCCATCTTACCTACTCTATTTCTTTTCCAAACGTTATATTTCCCTTCTCCAACCTTCATCAGGTCTTCTCCCTCTCTCAGTTTTGTTTCAGTAAGACCCACAATATCTGGGTTCTTGTCCCTCAAGTAATCGTTGAGTTCTAAAATCCCCGATATCACTCCATTTATGTTGGAATACATTACATTTCGCTCATATGTAAGTTTCTTTAGTCCTTTCTTGCTGTACTTTTCTGGGTTATGAACCACTTCCTCAGTCTCATATCCAAGATTCTCCAGAAAAACTCTTTCTTCTCTTCTTCTGTCCTCTCTTCATTTTTTTCAAAGCCTCCTTTCTCAACTCATTTAACATTTCTCTTTCCTTTTCACCGAGATCTCTTCTCAACCAAATCTTCCTTGTTGTTTCCTGCTGGGCTAGCCTCCATGACTTCTCCACCAATTCATCTACATCCTTTTGTGACTTAAGTTTGATTCTTATTGGCCTCATACCTTCTCTTGTGAACTTTCCAATTCTATGGAAGTCCTCTATTTCTTGTACTAGGTCTTTTCCTCCTCTTGCACCACATTAATGATATTATTTATCACCTTTTTATGTTTTCTCTCTCTCCATTTTACTCGGTGTCTTATCCTCCTCCACACCAAATATCACCACACATCTCTTTTTGTCTACAGTTTCCCTCACCAATGTCTCATTTGACTTAATAACCTTCACCACTTTCTCAGCTATCTTCTCTTCTATGATCTGTTGATCTATAATTTCAGCAAGGCCCAAAGTTTTCTCCCCTGACTCTTTGATTTCCTTTTCCAGACTTGCAACTTTGTAATTTACCTCCTTTCTTTCCACTTCCTGACTTTTTTTCCATTCAGCCTGCTTCTCCATCACTTTTCCTAGAGATTCTCCACATTTTCGCAATTCACTTTAATTAGCTTAACTTCCTCTTTCAGTGCTGCATTTTCCTTCTTCATATCGGCACAGTCTCTTTTTACATTGTCATAACTCGTTTCCAGGCCCTCATACTTTTCAAACAGTTTTCAATTTTACCTTCTAACTCCAGAATTTTCTTCACATAAGTGCTCTTCTCCATTATTCCTTGAAACCCTGTGAAGTCTGATTCCTCTTTCGAGTTCACGGCCGCCATGTTGCGCAGACGTAAACAAACCAGCTGATGGCTCAAACGCAGGCTACAGTTTATATTTACCTTCACTGGACATTATTTTGCTAATCAACAGTTAACATGACTATATGGAGACGGGACAAACATTACCAGCTCCTTTCCCACCTTGGTTACTCTTAGGTAACTGTAGAATTATAGATGATTGCTCTGGAGCTCAGCGACCACCTCCGCCATCGACGATGTCCCGTGTGTGTGTGTGTGTGTGTGTGTGTGTGAGAGAGAGAGAGAGAGAGAGAGAGAGAGAGAGAGAGAGAGAGAGAGAGAGAGAGAGAGAGAGAGAATGTTATGTTGCCTGAAACTTGATATGAAAAGGGATGAAATCAATCTCTCTCTCTCTCTCTCTCTCTATCTCTCTCTCTCTCTCTCTCTCTCTTATTGAAGTGTACAAGATCTCCAAGATATGAGAGAGAGAGAGAGAGAGAGAGAGAGAGAGAGAGAGAGAGAGAGAGAGAGAGAGAGAGAGAGAGAGAGAGAGAGAGAGAGAGAGAGAGAGAGAGAGAGAGAGAGAGAGAGAGAGAGAGAGAGATTGCGTAGCTTATATAATTCCTATGTTAGGCCCCATTTAGAGTATTGCATACAGGCCTGGTCACCCCACTATAGGCAGGATATCAACATGTTAGAAGCAGTTCAGAGAAGAGCAACTAGGATGATACCAGCTTTGAAGCGCCTGAAGTATAGAGATAGATTAAAGGCATTAAACATGTTTTCATTTGAGAGGAGATGTATAAGAGGTGATATGATAGAGTTATTTAAAATGTTCTCAGATACAAACTACATAGATGTGAGATCTTTCTTTACCTTAGAGGAGGGAAGTAGGACTAGAAATCATGGCAGGAAGATTAGAAAGCAAGGCTGCAGGTTAGATATAAGAAAATATTTCTTTAGTCATAGGGTGGTAGACTTCTGGAATGCATTGCCAGAGACGGTTGTAAATAGCACTAGTTTGACAATGTTTAAAAACAGATTAGATAAGCACTTAAATTTATTAGATTTATAATTATGTATAGCGCTGCATGATAGTTTTATAAGAAATTTACTATAGTTAAACAAGACATGATCCCCATGTATGGGGATTACAGATTGTAGAGGAATTCGATGCAGGACTTAGCCCTGTTAATGGGCCAAATATTTAGAATTAGTATATAATGTATTGTGTACTTGTAAGTGTATCTTTAAGTACTGATGACGAGGTTGCTGTGCGACTGATACAGGATAACCTAGATGGGCCCTGGTGGCCCTTTGTTATCCTATTATTTATGTTATGTTATGTTAGAGAGAGAGAGTGTATGTGTGTGTGCGCACGGTGTCATCGCTCTCCGGGCTGTTTCTGGAAGACGGATCACACAGCGGGAGGAGGAGGAATCCTTGATAAGGCATAAAATGAACTTTCAGAGGTCACATCGAGCTACAAAGTACATCACTGTATTCAGAATAACAAAGAGAAAATCATTATTAGTATTCAAACACTTTTCTGACAATTTCTAGGTTTACCAGAATTGGTGGAGAAGTCATGGAGGCTAGCCCAGCAGGAAACAACAAGGAAGATTTGGTTGAGAAGAGATCTCGGTGAAAAGGAAAGAGAAATGTTAAATGAGTTGAGAAAGGAGGCTTTGAAAAAATGAAGAGAGGACAGAAGAGGAGAAGAAAGAGTTTTTCTGGAGAATCTTGGATATGAGACTGAGGAAGTGGTTCATAACCCAGAAAAGTACAGCAAGAAAGGACTAAAGAAACTTACGTATGAGCGAATGTAATGTATTCCAACATAAATGGAGTGATATCGGGATTTTAGAACTCAACGATTACTTGAGGGACAAGAACCCAGATATTGTGGGTCTTACTGAAACAAAACTGAGAGAGGGAGAAGACCTGATGATGGTTGGAGAAGGGAAATATAATGTTTGGAAAAGAAATAGAGTAGGTAAGATGGGAGGAGGAGTGATGTTGCTGGTTAAAAAAGATATAAAGGTGGATCAAGTGAAAGAAGGTATGGGAAAGGCAGAAGTGCTAAAGATCAGAGCAGAAACTAATGAAGGAAAAAGAGGCACTACATAGTGGTGTACGTACCACCTAAGACAAATGCATGGTCAGTACAGGAATATGAAGAAATGATAAGTGATACAGGAACATGTCTGGAAGAAATGTTGGGTGGCTGTGAACGAACTATAATGATGGGAGATTTTAATTGTAAAGAGGTGTGTTGGGAGGACTGGTCAATGGAAGGATCAGAGACAACATGGGGAAATACACTATTGACACTGGCAATGGAAAATGTGTTAACTCAGTGGGTCAAAGAAGATACTAGGTTTGGAGGAGAGGGAGCATCGTCAAGACTGGACTTGGTCTTTAGTACAGAGCCAATGGTCATTGAGGAGATGAGGGTGGAGTGCCCTTTAGCAAAGAGTGATCATGCAGTTTTGGAGTTCAAGGTGATAGATGAAGAGAAATCTAGAAGAAATGAAGAATATAAAGTGGAAGATGGAATTATGCCAAGACAGATTTTGGAAACCTAAAGAAATTCTTTCAAGAGACAAATTGATGAAATTCAAGAGTGCTAAGGAGCAAATGAAAAGTGGAAGGAATTTATAAAAATATACAAAGAAGGTGAGAAAAATTTGTACCAATAAGACAACATAGAGAAGTTGGAAAGCAGGACTGGTTTAACGATAGATGTGAAAAGGCTAGAACAAGAAAAGAGGATGCATGGAAGAGGTGGAGAAGGAAAAGACGGATTAAGCAGTGGAAAGTTACAAAAGAGCAAGAAATGAATATGTGTTGATTAGAAGAGAAGAAAGAAAGAAACAAGAAAAGGATATAATTGATAAATGTAAAGACCAACCAAGGCTTTTTACAGACATGTGAACAACAACATCAAAAATAGAGAAAGTATTGAAAGTTTAGAAGTAAATGGAGTATGCAGTGAAGATCCCAGGAAATGGCAGAGGCTATGAATGGATGCTTTCGGAAGGTATTCACAAAGGAGACTGCTTTTGACAAACCACTGGTAATGGAACAGAAAGGGATTATGAAGGAGTTTCAAGTAACTGTGGAGGAGATCAAGAATATGATGGGGAGTTTAGAAGTGAGAAAAGCTGTGGGACCTGATGGGGTATCAGGATGGATTTTAAGAGAATGCAGGGAGCAACTGGCAGAAAAAGTTTGTGAAGTAATTGATGCCTCATTAAGGGAAGGTGTAGTGCCCCAAGACTGGAAAAGAGCTAACATTGTCCCAATCTATAAATCAGGTAACAAGAGAGACCCATTGAACTATAGACCAGTGTCACTTACAAGTGTGGTAGCTAAGATGTGTGAGAGGGTGGTGAAGAATAGATGGACAGACTTCTTGGAGAAAATGACATACTTTGTGAGTGTCAATTTGGTTTTAGAAAAGGGCGTTCATGCACGACAAACCTGATATGTTACTATTCGAGGGTGATAGATGTAATACAGGAAAGAGATGGTTGGGCTGATGGAATATATCTGGATTTAAAAAAGGCCTTTGATAAGGTACCACACCGGAGACTGATCTGGAAACTTGAAATGGTAGGAGGAGTGCATGGCAGTTTACTAAAATGGATGGAAGACTTTTGGTAGGAAGAGAAATGAGAACAATAATTAAGGACAGACCATCAGAATGGGGCTTGGTGGAGAGTGGAGTTCCACAGGGATCAGTGTTGGCACCAGTAATGTTCGCGGTCTACATAAATGACATGGTGGATGGGGTGTCCAGTTATGTGAGCCTATTTGCAGACGATGCAAAATTGTTAAGAAAAGTGAGATGTGACAAAGATTGCGAACTACTCCAGGAAGACTTGGACAGAATATGGAAATGGAGCTGTACATGGCAAATGGAGTTCAACACGACAAAATGCAAGAAAATAGAGTTTGGCAAGAGTGAAAGAAGAATCAGGAGTATGTACAAGATAGGAAATGAAGACATAAAACCAGTCATGAAGAAAAGACCTTGGGGTGACAATTACCAATGACCTATCGCCAGAGAGACATATAAACAAAATAATTGGAGAAGTATTGAACTTATTGAGGAACATAAGAGTGGCGTTCAGATATTTAGATGAAGAAATGATGAAGAAAATAATTACTGCAATGATAAGACCGAGGCTTGAATATGCAACAATACAGTGGGCTCCGAACTTAAAGAAACACATAAGGAAACTAGAGAAAGTACAGAGGGCTGCAACAAAATGGTGCCTGACTTAAGAGATTTGACTTATGAAGACAGACTGAAAAGAATGCAACTTCCGACCCTGGAAAACAGAAGAGAAAGGGGAGACCTGATAGCAATATACAGAGTGATGATTGGCATGGAAAAATGGATAGGGAAGATCTGTGTATGTGGAATGAAAGAATGTCGAGAGGGCATGGGAAAAACTAAAATGGCCACTTATAGGAGAGATGTGAAAAATATAGCTTCCTCATAGAAGGGTGGAAGCATGGAATAGTTTAGACGTGGAAGTGGTCAACGCAAGGAATATTCATGATTTTAAGAAAAGCTGGACATTAGACGGGACAACACGAGCATAGCTCTTTTCCGTATGTTACAATTAGGTAAATACAATTAGGTAAATACACACACACACACACACACACACACACACACACACACAAGAACCCAGATATTGTGGGTCTTACTGAAACAAAACTGAGAGAGGGAGAAGACCTGATGAAGGTTGGAGAAGGGAAATATAATGTTTGGAAAAGAAATAGAGTAGGTAAGATGGGAGGAGGAGTGATGTTGCTGGTTAAAAAAGATATAAAGGTGGATCAAGTGAAAGAAGGTATGGGAAAGGCAGAAGTGCTAAAGATCAGAGCAGAAACTAATGAAGGAAAAAGAGGCACTACATAGTGGTGTACGTACCACCTAAGACAAATGCATGGTCAGTACAGGAATATGAAGAAATGATAAGTGATACAGGAACATGTCTGGAAGAAATGTTGGGTGGCTGTGAACGAACTATAATGATGGGAGATTTTAATTGTAAAGAGGTGTGTTGGGAGGACTGGTCAATGGAAGGATCAGAGACAACATGGGAAATACACTATTGACACTGGCAATGGAAAATGTGTTAACTCAGTGGGTCAAAGAAGATACTAGGTTTGGAGGAGAGGGAGCATCGTCAAGACTGGACTTGGTCTTTAGTACAGAGCCAATGGTCATTGAGGAGATGAGGGTGGAGTGCCCTTTAGCAAAGAGTGATCATGCAGTTTTGGAGTTCAAGGTGATAGACGAAGAGAAATCTAGAAGAAATGAAGAATATAAAGTGGGAAGATGGAATTATGCCAAGACAGATTTTGGAAACCTAAAGAAATTCTTTCAAGAGACAAATTGGATGAAATTCAAGAGTGCTAAGGAGCAAATGAAAAGTGGAAGGAATTTATAAAAATATACAAAGAAGGTGAGAAAAATTTGTACCAATAAGACAACATAGAGAAGTTGGAAAGCAGGACTGGTTTAACGATAGATGTGAAAAGGCTAGAACAAGAAAAGAGGATGCATGGAAGAGGTGGAGAAGGAAAAGACGGATTAAGCAGTGGAAAGTTACAAAAGAGCAAGAAATGAATATGTGTTGATTAGAAGAGAAGAAAGAAAGAAACAAGAAAAGGATATAATTGATAAATGTAAAGACCAACCAAGGCTTTTTACAGACATGTGAACAACAACATCAAAAATAGAGAAAGTATTGAAAGTTTAGAAGTAAATGGAGTATGCAGTGAAGATCCCAGGAAATGGCAGAGGCTATGAATGGATGCTTTGGAAGGTATTCACAAAGGAGACTGCTTTTGACAAACCACTGGTAATGGAACAGAAAGGGATTATGAAGGAGTTTCAAGTAACTGTGGAGGAGATCAAGAACATGATGGGGAGTTTAGAAGTGAGAAAAGCTGTGGGACCTGATGGGGTATCAGGATGGATTTTAAGAGAATGCAGGAGCAACTGGCAGAAAAAGTTTGTGAAGTAATTGATGCCTCATTAAGGGAAGGTGTAGTGCCCCAAGACTGGAAAAGAGCTAACATTGTCCCAATCTATAAATCAGGTAACAAGAGAGACCCATTGAACTATAGACCAGTGTCACTTACAAGTGTGGTAGCTAAGATGTGTGAGAGGGTGGTGAAGAATAGATGGACAGACTTCTTGGAGAAAAATGACATACTTTGTGAGTGTCAATTTGGTTTTAGGAAAGGGCGTTCATGCACGACAAACCTGATATGTTACTATTCGAGGGTGATAGATGTAATACAGGAAAGAGATGGTTGGGCTGATGGAATATATCTGGATTTAAAAAAGGCCTTTGATAAGGTACCACACCAGAGACTGATCTGGAAACTTGAAATGGTAGGAGGAGTGCATGGCAGTTTACTAAAATGGATGGAAGACTTTTGGTAGGAAGAGAAATGAGAACAATAATTAAGGACAGACCATCAGAATGGGGATTGGTGGAGAGTGGAGTTCCACAGGGATCAGTGTTGGCACCAGTAATGTTCGCAGTCTACATAAATGACATGGTGGATGGGGTGTCCAGTTATGTGAGCCTATTTGCAGACGATGCAAAATTGTTAAGAAAAGTGAGATGTGACAAAGATTGCGAACTACTCCAGGAAGACTTGGACAGAATATGGAAATGGAGCTGTACATGGCAAATGGAGTTCAACACGACAAAATGCAAGAAAATAGAGTTTGGCAAGAGTGAAAGAAGAATCAGGAGTATGTACAAGATAGGAAATGAAGACATAAAACCAGTCATGAAGAAAAGACCTTGGGGTGACAATTACCAATGACCTATCGCCAGAGAGACATATAAACAAAATAATTGGAGAAGTATTGAACTTATTGAGGAACATAAGAGTGGCGTTCAGATATCTAGATGAAGAAATGATGAAGAAAATAATTACTGCAATGATAAGACCGAGGCTTGAATATGCAACAATACAGTGGGCTCCGAACTTAAAGAAACACATAAGGAAACTAGAGAAAGTACAGAGGGCTGCAACGAAAATGGTGCCTGACTTAAGAGATTTGACTTATGAAGACAGACTGAAAAGAATGCAACTTCCAACCCTGGAAAACAGAAGAGAAAGGGGAGACCTGATAGCAATATACAGAGTGATGATTGGCATGGAAAAATGGATAGGGAAGATCTGTGTATGTGGAATGGAAGAATGTCGAGAGGGCATGGGAAAAACTAAAATGGCCACTTATAGGAGAGATGTGAAAAATATAGCTTCCTCATAGAAGGGTGGAAGCATGGAATAGTTTAGACGTGGAAGTGGTCAACGCAAGGAATATTCATGATTTTAAGAAAAGCTGGACATTAATAGATATGGAGACGGGACAACACGAGCATAGCTCTTTTCCGTATGTTACAATTAGGTAAATACAATTAGGTAAATACACACACACACACACACACACACACACACACACACACACACACACACACACCACACAGAGACACACACATATTTAGAACAGTGGTGTGAGGAGTGTGGATCACTGAAATAAATTATTAAGAATAATGAGTGAAAAGAGATTCCATAAATGCAGACATGAGAATGAGAAGAGAAAGCTGATGATGACTATGTTGGTGAGGAGAATTAAGGGTTTGATAAGAAACTTCACTACAAGAGAGTGTTCAATATGGAAAAACAGATAAACTAATAAAGAAGATGGAAATGAAAGAGAATGAAGAACAGAAAAGGAGTTTATAAGACTGAGAGAAAGGATAAGAAAAGTGAAGAAAAGAAGCTAGGCTAATGGAAAATGAAGAACTAAAAAAGGAAGTAGCTAACTACAAAAGAGATGGAAGAAGGACTGAATGGAGAAAGAAAAAGAGAAGCTGAAAGATCTAGTAAACAAGGAAGAGGAAAGAGTACAGAAGTAATTAAAAAGAAGTACAAGCATGGAGAGTCAAGATAAGAAAGATAAGGAATTTTGGAGGTGATTCAAGAACAATTAAAGAAAAAGAAGAAAATATGACAAACAAAATGATAGGAGTCCTCAAGACAAAAGAAAATTAGTTGAGAAATTAGAAAAAAGAAGAGTGTGTGTATTTGGAATAAAAGAAAAAAAATATAAAATATAGACAAAAAGAGAAAAGAAGAAATGAAATCAGTAAAGACCTACTGAAGAATCTAAAAGACGAAGATAGGCAGAACTTGGAAGAGGAAGTAGAAGAAATAAACAGAATGGACCATATCAAGAAGGAAAAGAGACCAATTAAAATATTACTAAAATCACAAGCAGCAACAGAAGAAATATTATATAGAACAACAAAACTTAGAGAAACACAAGGCTGCAAGGATATCTATATAAAGAAAAATAGAAATGAGGAGAAAGGAAGATACAATGAACTGGAGCAGCAGAAGGAAAAAAATAATGAAAGGTCAGAAGAGGAAAAAAGCATTTTTTGGAGAATTCTAGGAGACAGAAAGGTATATAAGAAGGAAATGGTATATAAAGAGAAGGAAGAGAAAAATGGAACAAGTTTAACTAAAAATGATAAAGGCAAGACATAAAAATGATGTATATGAACATAGATGGGGTTTTATCAAGTAAATTAGAATTAAGAGATTACATAAAGAAAGAAAACAGATATTGTATGCCTGGCTGAAACAAAACTAAATGAGAAATCAAAATAGTTTGGATAAAGGTATAATGTATGGAGAAGAGACAGAGTGGGTAAAGGAGGAGAGGAGTCATGATTATGTTAAGGAAGGAGATAGTGATAAAAAGTGGAATGTGGGAAGGAAAAGCAGAAGTATTGTATGTTAAGATGCATATTAATAAAAAAGAGTTAACAATCATTGTAACATATGTGCCACCAAAAACAAATTCATGGACCAATCAAGAATATAAAGACATGATAGATGACACAATAAGGAGTCTAATGAGAATGTTAAAGAAAGGAGAAAAGTTATATTAGTAGATTTCAACTGTAAAGAAGTGGACTGGGAAAATTATGAAAGTGGTATGGGGAAAGAAGCCTGGGAGAAAGATTCAAACCTAATGATAGACAATATGATGGACCAGAGGTAAAGGAATGCACAAGATTAAGAGGAAAGACAAGCAAGAGATTGGACCTTTTTACAAGGGTATACAAATGAATGATGATATAAGATATAAGTGCCCATTGGGAAAGAGTGACCATGTAATATTAGAAATAGATATAGAAGAGAAAGGAAGATAGAGACGATTCATACAAAGGAGACCGATTAAATTACAGAAAGGCTGATATTGAGAATCTCAAGAACTATTTTAAAAGAAACTGGGAAGAGATGGAAAACTCAGAGACAATGCAAGAGAATATAACTTATTTTTAAATATATAAAAAGGAGTCAGGAATATGTCCCAAAATATAGACCTAAAGAAGAAGGAAAGAAAGATTGGTTTAATGCAAGGTGTGCTAGGGCAAAGGAGAAAAGAGATGGAGCATGGAAAAGGTGGAGGAGAAATAGAAAAACAAATAAGGAAAACTTCAAGGCAAGAAATGAATATGTTAAGGTGAGAAGGAAGAGAAAAGAACTTTGAAAAGGACATTGTGAAAAATGTAAGACAACCAAAATTGTTCTATAGATTCATAAATGGAAAAATTAGACAAAGAGAAACAATAGAAAGGTTAAAAGGAGAGAACGGGATGGTGGAAGACCCAAAAGTATGGCAGAACTATTAAATAATAAATTCCAGGAGGTCTTTACTAAAGAATCCAAATTTGAAAGGCCACAGGGTAATAGAGAGACAATCTATATGAAAGAGATTAAAGTAACCAAGCTTGAAATAAAAGAGTTAATGAAGGAACTGGATGAAGAAAGGCAATGGGACCAGATGAAGTCTCAGGCAGAATACTGAAAGAATGTAGGAAGAACTAGCAAGTCCTATATACAACATCATAAAATGCTCAATAGAAAATGGAACAGTACCAGTAGAATGGAAAAGAGCTGAGGTGGTTCCCATATATAAGAGTGGAAGGAAGGAAGAACCTTTAAATTACAGACCAGTATCACTAACTAGTGTAATATGCAAGATGTGTGAAAGAATAATAAAGAAACAATGGATCGAGTTCTTGAAGACAACAAATTAATATCAAATAGCCAATTTGGTTTTAGAAAAGACGGTCTTGTGTAACAATTTATTGAGTTTCTATTCTAGAATAGTTGATAGAGTACAAGAGAGAGAGGATGGGTTGACTGTATTTATTTGGATTTAAAAAGGCTTTGACAAAGTGCCACATGAAAGATTACTATGGAAGTTAGAGGAGAAGGGTGGCTTAAAAGGAAGCACATTGAGATGGATAGAAAATTATTTGAGGGGGAGAGAAATAAGGACGGTAGTTAAAGATATGAAGTCCAAGTGGAGAGCAGTAGAAAGCGGAGTGCCACAGGGTCAGTATTGGCACCAATACTTTTCCTCATTTATATTAACGACATGCCAGAAGGAGTGAACAGCTACATAAATCTGTTTGCAGATGATACGAAACTGTGCAGAGTTATAAAGCAAAAAGAGGATTGTGAAATACTGCAAGAAGACCTAAATAAGATCTGGGAATGGAGCAAAAAGTGGAAATGGAATTCAATGTGAACAAAAGCCATGTCATGGAAATGGGAAAGAGTGAAAGACGACCTGTGGGAATCTATAAGATGGGAGATGGAGTAGAACTGAGAAAGTAAAAAGGAAAAGGACTTAGGAGTGACGATGGAAGAAAACAATCAACCAGTAAGCCATATTGATAGAATTTTTAGAGAAACATATAATTTGTTAAGGAATATTGGAGTAGCATTTCACCACATGGACAAAGAAATGATGAAGAAATTGATAAGTACTATAATAAGACCCAGATTGAATATGCAGGAGTAGTGTGGACCCCTCATAAAAAGAAACACATAAGGAAATTGGAGAGACTACAAAAATGGCTACAAGAATGGTTCCAGAATTTGAAGGATGACATATGAGGAGAGACTAAAGGCTATGGATCTACCAACCCTGGAACAAAGAAGGAGAGAGGAGACCTGATACAAGTTTATAAATTGATCAACGGAATGGACCAAGTGGATAATGAGAAACTGATCCTGAGAGAAGAATATGACATTCGAAGCACAAGATCGCATAGTAAAAAGCTGAGAAAAGGAAGATGTCTGAGAGATGTTAAAAAATATAGTTTCCACAAAGATGTATTGAGACGTGGAACAGTTTAAATGAAGAAGTAGTGTCTGCAACGAGTGTGCATACTTTTAAAGTAAGATTGGATAAGTGTAGATATGGAGACGGGCCACACGAGCATAAAGCCCAGGCCCTGTAAAACTACAACTAGGTAAACTACAACTAGGTAAATACACACACACACACACACACACACACACACGAACAGGATTAGTCCCGAAGAGTGGAAAAGAGCTGACATTGTGCCTATATATAAGAATGGTAGTAGAATGGAACCGCTAAATTATAGACCAGTATGTTGACTAGTATATTGTGCAAGGTATGTGAAGAAGTAATTAAAGCTAAGTGGAGTAAGTATCTAGAAAGTGAAAACATTCTGAGTGAAAGGCAGTTTGGTTTCAGAAAAGAAGATCGTGTGATCCAATTTATTATGTTTTTATTCAAGAGTGACTGACATACTACAACATAGAGAGGGATGGGTGGATGCTATCTACCTGGACTTGAGAAAGGTCTTTGATAAAGTACCACACAATAGACTGATGTGAAAACTAAAGATGACTGGAGGAGTAAATGATAAACTAGCAAAATGGATGGAAAATTACTTAATGGAAAGAGAAATGAGAACAGTGGTGAGAGGAAGGAAGTCCGAGTGGAAGAAGGTAACCAGTGGAGTTCCACAAGGGTCAGTGCTGGGTCCCATCATGTTTTTGATTTATGTTAATGATATGCCAGTAGGAATTGACAGTTATATGAACATGTTTACGGACGATACTAAAATTATGAGGAGAGTAAAGAATGTGGAAGATTGTAACAAGCTACAGGAAGATCTTGATAAAATATATGAGTGGAGTAAAAGAGTGGCAGATGGAATTTAATATAGACAAGACCCATGTTATGAAAATGGGAAGAAGTTGATACAGACCAAACTGGGATTACAGACTGGGTGATGAGAAAATTAAAGAGACCAATGAGGAGAAAGACTTAGAGTCCTTTGATAAGGTACCACACCAGAGACTGATCTGGAAACTTGAAATGGTAGGAGGAGTGCATGGCAGTTTACTAAAATGGATGGAAGACTTTTGGTAGGAAGAGAAATGAGAACAATAATTAAGGACAGACCATCAGAATGGGGATTGGTGGAGAGTGGAGTTCCACAGGATCAGTGTTGGCACCAGTAATGTTCGCAGTCTACATAAATGACATGGTGGATGGGTGTCCAGTTATGTGAGCCTATTTGCAGACGATGCAAAATTGTTAAGAAAAGTGAGATGTGACAAAGATTGCGAACTACTCCAGGAAGACTTGGACAGAATATGGAAATGGAGCTGTACATGGCAAATGGAGTTCAACACGACAAAATGCAAGAAAATAGAGTTTGGCAAGAGGAAAGAAGAATCAGGAGTATGTACAAGATAGGAAATGAAGACATAAAACCAGTCATGAAGAAAAGACCTTGGGGTGACAATTACCAATGACCTATCGCCAGAGAGACATATAAACAAAATAATTGGAGAAGTATTGAACTTATTGAGGAACATAAGAGTGGCGTTCAGATATCTAGATGAAGAAATGATGAAGAAAATAATTACTGCAATGATAAGACCGAGGCTTGAATATGCAACAATACAGTGGGCTGAACTTAAAGAAACACATAAGGAAACTAGAGAAAGTACAGAGGGCTGCAACGAAAATGGTGCCTGACTTAAGAGATTTGACTTATGAAGACAGACTGAAAAGAATGCAACTTCCAACCCTGGAAAACAGAAGAGAAAGGGGAGACCTGATAGCAATATACAGAGTGATGATTGGCATGGAAAAATGGATAGGGAAGATCTGTGTATGTGGAATGGAAGAATGTCGAGAGGGCATGGGAAAAACTAAAATGGCCACTTATAGGAGAGATGTGAAAAATATAGCTTCCTCATAGAAGGGTGGAAGCATGGAATAGTTTAGACGTGGAAGTGGTCAACGCAAGGAATATTCATGATTTTAAGAAAAGCTGGACATTAATAGATATGGAGACGGGACAACACGAGCATAGCCCTTTTCCCGTATGTTACAATTAGGTAAATACAATTAGGTAAATACACACACACACACAAACATGATGGGGAGTTTAGAAGTGAGAAAAGCTGTGGGACCTGATGGGGTATCAGGATGGATTTTAAGAGAATGCAGGGAGCAATTGGCAGAAAAAGTTTGTGAAGTAATTGATGCCTCATTAAGGGAAGGTGTAGTGCCCCAAGACTGGAAAAGAGCTAACATTGTCCCAATCTATAAATCAGGTAACAAGAGAGACCCATTGAACTATAGACCAGTGTCACTTACAAGTGTGGTAGCTAAGATGTGTGAGAGGGTGGTGAAGAATAGATGGACAGACTTCTTGGAGAAAAATGACATACTTTGTGAGTGTCAATTTGGTTTTAGAAAGGCGTTCATGCACGACAAACCTGATATGTTACTATTCGAGGGTGATAGATGTAATACAGGAAAGAGATGGTTGGGCTGATGGAATATATCTGGATTTAAAAAAGGCCTTTGATAAGGTACCACACCAGAGACTGATCTGGAAACTTGAAATGGTAGGAGGAGTGCATGGCAGTTTACTAAAATGGATGGAAGACTTTTGGTAGGAAGAGAAATGAGAACAATAATTAAGGACAGACCATCAGAATGGGGATTGGTGGAGAGTGGAGTTCCACAGGGATCAGTGTTGGCACCAGTAATGTTTCAGTCTACATAAATGACATGGTGGATGGGGTGTCCAGTTATGTGAGCCTATTTGCAGACGATGCAAAATTGTTAAGAAAAGTGAGATGTGACAAAGATTGCGAACTACTCCAGGAAGACTTGGACAGAATATGGAAATGGAGCTGTACATGGCAAATGGAGTTCAACACGACAAAATGCAAGAAAATAGAGTTTGGCAAGAGTGAAAGAAGAATCAGGAGTATGTACAAGATAGGAAATGAAGACATAAAACCAGTCATGAAGAAAAAGACCTTGGGGTGACAATTACCAATGACCTATCGCCAGAGAGACATATAAACAAAATAATTGGAGAAGTATTGAACTTATTGAGGAACATAAGAGTGGCGTTCGTATATCTAGATGAAGAAATGATGAAGAAAATAATTACTGCAATGATAAGACCGAGGCTTGAATATGCAACAATACAGTGGGCTCGAACTTAAAGAAACACATAAGGAAACTAGAGAAAGTACAGAGGGCTGCAACAAAATGGTGCCTGACTTAAGAGATTTGACTTATGAAGACAGACTGAAAAGAATGCAACTTCCAACCCTGGAAAACAGAAGAGAAAGGGGAGACCTGATAGCAATATACAGAGTGATGATTGGCATGGAAAAATGGATAGGGAAGATCTGTGTATGTGGAATGGAAGAATGTCGAGAGGGCATGGGAAAAACTAAAATGGCCACTTATAGGAGAGATGTGAAAATATAGCTTCCCTCATAGAAGGGTGGAAGCATGGAATAGTTTAGACGTGGAAGTGGTCAACGCAAGGAATATTCATGATTTTAAGAAAAGCTGGACATTAATAGATATGGAGACGGGACAACACGAGCATAGCTCTTTTCCGTATGTTACAATTAGGTAAATACAATTAGGTAAATACACACACACACACACACACACACATCGTCGATGGCGGAGGTGGTCGCTGAGCTCCAGAGCAATCATCTCTAATTCAACAGTTACCATTGCCTAAGAGTAACCAAGGTGGGAAAGGAGCTGGTAATGTTTGTCCCGTCTCCATATAGTCATGTTAACTGTTGATTAGCAAAATAATGTCCAGGAAGGTAAATATAAACTGTAGCCTGCGTTTGAGCCATCAGCTGGTTTGTTTACATCTGAGCAACATGGCGGCCGTGAACTCGAAAGATGAATCAGACTTCACAGGATTTCAAGGAATAATGGAGAAGAGCGCTTATGTGAAGAAAATTCTGGAGTTGGAAGGTAAAATTGAAAACTGTTTGAAAAGTATGGGGCCTGGAAACGAGTTATGACAATGTAAAGAAAGACTGTGCCGATATGAAGAAGGAAAATGAAGCACTGAAAGAGGAAGTTAAGCTAATTAAAGTGAATTGCGAAAAATGTGGAGAATCTCTAGGAAAAGTGATGGAGAAGCAGGCTGAATGGAAAAAAGTCAGGAAGTGGAAAGAAAGGAGGTAAATTACAAAGTTGCAAGTCTGGAAAAGGAAATCAAAGAGTCTGGGGAGAAAACTTTGGGCCTTGCTGAAATTATAGATCAACAGATCATAGAAGAGAAGATTGCTGAGAAAGTGGTGAAGGTTATTAAGTCAAATGAGACATTGGTGAGGGAAACTGTAGACAAAAAGAGATGTGTGGTGATATTTGGTGTGGAGGAGGATAAGACACCGAGTAAAATGGAGAGAGAGAAAACATAAAAAGGTGATAAATAATATCATTAATGTGGTGCAGGAGGAGGAAAAGACCTAGTACAAGAAATAGAGGACTTCCATAGAATTGGAAAGTTCACAAGAGAAGGTATGAGGCCAATAAGAATCAAACTTAAGTCACAAAAGGATGTAGATGAATTGGTGGAGAAGTCATGGAGGCTAGCCCAGCAGGAAACAACAAGGAAGATTTGGTTGAGAAGAGATCTCGGTGAAAAGGAAAGAGAAATGTTAAATGAGTTGAGAAAGGAGGCTTTGAAAAAAAATGAAGAGAGGACAGAAGAGGAGAAGAAAGAGTTTTTCTGGAGAATCTTGGATATGAGACTGAGGAAGTGGTTCATAACCCAGAAAAGTACAGCAAGAAAGGACTAAAGAAACTTACGTATGAGCGAATGTAATGTATTCCAACATAAATGGAGTGATATCGGGATTTTAGAACTCAACGATTACTTGAGGGACAAGAACCCAGATATTGTGGGTCTTACTGAAACAAAACTGAGAGAGGAGAAGACCTGATGATGGTTGGAGAAGGAAATATAATGTTTGGAAAAGAAATAGAGTAGGTAAGATGGGAGGAGGAGTGATGTTGCTGGTTAAAAAAGATATAAAGGTGGATCAAGTGAAAGAAGGTATGGGAAAGGCAGAAGTGCTAAAGATCAGAGCAGAAACTAATGAAGGAAAAAGAGGCACTACATAGTGGTGTACGTACCACCTAAGACAAATGCATGGTCAGTACAGGAATATGAAGAAATGATAAGTGATACAGGAACATGTCTGGAAGAAATGTTGGGTGGCTGTGAACGAACTATAATGATGGGAGATTTTAATTGTAAAGAGGTGTGTTGGGAGGACTGGTCAATGGAAGGATCAGAGACAACATGGGAAATACACTATTGACACTGGCAATGGAAAATGTGTTAACTCAGTGGGTCAAAGAAGATACTAGGTTTGGAGGAGAGGGAGCATCGTCAAGACTGGACTTGGTCTTTAGTACAGAGCCAATGGTCATTGAGGAGATGAGGGTGGAGTGCCCTTTAGCAAAGAGTGATCATGCAGTTTTGGAGTTCAAGGTGATAGACGAAGAGAAATCTAGAAGAAATGAAGAATATAAAGTGGGAAGATGGAATTATGCCAAGACAGATTTTGGAAACCTAAAGAAATTCTTTCAAGAGACAAATTGGATGAAATTCAAGAGTGCTAAGGAGCAAATGAAAAGTGGAAGGAATTTATAAAAATATACAAAGAAGGTGAGAAAAATTTGTACCAATAAGACAACATAGAGAAGTTGGAAAGCAGGACTGGTTTAACGATAGATGTGAAAAGGCTAGAACAAGAAAAGAGGATGCATGGAAGAGGTGGAGAAGGAAAAGACGGATTAAGCAGTGGAAAGTTACAAAAGAGCAAGAAATGAATATGTGTTGATTAGAAGAGAAGAAAGAAAGAAACAAGAAAAGGATATAATTGATAAATGTAAAGACCAACCAAGGCTTTTTACAGACATGTGAACAACAACATCAAAAATAGAGAAAGTATTGAAAGTTTAGAAGTAAATGGAGTATGCAGTGAAGATCCCAGGAAATGGCAGAGGCTATGAATGGATGCTTTCGGAAGGTATTCACAAAGGAGACTGCTTTTGACAAACCACTGGTAATGGAACAGAAAGGGATTATGAAGGAGTTTCAAGTAACTGTGGAGGAGATCAAGAACATGATGGGGAGTTTAGAAGTGAGAAAAGCTGTGGGACCTGATGGGGTATCAGGATGGATTTTAAGAGAATGCAGGAGCAATTGGCAGAAAAAGTTTGTGAAGTAATTGATGCCTCATTAAGGGAAGGTGTAGTGCCCCAAGACTGGAAAAGAGCTAACATTGTCCCAATCTATAAATCAGGTAACAAGAGAGACCCATTGAACTATAGACCAGTGTCACTTACAAGTGTGGTAGCTAAGATGTGTGAGAGGGTGGTGAAGAATAGATGGACAGACTTCTTGGAGAAAATGACATACTTTGTGAGTGTCAATTTGGTTTTAGAAAAGGGCGTTCATGCACGACAAACCTGATATGTTACTATTCGAGGGTGATAGATGTAATACAGGAAAGAGATGGTTGGGCTGATGGAATATATCTGGATTTAAAAAAGGCCTTTGATAAGGTACCACACCGGAGACTGATCTGGAAACTTGAAATGGTAGGAGGAGTGCATGGCAGTTTACTAAAATGGATGGAAGACTTTTGGTAGGAAGAGAAATGAGAACAATAATTAAGGACAGACCATCAGAATGGGGATTGGTGGAGAGTGGAGTTCCACAGGGATCAGTGTTGGCACCAGTAATGTTCGCGGTCTACATAAATGACATGGTGGATGGGGTGTCCAGTTATGTGAGCCTATTTGCAGACGATGCAAAATTGTTAAGAAAAGTGAGATGTGACAAAGATTGCGAACTACTCCAGGAAGACTTGGACAGAATATGGAAATGGAGCTGTACATGGCAAATGGAGTTCAACACGACAAAATGCAAGAAAATAGAGTTTGGCAAGAGTGAAAGAAGAATCAGGAGTATGTACAAGATAGGAAATGAAGACATAAAACCAGTCATGAAGAAAAAGACCTTGGGGTGACAATTACCAATGACCTATCGCCAGAGAGACATATAAACAAAATAATTGGAGAAGTATTGAACTTATTGAGGAACATAAGAGTGGCGTTCGTATATTTAGATGAAGAAATGATGAAGAAAATAATTACTGCAATGATAAGACCGAGGCTTGAATATGCAACAATACAGTGGGCTCCGAACTTAAAGAAACACATAAGGAAACTAGAGAAAGTACAGAGGGCTGCAACAAAATGGTGCCTGACTTAAGAGATTTGACTTATGAAGACAGACTGAAAAGAATGCAACTTCCGACCCTGGAAAACAGAAGAGAAAGGGGAGACCTGATAGCAATATACAGAGTGATGATTGGCATGGAAAAATGGATAGGGAAGATCTGTGTATGTGGAATGAAAGAATGTCGAGAGGCATGGGAAAAACTAAAATGGCCACTTATAGGAGAGATGTGAAAATATAGCTTCCTCATAGAAGGGTGGAAGCATGGAATAGTTTAGACGTGGAAGTGGTCAACGCAAGGAATATTCATGATTTTAAGAAAAGCTGGACATTAATAGATATGGAGACGGGACAACACGAGCATAGCTCTTTTCCGTATGTTACAATTAGGTAAATACAATTAGGTAAATACACACACACACACACACACAAATACAAAAACAACAAATTTTCTAATCTCTCTCTCTCTCTCTCTCTCTCTCTCTCTCTCTCTCTCTCTCTCTCTCTCTCTCTCTCTCTTCGTTTCCCTCTCCTTCCTCCTTCCCTCTTCCTCTCGAAAGATAAGCTACATGTCCCACTTGTGTCTGAAATATTAGCAAATGTCACACTCTCTCTCTCTCTCTCTCTCTCTCTTTCTCCGAAGAGAGAAGCGTCCACTTTCCTCTTTGAAGGCGATATAGTGACTAAAAAATAGCAGCATAATACACAAAGACGACAAGTATGACAAGCTTGCACGAAGTTTGCTGCACTACCACCCGTATATCATACAGGCGAGCTTTTTTAACATCCGGCGCAAAGGGGTTAAAGGTGCTAATATAAAAAAGGACCAATGGAAAGCCATCGCTAAACATTTTGATGTTCCCATCACGTCTCAGATGACTAAAGAGGTCGTTAAGAATGTAGTTGTTGAACATCTAGTGCAAGAAGTTCAGTTGCTAGGAAATGCCATTTAAGAGTTAACTCCCATGTCAGCAGCCTCTACGAGGACTATAATACACACTCCCCAGGAAGAACAGGATAAGAGTAGGATAAGTCAGTGGGAAATTGAGAAGCTTAGACTAGAATACTGGATGCATGAAAAACAAATGCAACTACAGGCAGAAAAAGCGAAAGAAATGCAACTACAGGCAGAAAGAGAAGCGAAACAAATGCAACTACAGGCAGAAAAAGAAGAGAGAGAATTACAAGAAAGACAAATGCAACTACAGGCAGAAAAGGAAGAGAGAGAATTTCAGTTACAACTTAAAAGGCAGGAGAAAGAGTTAGAAATTCAGGAGTTAACCCTACAAAATGACGCTAAGTTTAGAGGGGAAGAAATAGATATAAAGAAAAAGTTGCCAAGCTTTAATCCTGCTACAGCTGCTCCGCTAGTTCTCCCTTTTGATGAATCTGATGTTGACGGGTCATTTCGCGCCTTTGAGAGCATTTCTAATAGGAATAAATGACCCAAGGATCAGTGGGTGTCTCTCCTTGTCCCCAAGCTAGTAGGAAAAGCTTATAGGGTATACAACGGCCTTGTTGATGAGGTAGAGTATGAAGAAATCAAAGGTAACATTCTAGACGCCTACTCTATCACTTCTGACGGATACAGACTACAGTTCCAAAAGTATGTGAAACCAGACTCTCACACCTATGTTGAATTTGCTAGTGAGAAACTAAGACAATTTAAGAAATGGTTAGCCGCCCTTAACATTACCACCTTTTCAGAGTTGCTCAATCTAATGGTCCTGGAAGAATGAAAGAACAAGTTACCCTTTAATATTCTGAGGCATGTGGAAGAACGGGGAGAGAGTGATCTTATGTCTTCCGCTAAAGTGGCTGATGCCTTTACTTTGTTGATGGGATCCCTGGGTAGTAGAGGTCGTGGTTCACTATCTAATGTTAGGTCCTCCTTTGGGGAAGGTTTTGGGGGTGCGGGTGGTAAGCCAACCAGATTCTCGCCAAATGCATATAATTCCCCCTGGTGTACATACTGTAAGAAACCAGGTCACACGATCCAAAAATGTAGACATCCAAATTGCACGACCTCTCAACGTCAACTTTCTTTTGTGGCCCCTAAACCTAACACCTTTGAGAACAAGAAACCAGTGGCCCTAGCTAACCCTGTCAATTCTCCTCTAGAACTTTATGACTTGTACACGTATCAAGGTAAAGTGTCCCTGACTGATGGTAAAGACAAAGCAATAAATGTCAAGGTTCTGTGTGATACAGCTGCTGCCCAATCCATCTTAAGAGATGTCATCCCTAATATCAAACAGGCTTTCACTGGGGAGAAGGTGATCTTTACAGGTCTCGAATCACAGCTCTCCTATCCCTTGGCTAAAATTAGCTTACAGTGCCCTTTCATTTCAGGAAAGGTTGAGGTAGCCATCAAACCTGGTGAACTGCCAGTACCGGGGGTACATCTTGTACTGGGTAACAATCTTGCGGGTAACTTGGGTGTTCCAAACTTAATTGTTCTTGATTCCCCCTTAACAGAAAGTCCCACTAAGACCCTGGACGAAACATCCACTCACTTCTTTCCAGTGTGTGCAGTCACCAGGTCTCAGTCCAAGTCCCCTGCCCTTTCATCACCTCCTTCCCCAATGACTGCCTCTACTGACAACTTGTACAATAACATCATTTCAAAGGAGAATTTGATTAATGCTCAGGAACAGGCTCTCACTTTGGCTAAGATCAGGCATGTTGCCAGTGAGACAAAGGATATGTCTAAATTGCCTTGTTTTTATTATCAGGAAGGAGTCCTGATGCATGCCTACAGACCTCCTGAACTGAAACAACTAGACACCTGGTCAGAAATTCATCAAATTGTCATCCCCTTGTCTGTAAGACCAGTCATTATAGAACTAGCTCTTGACGGATTGTCAGATCATCTAGGCATCCAAAAAACCTACAAGAAGGCTCTTCAACATTTTTTTGGCCAGGAATGAAAAAGGATGTGTCACACTATGTAAAAACATGTCACATATGTCAAATTGTGGGTAAGCCTAATGAACGCCTTGTGCCAGCTCCTCTGACGCCTATTCCAGTTCAGACAGAGCCCTTCGAAAAGATCGTTCTGGACTGCGTAGGGCCCTTACCCAAAACCAAACGAGGGAATCAGTATTTGTTAACCCTCATGGATCCCACTACCAGGTACCCTGAAGCATTCCCTCTTAAGAACATCACATCAAAGACCATTGTAAAACATCTAATACATTTTTTCACCTCAGTAGGAATTCCAAAACAAATTCAGTCAGACAAGGGTAGCAATTTCACTATAGTCCTGCTCCTCTAACAATGTGGATTGGGTGCGGCTTGTTGGGGAATTCCCGCTGTACAGTGGTGAAGCATGTCTCATAGCCAGTGATGCAGCAGAGTTCTAATAGTAGTAAAACTTTAGCAAATATGGTCAGCAAATATACATACGCATTTAGCCTTAGTATTACAACGTATGAGAGAGCAGTAAACTTATTATTGATAATATATTCATAAGCCTGGCAAGAAACGTGGCATACATATTTTACAGTGTTGCTAAAAAAATATATAATATACTTATAAAGAGGTTTCCTTGCGGTTTGGGATGAGTAAATAGTTCCATAGTTGTAATTAGATTATATCGTGAAGGAAAGTACTTTAAAATAAGCTGACATAAGTAAGAAAAAAACTACATTCAAATCTTCACGGCAGCAACACCAATCACGCCCGCCATCCATACAGGTGATGGGAGGTCAGCTGCGGTGTCCTTGACCAGGAAGAAAGAGAGGGGGAGGAAGAGGGAGGGGTAAGAGAGAGGGAGGAAGAGGAAAGGGGGTAGACAACGAGGGATTAAAGGTATGGCAGCGCTGTCCTCCCGCTATTTCCCATGGGGGCCGCACCCAATCCACATTCTTAGACGAGCAGGACTATAGCAATTTTTTCCAACAGATAGTGAATGAGCTAAACATCGACCATGTAACCTCCTCAGCTTACCACCCCCAATCCCAAGGCTGTCTGGAGCGGTTTCACCAAACATTAAAATCCATGATGAAGAAGTATTGCTTGGAGCATCAAGGAGACTGGGATGAAAGTATCTCTTTCCTTCTCTTCGCTTTAAGAGAATCTCCTCAAGATTCTTTAGGTTACTCCCCTTTTGAATTACTCTGTGGTAGACAGATCAGGGGGCCTCTCAAAATATTAAAGGATCAATGGTTTACTCAAAATACTCCAAGCCGCAGTGTGTCTGACTACATCAGAAGTCAGATCTTTTGCTAAATCAAACTTCCTCAAATCTCAAACTAAAATGCAACAAAATTCTCTTCCCAAATCTGTCATGAGAAGTTTCAAACCAGGAGACAAGGTTTTACTTTTTCTCCCCACTCCAGGCAATGCTCTTCATAGTAAGTTCATGGGACCTTATGTTGTGGCTAAAAAATTAAGTCCATTAAACTATGTGGTCCACACTCCTGACCATCGTAAGGATTCCCAACTAGTTCATATTAACCTAATGAAACCTTAGCACTCCAGAGAACCAGAGGACGACTTGTCTCGCACTGTACCTGTATGTCTGGTAGGGAAGGAGTCTGGTCCTGTGCCCCCTGAGGAAATGTCCGACATTGAATTCCTCTTCTCGTCACCTAAAGGACGCCCCTCAAACAGCCAAATCATGTCCAACCTTGATGAGGTTTTTTTTTTCTTAACACCTTCACAACAGTCTGATCTTAAAAAGTTATTGCTAGACTTTTCAGAAATCACAAGTGACCTTCCAGGACTTTGTACTACTATCCAACATGATATAACATTAATATCTAATGACATCAAGCCTATAAGACAACCAGCCTATCGCATTTCACCCATTAAAAGAGACGATGAAAAAAGAGGTAGACTATCTGCTCCGTCATCACCTTGCAGAACCTAGTATATCCCCCTAAGCTTCTCCCTGCCTGTTAACATCTAAGGCAGATGGTAGTAGTCGATTTTGCACTGACTACAGGAAATTAAATAAAGTAACGGTACCAGACTCCTACCCATTGCCCTTGATAGAGGACCTTATAGATAGCATAGGAGTAGCCAAATTTGTAACCACTAAAGATTTACTTAAAGGTTACTACCAGATTCCCCTCTTGGACGAGGCCCGAATAATATCCGCCTTCATCACCCCCTTCGGGCTATACCAATACACAGTGATGCCCTTCGGCTTATCTAATGCTCCCGCCACCTTCCAGAGGGCTATAAATTACATCACCCAGAACTTGGAGGGAACATCTGCCTATCTGGACTACCTGGTGGTGACTTCGGACAACTGGGTGACACATCTGACCCGTCTCTGGAGGCTGATGGGTCGGTTGCAGAAAGCCGGTCTTACAATCAACCTGGCCAAATCCACCTTAGGGAAGTCCACGGTGGTCTACCTGGGACATGAGGTGGGGAACGGCAAGGTTCGCCCCAAGAGAGCCAATGTGCCCTACCACTAGCAAAGCTCTCATGAGGTTCTTGGGGATGGCTGGTTTCTACAGACGATTCTTTAGGAACTTCTCCACCCTGGCCACCCCCCTGACGGACCGTCCTTATCAGCACTTCCGTACCCTTCCACTGTGACCAAGCCTTTCAACATCTCAAGGCGTTCCTCTCCTCGGAGCCAGTGGTCTGGACGCCAGATCACTCCCACCCTTTCCATCTACAAGTGGACGTGAGTGGAGTTGGAGTGGGTGCTGTCCTCCTACAAGCGGACCCCACAAGCAGCATCCTCCATCCCATCACCTATCACTCTGCCAAGCAGAAGAAATACCAACTCAACTACTCCACCATCGAGAAGGAGGCTCTGGCACTCGTCCTGGCGCTCCAACATTTTGAGTGCTACCTTCATCCTGATCCTCAAACTACGAAGGTCTTCACCGATCACAACCCTCTGGCCTTTCTTCATGCCATGAAGAACCGAAACCAACGCATTCTTAGGTGGGCCTTGTTAACTCAACCCTTCAACTTGGAAGTCCACCATATCAAGGGGATGGACAACATCATCGCCAACGCCTTATCAAGATCTCCCGTCTCACCTCCTTCATGAGCCCATTACGGAGGTTTTAGGGGGGAGGAAATGTTACGGCCCGTCCATAACATACTCCACTACCATCACCTCCTCCGTTTGCTACCTCGTTTGCCACCTCTCCACCTCCCCTTCCACATCACCGTCTCATGAACCTTCCACGTCACCGTCTCATGAACCCTCCACGTCACCGTCTCATGAAGCCCCGCTATTGTCCCAAAGTTGGATTCACGCGGCCCCATTCGACTCAAGCGGAAGTGTTAAGCAAGCTCCCTGATTTCTGGACGTCAGTCGAGGTCAAGGCCTCAACCAGTGAACATAATGCCTCCTGGACTACCGTGGGATCCACCTCACCCTGCACTTCACCACTGCGACACCTCATAAGTATCACTTCCCCTTGTCCCGTTTTTTCCACATTGCCTCCATATAGGATTAGTATTATTGTTAGGCATTAAGTTGGGTTCTTATTGTTGTATTTATTTCTGTTATATATATATATATATATATATATATATATATATATATATATATATATATATATATATATATACAGTAAGGTCTCGGTTTACATCAGAGTTACGTTCCTGAAACATGACGTAAGTCGATTTTGTACGTTACTCAAGTTTCTGTACATTTCAATGCATATTATCGAGTTTTCAACCAATCATTGTTTATGGTCATTCAGGTAAGTTAAAGGTTATATTGTTATATTATTTACAACTACGTAGGAATATGAAACACAAGTTTGTTTTTGTTGTTGATTAGGGCCACGAACGCGAAGGACTGCAGGTTGCCGAGAGGGGTAGATGCCTGAGGCCGCCAGGAGGGTGGGCAGGTCGAATGTTGTGATGCCCAGGGGGGACAGCTGGGAGCGTAGTGCAGTGCGGTGGGAGTAGAAGCGTGGGCAGCGGGGCAGGAAATGCAATAGGAGAGGGCAATAGGGATCAGCAGACAGGCGCAGACGGTGCAAGTCAGCTGCGAGTGTCGTGTGGCCCAGGCGAAGGCTCCGGAGTTGTTATTGTTGTGATGGGTGTGCGAGCCCTCAAGGTCGTCAACCTCCCCGTTGTCATGGTAACGGGCTTCCCATTTTCTTCCTCCCTCACACACAGCTGCTGCCTCCTTCTCATGTCTTTTAATTATGTCCTCTTTTTCTTGTAGCATAATGGTTTTCCTTTTCTTAGCATCACTGCTGTCACTAAGAAGTTTTCTCTTTGGTGCCATTGAGCAAGATACTAAGAACTTGAGTCAGTAAACACAGAAGTAGGATAACACTCTTGCCAGGGGTGATGGTGTGGTGGAACTGAGGCAGGGTGTTATTGTATTCAAGCGTGAGGCGGGCGGTGTGGCGGGCAACCACCAACAATAACAATAAATCCCACACTTTACGATTTATAAATTTTCAATTTTTTTTAATCTTAAATTGCCTTATAGTGGACTGACGTAACTACGAGTTTGACGTAACTCTAGACCGACGTAACCCAGGACTTTACTGTATATATATATATATATATATATATATATATATATATATATATATATATATATATATATATATATATATATCAGTTTCATGTGTTTCATGTTATATCTATATGTGTATGTCAGTTTCATTGTTATTGGGTTATTAAATAGCTTTTTAAGTGCCCCTTTGCATATCCTCACCAGTTGAACCTGCAGTGTTTTTTTTTTTTTATTGTTATTGTTCACTGGCTCCCCGATGCCAATCTTATCCATTTAACCGGTGAACAGGAAAGAGGACGCCCTTCTCGTGGTGTTTTTTTGCAGCAGGACGAGAGGCCTGAGGCACAGTGTTTCCTCCCTGGGGTTCTCTGCCAGATTTCAACCTTATGGCTTCCGGAGGTCTGCCTTCAGGGGTGCTCAACAGGCTTCCCAGGGGTTCCACCACATGGACTCAAAAAACAGCAAGAGCCGGGGCAGCTCCAGGCCTCGGCAGTAACTCAGGCAAGTGATTATTTTGAAGGTGGTAGACTTCACAGATTCATTGGTGAGTGGTGCAAGCTTACCAGTGATCCCATTATCTTGGATTATGTACAACATTGCCATCTGAATATTAATGTGGAGCTCATCAGACATTTATTTTCGTCTAATCTGGAGTACCGGTTTAGTAAGGTGGAGCAGGATATCACTACTGGTGAAATTCTAAAAATTACTTAAGCTCAAGGTAATTTCTGTCACAGTTAGACAGGCAGAACATGTTATTTCCCCCATTTTTTTGAGGAGAAAGAAGTATGGGGAATATAGGATGGTCCTATTTACTATGGTACTATTTACCAGTTCAATTGTCTCCCTAATGAGGTATCAGAAGGCCCCAGAATTTTCACCAAACTCATGAAGCCAGTTTATTCAGCTCTGAGAAATAAGGGTTATGCTATTACCAGCTACATCGATGACTCCCTTATTTGCAGTAGCTCAAGGGCAGGTTGCCTGTCATGTGTGCAGGACACTATTGATCTTTTGAAGAAACTGGGGTTTTGTATTAATGAGGATAAATCAGTCTTGGTCCCAACTCAGCACATTGAGTATTTGGGCAATATTATTGACAGTGTGACCATGAAAATTTTTCTCCCAGTTCGCAGTGTTGACTTTAGTGCAAGCTTGTGAAGCACTTATGCGCAAAGATGTAGCTCAGATCAGACAGGTGGCTCGTGTCATTGGCCTTTTGGTTGCAGCCACCTCAGCGGTCGCACTTGGTAAACTGCACTACAGGGTACTTTAGAAGGCCAAAATTGCAGCATTACAGCAAGCCCATGGGAATTTTGACACGATGATAAATATTTCAGAAGATATGAAGACCGAACTTCTTTGGTGGTGCACTAATGCAGCCACCCAGGAAAGGGACATCTTTAGGTCTGGTACTGACATTGAGGTGTTCACAGATGCATCCTCAGTAGGATGGGGTGGAAGCCTACACCTGCAGTCTACAGGTGGTAGTTGGTCATTGGAGGAACATTCCTTGCATATTAATTCATTAGAGCTTAAAGCAATATTGTTCACTCTGCAGGCATTTACACAGGAATTAAGCAACAGGCATGTTAAGGTGTTTTGCGATAACACTACGGCGGTTACTTATGTTAATGAAATGGGTGGCACCAAATCAAAATCATGTAATGACATTGCTATCCTCATTTGGGACTGGTGTGTAGCTCACAATGCATGGGTTATGTGTTCCCACATCCCAGGAAAAGACAACCTAGTGGCTGATGCAGCATCCCGCAAACTTAACTGCTGGCATGAGTGGAAATTGGACGTCTCTACTTTTAGATTGCTTTGCAATGTCTGACTCCCCCTCTATTGATCTTTTTGCATCACGCCTTAACAGACAGATCACCCCATTTTGCTCCTGGAAACCCGACCCAGAAGTAGAATACTATGATGCCTTTTCACTCAATTAGTCGAGTTTTCCACTTCCTTACCTGTTTCCTCCGTTCTCATTTATTTCTAGGTGCCTCCAGAAAATTCAGGCAGAGCAAGCAAAGGGGTGGATCGTGGTTCCTTTTTGGACGTCACAGTCTTGGATGGGCATGCTTCTTGGCATGCTAATCAATCACCCCAGGCTGATAAGAAAATCGAAGGACATCCTGACGCATCCCTCCTCGGCAGAGAGTTATCCTCTTATGGGTCACACTCACTTGATGGCTTGTCTTCTGTCCGGGAATCCCTTCGAGCACGAGGCATTCATTCAGATAGTGCGAGGATCATCATGGCATCTTGGAAGCCAGGCACAGAGAATCAGTACCGGACACATTTCAAGAGGTGGTCACAATTTTGTGGTACAGGGGATATCAATTCCCTTAATCCCACTGTGCCAGACATTATCAACTTCTTGACGCTTTACTTTACCAAGGGTTTGGGTTACAATTCCATTAACACAGCGAGAGGGGCCTTGTCCTCGTTGGGCATTTTGATGGATGGATTTCCAGTGGGTCGCCACCCACTTGTCATTAGATTTTTGAAGGGGATTTTCAATCTACGGCCACCAGCACTATGGTATAACAAGACATGGGATGTCTCACTGGTGCTTAAAAATTAAGGTCCTGGTATCCCCTTACACTCACTCTCACTAAAGGAACTTACCTTTAAGCTAGTTATGCTGATGGCACTGACTCAGGCTGCTAGGATTCAGACCCTTCACTTACTTATTTTCTGTGGCATTGACACGGCAGAATCTTCCATTACAGTCCAGTTGGGGGATAACATTAAGCAATGTAGGCCTAATTTCAACATTTAACGTATTACTTTCACACCTTACATGAAGGATGCTAGCCTTTGTGTGTGCGAGACCCTGCGGGCTTACATTCATAGAACAGCGAAATTCAGACACAATCTCTCACAGGGGGACAATAAGTTAATCCTAGGTTTTGTGAAACCACATAAACCTGTCTCTAAGGACAGCATCGCTAGGTGGATTAAGATGATGTTGGGCATGGCTGGTATTGATACCAATATTTTCACTGCAGGCAGTGTCCAACCGGCAGTGGCTTTAAAAGCAAAGGCTTTGGCAGTACCTGTCAACGTGATCATGGAGAGGGCTGGTTGGACTCAGAAGGCCATTTTTGCTAGATTCTATGATAAACAAATTGTTCCAGGTTCAGACCCTTTTCAGGATGCTATTTTGCACTTTGACCAGTAAGGTTTTCTGTGGATTTTATTTTTTGGACTTAGGTGTGTACTTATGTATTCAAGATGTATTTATATTTTATTTTTTTGTCATGACTTGATCTCTTTGTTGGGGATGACACCTCAACCCTTGGAAGGTTATGGTGGCACATGGGTATTTTGCAGAGGCTATTTGGTTTGTCAATTCCTATGTCACTTCTGGGTTGTTTATGCACATTAAACTTTGTGTAATTCACTGTTTGATCTGCTGCAGTCTCTGACGAGACAGCCAGACGTTACCCTACGGAACGAGCTCAGAGCTCATTATTTCCGATCTTGGGATAGGTCTGAGACCAGGCACACACCACACACCGGGACAACAAGGTCACAACTCCTCGATTTACATCCCGTACCTACTCACTGCTAGGTGAACAGGGGCTACACGTGAAAGGAGACACACCCAAATATCTCCACCCAGCCGGGGAATCGAACCCCGGCCCTCTGGCTTGTGAAGCCAGCGCTCTAACCACTGAGCTACCGGGTCGTGTACCGTGTGTGTGTGTGTGTGTGTGTGTGTGTGTGTGTGTGTGTGTGTGTGTGTGTGTATTTACCTAATTGTATTTACCTAATTGTAACATACGGGAAAAGAGCTATGCTCGTGTTGTCCCGTCTCCATATCTATTAATGTCCAGCTTTTTCTTAAAATCATGAATATTCCTTGCGTTGACCACTTCCACGTCTAAACTATTCCATGCTTCCACCCTTCTATGAGGAAGCTATATTTTTCACATCTCTCCTATAAGTGGCCATTTTAGTTTTTTCCCATGCCCTCTCGACATTCTTCCATTCCACATACACAGATCTTCCCTATCCATTTTTCCATGCCAATCATCACTCTGTATATTGCTATCAGGTCTCCCCTTTCTCTTCTGTTTTCCAGGGTTGGAAGTTGCATTCTTTTCAGTCTGTCTTCATAAGTCAAATCTCTTAAGTCAGGCACCATTTTCGTTGCAGCCCTCTGTACTTTCTCTAGTTTCCTTATGTGTTTCTTTAAGTTCGAGCCCACTGTATTGTTGCATATTCAAGCCTCGGTCTTATCATTGCAGTAATTATTTTCTTCATCATTTCTTCATCTAGATATACGAACGCCACTCTTATGTTCCTCAATAAGTTCAATACTTCTCCAATTATTTTGTTTATATGTCTCTCTGGCGATAGGTCATTGGTAATTGTCACCCCAAGGTCTTTTTCTTCATGACTGGTTTTATGTCTTCATTTCCTATCTTGTACATACTCCTGATTCTTCTTTCACTCTTGCCAAACTCTATTTTCTTGCATTTTGTCGTGTTGAACTCCATTTGCCATGTACAGCTCCATTTCCATATTCTGTCCAAGTCTTCCTGGAGTAGTTCGCAATCTTTGTCACATCTCACTTTTCGTAACAATTTTGCATCGTCTGCAAATAGGCTCACATAACTGGACACCCCATCCACCATGTCATTTATGTAGACTGCGAACATTACTGGTGCCAACACTGATCCCTGTGGAACTCCACTCTCCACCAATCCCCATTCTGATGGTCTGTCCTTAATTATTGTTCTCATTTCTCTTCCTACCAAAAGTCTTCCATCCATTTTAGTAAACTGCCATGCACTCCTCCTACCATTTCAAGTTTCCAGATCAGTCTCTGGTGTGGTACCTTATCAAAGGCCTTTTTTAAATCCAGATATATTCCATCAGCCCAACCATCTCTTTCCTGTATTACATCTATCACCCTCGAATAGTAACATATCAGGTTTGTCGTGCATGAACGCCCTTTCCTAAAACCAAATTGACACTCACAAAGTATGTCATTTTTCTCCAAGAAGTCTGTCCATCTAGTCTTCACCACCCTCTCACACATCTTAGCTACCACACTGGTCTATAGTTCAATGGGTCTCTCTTGTTACCTGATTTATAGATTGGGACAATGTTAGCTCTTTTCCAGTCTTGGGGCACTACACCTTCCCTTAATGAGGCATCAATTACTTCACAAACTTTTTCTGCCAATTGCTCCCTGCATTCTCTTAAAATCCATCCTGATACCCCATCAGGTCCCACAGCTTTTCTCACTTCTAAACTCCCCATCATGTTCTTGATCTCCTCCACCGTTACTTGAAACTCCTTCATAATCCCTTTCTGTTCCATTACCAGTGGTTTGTCAAAAGCAGTCTCCTTTGTGAATACCTTCCGAAAGCATCCATTCATAGCCTCTGCCATTTCCTGGGATCTTCACTGCATACTCCATTTACTTCTAAACTTTCAATACTTTCTCTATTTTTGATGTTGTTGTTCACATGTCTGTAAAAAAGCCTTGGTTGGTCTTTACATTTATCAATTATATCCTTTTCTTGTTTCTTTCTTTCTTCTCTTCTAATCAACACATATTCATTTCTTGCTCTTTTGTAACTTTCCCACTGCTTAATCCGTCTTTTCCTTCTCCACCTCTTCCATGCATCCTCTTTTCTTGTTCTAGCCTTTTCACATCTATCGTTAAACCAGTCCTGCTTTCCAACTTCTCTATGTTGTCTTATTGGTACAAATTTTTCTCACCTTCTTTGTATATTTTTATAAATTCCTTCCACTTTTCATTTGCTCCTTAGCACTCTTGAATTTCATCCAATTTGTCTCTTGAAAGAATTTCTTTAGGTTTCCAAAATCTGTCTTGGCATAATTCCATCTTCCCACTTTATATTCTTCATTTCTTCTAGATTTCTCTTCGTCTATCACCTTGAACTCCAAAACTGCATGATCACTCTTTGCTAAAGGGCACTCCACCCTCATCTCCTCAATGACCATTGGCTCTGTACTAAAGACCAAGTCCAGTCTTGACGATGCTCCCTCTCCTCCAAACCTAGTATCTTCTTTGACCCACTGAGTTAACACATTTTCCATTGCCAGTGTCAATAGTGTATTTCCCCATGTTGTCTCTGATCCTTCCATTGACCAGTCCTCCCAACACACCTCTTTACAATTAAAATCTCCCATCATTATAGTTCGTTCACAGCCACCCAACATTTCTTCCAGACATGTTCCTGTATCACTTATCATTTCTTCATATTCCTGTACTGACCATGCATTTGTCTTAGGTGGTACGTACACCACTATGTAGTGCCTCTTTTTTCCTTCATTAGTTTCTGCTCTGATCTTTAGCACTTCTGCCTTTCCCATACCTTTTTTCACTTGATCCACCTTTATATCTTTTTTAACCAGCAACATCACTCCTCCTCCCATCTTACCTACTCTATTTCTTTTCCAAACGTTATATTTCCTTCTCCAACCTTCATCAGGTCTTCTCCTCTCTCAGTTTTGTTTCAGTAAGACCCACAATATCTGGGTTCTTGTCCCTCAAGTAATCGTTGAGTTCTAAAATCCCCGATATCACTCCATTTATGTTGGAATACATTACATTTCGCTCATATGTAAGTTTCTTTAGTCCTTTCTTGCTGTACTTTTCTGGGTTATGAACCACTTCCTCAGTCTCATATCCAAGATTCTCCAGAAAAACTCTTTCTTCTCCTCTTCTGTCCTCTCTTCATTTTTTTTCAAAGCCTCCTTTCTCAACTCATTTAACATTTCTCTTTCCTTTTCACCGAGATCTCTTCTCAACCAAATCTTCCTTGTTGTTTCCTGCTGGGCTAGCCTCCATGACTTCTCCACCAATTCATCTACATCCTTTTGTGACTTAAGTTTGATTCTTATTGGCCTCATACCTTCTCTTGTGAACTTTCCAATTCTATGGAAGTCCTCTATTTCTTGTACTAGGTCTTTTCCTCCTCCTGCACCACATTAATGATATTATTTATCACCTTTTTATGTTTTCTCTCTCTCCATTTTACTCGGTGTCTTATCCTCCTCCACACCAAATATCACCACACATCTCTTTTTGTCTACAGTTTCCCTCACCAATGTCTCATTTGACTTAATAACCTTCACCACTTTCTCAGCTATCTTCTCTTCTATGATCTGTTGATCTATAATTTCAGCAAGGCCCAAAGTTTTCTCCCTGACTCTTTGATTTCCTTTTCCAGACTTGCAACTTTGTAATTTACCTCCTTTCTTTCCACTTCCTGACTTTTTTCCATTCAGCCTGCTTCTCCATCACTTTTCCTAGAGATTCTCCACATTTTTCGCAATTCACTTTAATTAGCTTAACTTCCTCTTTCAGTGCTGCATTTTCCTTCTTCATATCGGCACAGTCTTTCTTTACATTGTCATAACTCGTTTCCAGGCCCTCATACTTTTCAAACAGTTTTCAATTTTACCTTCTAACTCCAGAATTTTCTTCACATAAGCGCTCTTCTCCATTATTCCTTGAAACCCTGTGAAGTCTGATTCCTCTTTCGAGTTCACGGCCGCCATGTTGCGCAGACGTAAACAAACCAGCTGATGGCTCAAACGCAGGCTACAGTTTATATTTACCTTCACTGGACATTATTTTGCTAATCAACAGTTAACATGACTATATGGAGACGGGACAAACATTACCAGCTCCTTTCCCACCTTGGTTACTCTTAGGCAATGGTAACTGTAGAATTATAGATGATTGCTCTGGAGCTCAGCGACCACCTCCGCCATCGACGATGTCCCGTGTGTGTGTGTGTGTGTGTGTGTGTGTGTGTGTGTGTGTGTGTGTGTGTGCTGTCTCACTCACCCTCGAAGTCCTCAGTCAGGGAGTGCGGTCTGTCTTTTTCCAGTGTGCAGGTTGTTTGGCCAGTGAATCCCTCGTCACACACACACATGTCCCCGTTGATGCAGGAACCATGTCCGCCACAGTGATGTATGCAGGCCGGGCCGATGTACACATTGTCCACAGCCCAGGGTTCTGAGGAGTCCCGAGAGCCATACTGTCCTTGCCACCACCGGAACCTCATCTTCCTGTAAGCAAGAATTGTATTTCTGAGGAGCAGTCAACTCTTGGCATGACAGAGGCAAACACTTCTGCATTTCCTCTTATTTGAGCCATTACTACTCATAATGTTAATTTTTTTCAGCTTCCAAGCACTTGAAAACTTTGAATCTGAAATATCTGATATTGGCTATCCTATTCTATTATAAATTTAAGAGTGTGCCATCTCATTTTCAAAAATGTTTTTCATTCAAACACCAGACTGATGGTGTAAGTAAGCACACATATGGCAGCACAATGGGTAGGAGCTTCTTCTTGGGCACCACCACCAGGAGCACCACTGACAGCAGCAAAACTTTTGATGAATCTAGCATCTACTCACCCACAGATCTGTAGGTCAGAGAGTGGTACAGTAACTCTGGTCCAGTTGAGAGCACTATTGGGGTAGAAGACAGTGGGGGTGTGTAGTTCATGCAAGCAGTTTGTAGTGGGGTCATCCAGAGAGGAGGTGGGCCGCACGGTGTGCCATGTGATGCCAAGATCATGGCTGTACTGCAGTTGCACTGCATGTTCTCGCTGTGTCACGTGCCCACACCCAACTCGCACCTGTGTGAGTTGACCATATATACTTTAAAAGAAAGTCATACCACAACTTACCCATATGCATGGGGAACCATTACGACACACCAATGGTGAGCATAACAACAGTAGCAGGGGACACAAACATTAAGAGGATGGCCAGAGAGCAAGGGAGTGAGTGCACACTATGCAAAACAAGATCAAGAAGCCTGATGTAAGAATATTGTAACACACACCAATAACATTATTAACATTATGTGAAGTCACAACACACATTACACAAGATCATCTTTGAGTCTGCAAATTACAGAAGGTTGCAGAAGTGGGCCTAGACTGGACAAGTGATCTTAATAGCTTACTTTCACCCTTGCATTCTAAGCTCTATGCTTCCTGCCACCTGTGTCTTTTTTCTAACCCCAACACCCAGCACACGGAAGTAAGTCCTCACATCAAATTGCACCACGGAGTGGGTGTCCACCTGTAGGTCTCGGGAGTAGAGCGCATGGTGGCCCTCGCCTGACCCAAACACCAGGCCTCTTGGAGAGTCTGGCCTGTGGTGAACACAATGGTGCATGTTCAAGGATCATCTAATACTTTAATGCATTAAAGAATAATCTTATAGAAATGAGAGGAAACTTGATGCTGCTGCTAAATGGCAACAAGGAAGGATCACAGTGACCCAAACAAACCAAGAAATTGACAAGGGTTTACATGAATACTAATTGGGAAACAGGAAGTGCTTGTAAGCCAAAGAGAAAGATAGGCAGAAATAGAGGAAAAAACATGAGACTACCAATGTGAGGCTGAGTTATGAGTTACATAGACATCAAAAGAAAAAGATAACCATGAGGAAGAGAAGAAGGAAAAAAATAGAAAATGAAAATAATGTAGTAGTGACTTCTACTACAATATTAAAAAAGGAAGAGAAAGAGGAGATCAGAATGTTATAACAGAGCAGCTTCCTCAATATGCAGAAAGGAGGAAGAGAATGAGGAGGAAGAAGAAGGAAGAGGAAGAGAATGAGGAGGAAGAAGGAGGATAAGAATATTACAGAAGAGCAGTTTTCCTTCAAGTGAAGGCAAGCACTCACTCAGAACACAAGTGGCCCACTTCCCCTGTTGGCCAGTCCACCCAGGCATCAGTGGCTGGGAAGTCACTACTGAAGTCATCATAGAGGACATTGGGAGTGACAGGCTGCCCTCCAACAAACAGGTTGTCTAGGGCCCACATGTGCTGTGAGACACCGCCGTGATGAGGCTGCCACACTCTGAACCTTGTGGCGTTAGTGAGTGCAAGTGGGAAGTCTTTCAGGCTGATGGAGATGAAGATGGGCTTTGCTTGAGGGTGGTAGTGTATCTCCTGCAAAACAAAACAGAGTGGTAAGAGATGAGAGGTTAGTAGGCTAGAATAAGAGGAATCTTTTTTTCTTCCTGTTTCTCTTTTACCTTCAGAAGGCCCCATGTTATGCTGCCATCTGTGGAATACTGCACCAGCAGACCGTGGTTCCTGGCATGTTTTGTCTTCCTGTCACTTGGCTTCTCTTTACTGGAGACTGAGGTCTGTTTGCTTCTGCCACCATTCTTTTTATCACAACCGAGTTGGAGCGTGAACTGTACGAACTGACCAGCAGTCATGTCGAGGTCCACAGTGGATGCCTGGCGCAGACCGTCCTGTAAGGGAGGAGCAGTTAGTCACAGAGAGAGCAGTGTTTACAGGAACACATGGGCAGTGTTGCCAAAAACAAGCATCAATGTTGACATTCACAAGTGACATACATTTTCATTACCTTGAAGAATACAAGAGCTGATTTAGACACAAGGACACCACATCGCTGCGACACCTCGGCTCCATGAACCTCCCTCCAGTTACCAGGATGAAGCTCTGGAATGTTGAAAGTATCCAGCAGCTCACAGGGCAAGGCCTCCGCTGGGACACAGAACGGCTCAAAGTAGCCATCGTCACACCTGCAGGAGAACACAGCCATGATGGGGACCCTTACACCATGACTTGCTGCAAACCATGTCACCTCAATACAGATGCCCCTTGTGGCTAGTTGAACTAACTTATCCCAGAGAACCCTCATTGACCACCACACTATTGTAAACTCCTTAAAGAAAGAACTATCTCAGAATTATTACAAACCTGATCAAATTAGCTTCATATTTGCTTCTTTATCTTTTATTTTCTTTAATATACAGGCAACCCACGCTTAACGAACAGGTTACATTCCTAAAAAAACATTCGTTGCAAGAATTTTCGTTAAGCAAACCAATTATAACAAGTTTGACCCCTGACTTGAACTTCCATTGAGAGTAAACAAAACGAGAATGAATCATAGTACAGTAAAAGGTTTAATGAAAGTAAAAATTACAGTTAAACATTTAAGCAGTTTAATTTAATACTAAGTCAATATAATGTACACTAATGTATGTATGTAAGTAACTTTATAATGTTGATGATCTTCAATTAATGAAGGGAAGGAAAGTGGAACAAGGAAATATACTAACCAGCAACCTGTGGAATGTAAACAAAGGGCACATCATTGTACTGCATACAAAACTTATGTACCACATTTCCACAAGGCTTTCTATTTTATCTATTGCAGTCATGAGTTCGGGTGATTCTTTTAGCTTGCAAGGAAGATACGGTCTCACCAACCTTCTTAATAGAGTCTGCTGACTTGAAAATAGTAGAGACAGTAGAGAGAGTCAAGCCATGCTGGCGAGCAATGCTATTAGTTTTCTCACCTCTCTCGTGTCTGTGAATAATATCTAGCTTCACTTCGAAAGTAAGAGACTTCCTAGTATTCTTAGCAATGCTAGGCGACATTGCAGGGCGTTTTGGTGGCATGTTGAACAAGGGAAGACGAGCTGCTGCTGGACTCTGTTATTGTTTTGAACTAAGAGTGGGGAAGGGTAGGGGAGTAAGTGGTGCATGTTTTGTCCACGGGAGGTGCTGGTGTATTCAAAAGCCTGTCGGCTTGCGTGATACAGCGGGGCTTTCAAACTTGGAAAAAACTACCTGGATAAAATTTCGTTAAAGCGAGTTTGGTGTTCGTTATACAAGCAGATGGTAGTAAAAGGAAACGTTTGTTGTAGCGAAATTTTGTTGTGTGAACGTTCGTTAAGGGTTTACCTGTATATATAACTGTCTGCTAGCCTGTCTATCTGTTAATTTGCTTGTCTTTATCCCATCTTCAGAAAGCTGTTTGCTGTACCTGCAGGAGTGGTCCTCAGTACAGTACCCATGACCAGAGCACATCCAGGGGCAGGAGTCACCCATATACAGTTTGTCAATGGCCCAGGATGGCATGTGGCTCCCGGCAGCAGCATCACCACCCTCCACCAAGCGTATTCTTGTTCGCTCTCCTCTAAAATATTAAGGCTAACATCACATTCACCTCAGTGCATCTATCTATTTATTTATATGCTTTATTTAAAGGATCAGAGGAAAAGGGTTTCCTCCACACTCAGCAGTATTAGTACTTCTAGTGATACTGGAAGTTTAACTTTTCACATGATGATTCACATGATGTTATTGCCTAGAGCACAATAGTATTTACATGACATCTTTGGCTCAATACTTTCAGCATTTTAGTTTATACCTAACATTTATTGGCCTAACTAACAACATTTAGTTGGAGTTTCTGTGATTCCCAGCCTACCAGAATGATGATAAAAAAGAAAGAATAAAAAGAAAAAACTCCACAAAAAAATATAAGCAATAAAAAAAACTTCAGTATCCAGATTGCCTTTAACACATTTAGCATCAGTGATCCTGACTAGTAGCCCAAGGTACATCACTGTTCAGCTATAACAAACTGTGTCATGTCATACGCAGTCAGCTTTGGCAGTGTGGCGGTGACTCGCGTCCACGATGGATGGATGGAAGCACTGTAAGTGGATGGCAAGTGGTAAGTGTCACACTCCACATCAGGAGGAGCACACATTTCCTGCACCAGCTGCCAGGTCTTCCCATTATCAATTGAGTATTGCAGCTCCACCACAGAGGGAGTGTTACTCATGCTGCTGCCCCCACCTCCACCACATCCCATCTTAATGTCAAACTGCACTACAGTTGCCCCAGAAGCATGCACATCCCAGGTCTCTGCATATCTAGGGCCTGTGGATGGAAAAGAAGTAAGGAAAGGAGCAAAAGAAAGTGTCTAGTGATTGCTGGTGGTGGTAGTAATCCTAGAGTGAGCCATGTATTTACCTAGTTGTATTGTGAATGTTGTGCCCTGATATGTCACTCAGTATTTGTTGCTGATAGCACTGACAGAAGATGGAGATAGATGGATGAGAGGACATTCCAAAATCACGAAGACTCAAAGTTTGAGGAACATTAAAAGTTTACTTTTCCACATAGGATGGTGGACATCTCAAATGATTTAAGTTAAGAAATTGTAAGAGAAGAAAATGTGCATACATTCAAGGAAAAGTTAGATACGAGTAAAAATAGATATGGAGACAGGTCACTATGAGCCCTGCTCGAACCCTGTAACATACAACTAGATAAATATACACTACCAACTATCAAATTAAATATATATGCTTGAGTAAGGAAGTGACAAAAAGTCACCATGGAAATATACACACAGGCACTGGGAAAGCAAGTACCAGTAGGTCCTGAGAAGAGCATGACAGAGGTATTCCTGTCACATGCTGGCTGGAAGGAGGCACCCTCATGCAGGAACCAGACATTAGGCAAGGAGTCGACATCACCAGCCATGTGTTGGAGCGTAGATGGCAGAGTTTCATTGGCCAGCACCATCACATTATCCAGATGCCAATCAGCACGTTCCTCTGCAACACACACAAGCATCATCTGCCAGCACTGAGGATGTATAGTATATACTTACTACGCATATTTATTTATTGTTACTACTACCACATTCACCATTAGTACTCTTACTATTTCTACTGCTGCGGCTGATGCAGCTACTATCAAATGCGGCTGCTATCAAATTTCTAGTTATTGCATGTATTATCGTAAATATTGTCAACAGTGATAGTTGTTCTTGTGTATGTGTGTGCTGGTGTGGCAGAGTACAGAGACATGAAGCAAAGCAGGAGTAGCTGTGAGGTGCCTAGTGGGACAGGCATGCAAGGTTTGTCCTTGTGGCCGGTCAAATCATGGCAAATATTCAGTTCATTGTCATGTGAATGATGTTTTCCTATTATGAAGGAAGGAGGTTGAAGGAGGAGGTAGTAGACACCTACCGAAACGATAATTTACTCCTAGCGAGATCTAATAGCAGTAGTTCAGGGGGTGCTGTGAACCTTATATTAAAGCTAGTTGTGATTTTGCTGAATGTTTCCCTTTGTGCCTCACAACTCAAAGGGACAGTCACAGCTTGCCCTCTAAAGACAACTCTCCTTTTTCTCACAAAACTACATGCACTTACCACACATACACCCTTCACTTGAAAATAAAAAAAAAATGGTGACTCCAAACCCAGCCTTGGAGTTCCCTTCTGGGGAGGGGACCAGAAATGTCACCAGGTCAGACTCCTCTCTAAAACAATGCTCCCATATGCCTTGACACCTCCCTCAACTTTTTCTACATTATCTTCTGCAACATTCACAGTCTTAGATCTAATTTTCAATCTGTGGAACACCAGCTCTCCTCTACTAAACCTCATCTTCTTTTCCTCACCGAAACACAGTTGTCTGAGGCAACTGACAGTACCTCCTTCTCTGTTTCCTCCTACTTTCTCTATTCTCATTTTTGTTCCAAAGCTGGATGTTGCGTCTATGTACGCAACAACTTAACTTGCTCCCGTGCCCACACTAAAATCTTCTGAGTTTCCCACCATCTGGCTTCGACTCAACAGTCACTCTCTAAATAAATTCATTTGTGCTGTCTATCTCTCCCCTAATTCCTCTGACTATAGTAAATTCTTCGACTATTTAACTTCCAAAGTGGAGCACATTCTGTCCCTCTACCCTTCCGCAGAGATTTCCATTCTTGGAGATTTCAATGTTCACCACCAGCTTCACCTCCCTTCACTGACCATCCTGGTGAACTAGCCTTCAGCTTTGCTATCATATCCTTCATGACCTAGAGCAACTGGTGTAACACCCTACTCGTATTCCTGACTGTCTTGGAGACACACCCAACATTCTTGATCTCTTCCTCACCTCTAATCCTTCTGCTCATGCTGTCACCCTTTCATCTCCACTGGGCTCCTCTGATCACAATCTCATTTCTGTAACTTGTCCTATTTCTCCAATCTCTCCTCAGGATCCCCCACCCTTTTCTCATGCTATACATAATAGAGAGGTTGCCCACAAAAGGTACTTGAGCCTTCCATCTCCTGAATCTCACGCACTTTATATCTCTGCCCGGAATCATGCCAAGTCTGTTCTTCAACTGGCCAAACACTCCTTCATAAACAGAGAATGTCAAAATCTTTCAAACTCAAACTCCCCTCGAGACTTCTGGCATCTAGACAAAAACATCTCCAATAACTTCACTTCTTCATCTTTCCCTCCTTTATTTCATTTTGATGGCACCACTACCATCTCTTGTCTCTAAAGCTGAACTCTTCTCCCAAACCTTTGCTCACAACTCCACCTTGGATGATTCTGGGCTTGTCCTTCCCTCTCCTACTCTCTCTGACTATTTCGTAATGATGTTTTCCATGCCCTTGTTGGCCTAAATCCTTGGAAGGCTTATGGACCTGATGGGGTCCCTCCTATTAATCTCAAAAACTGTGCTTCCATGCTTGCACCTTGCCTGGCTAAACTCTTTCAACTTTGTCTGTCAACTTCTATCTTTCATTCTTGCTAGAAGTTTGCTATATTCAGCCTGTTCCTAAAAAGGGTGACTTCTAATTCTTCAAACTACCGTCCTATAGTTTTAATCTCTTGGTTGTCTGAAATTTTAAAATCTATCCTGAATAGGAAGATTCTCAAACATCTGTCACTTCGCAATCTTCTATCTGATCACCAGTAAGGTTTCCGTCAAGGTTGCTCTACTGGTGATCTACTGGCTTTCCTTACTGAGTCTTGGTTATACTCTTTTAGAGATTTTGGTGAAACTTTTGCTATCATGTTGGACATATCAAAAGCTCTTGATAGAATCTGGCATAAAGCTTTGATTTGAAAACTGCCCTCCTACAGTTTCTATCCTTCTCTCAGCAACTTTATCTCAAGTTTCCTTTCCGAACATTCTATTGCTGCTGTGGTAGACGGCCACTGTTCTAAATCTACTAATAGTGGTGTTCCTCAGAGTTCATCAATGACCTTCTTAACCAAACTTCTTGCCCTGTCCACTCCGACGCTGATGATACCACCCTACATCTTTCCACGTCCTTTCAGAGACGACCAATCCTTCAGGATGTCAACAGATCACGCAGGGATGCCACAGAACGCTTGACTTCTGATCTTTCTAAGATCTCCGATTGGGGCAGAGAAAATCTAGTAGTTTTCAATGCCTCAAAAACTCAATTCCTCCATCTATCAACTCAACACAACCTTCCAGACAACTATCCCCTCTTCTTCAGTGACACTCAACTGTCTCCCTCATCCACACTAAATATCCTCGGTCTGTCCTTTATTCATAATCTTAACTGGAAACTTCACATCTCATCTCTTGCTAAAACAGCTTCCTGAAGTTAGGCATTCTGAGGCGTCTCCACCAGTTTTTTTCGCCCTTCCAACTGCTAACTCTGTACAAGGGCCTTATCTGCCCCTGTATGGAGAACTCTTCACATTTAGGGGGGTTCCAGTCACACAGTTTTACTAGATGGGGTGGAATGAAAAGCTTTTCGTCTCATCAACTCCCCTCCTCTGACTCTGACTTACTACCTTCAATCTCTTTCTCACTGCCAAAAAGTTGCATCTCTTTCTATCTTTTATCTCTATTTTCACACAGCTTTGCTTGATAGGGTGGAATCGAAAGCTCTTCGTCTCATCAACTCCCCTCCTCTGACTGTCTTCAGTCTCTTTCTCACCGCCGAAATGTTGCATCCCTTTCTATATTTTATCGTTATTTTCATGGTAACTGTTCTACTGATCTTGCTAACTGCATGCCTCACCTCCTCCTGCGGCCACGCTGCACAAGGCTTTCTTCTTCCTCTCATCCCTATTCTGTCCAACTCTCTAATGCAAGAGTTAACCAGTACGCTCAATCATTCATCCCTTTCACTGGTAAATGCTGGAACTCCCTCCCTGCATCTGTATTTCCAAATTCCTACAACTTGTCTTCTTTTAAGAGGGAGGTATCGAGGCATTTGCTCCCCTAATTCTGGCTGACGGTTTTGACACTTTTTGAACTCTTTGGAGAGCCAGCGCTCAAGTGGGCCTTTTTCTAACTTTCTTTTTTTTTGCCTTTGGCTGGCCCTCTTCCCTACGAAAAAAAAAAAAAAAGATAGCTGGTGATTCTTTGTCCAAGGGTATAATTTGTACGAAAGCTAGGCTGCTGGATCGTGATCTTATTTCTGATAATACATTTGACTTTAATGATGATTTTAAAGCAAGTAAAGGGTGGTTTGTGAATTTCAAGAAAACAACTAGAATTCATTCTGTCGTGAGGCATGGCGAGCCCCCAAGTCAGGAGTAAACATATGCTATACGTCACTGTCACCAACTTTCACGATGGATGGTGGGAGCAACAGTGATTTCACGGTGTCCGATTCCGTCACCTCTCCCGCATGCCTTACTTCTACACCTCAGGTCTCTCGCCATGTTGCAAGGAGACAACTTTTGAATGAGAGTGGTATTAAAAGGGCTTTGGAATTAACAGTTTCTACAATAATAGAGAGTGAAGGTAGTGATGTTCTGGGCTCTGATACGGATATAGGAGGTTCAACCACCGAGGGGAACATTCCACCACCACCACCAATTCCTATTGTATGTATTTTATATATGTTTATGCAAAAATATACAAATTAGATCACTTTGCAAACATTTTGAGAGAGAGAGAGAGAGAGAGAGAGAGAGAGAGAGAGAGAGAGAGAGAGAGAGAGAGAGAGAGAGAGAGAGAGAGAGAGAGAGAGAGAGAGAGAGAGAGAGAGAGAGAGAGAGGATACAAGGGGCCTGTTATCTATCACTCTAGCCAAGGCCGCTGGACCCGATCGGACACAAGGCCATGTACACCGATGATACCACCTCATTCAGCCTGTGATATATTGGTAACCACAACATCTAGAGACTTCTGGTTTTTTGCATTGCACAGAGGAAAAGTTGTTTGTGGGTAGAACACCATTTGTTCTCACTCGTTTATTGAATTTCCAAGTGTAATCAGTATGTGAATACAGACTTTCTGTCACAGACACCTGTTTTTCATACAAAATATAGCAGTTCCACTGCTCCACATACCTTTTCACCTTTTCGCTGAGAAACCGTCCGCTTTAGTGCTACGCCTGGCAGCACGGCGCTCATTGCTGCCGCCAGCACACTGCATGGACAACCAGTCAGTTATTTCTCGGCGCGCAGAGTGAGTAGACCTGCGTTTCCGCCGCTGTTTCCTTTCTTCCTCGCCTTTTTTTTCTCCTTCTTTTTCCTCCTGTTTCTATAGAGGAAGATTCTAGTGATGTTCCTGTGTCTCCGGGGCGGTCTGTTCCCGTCCTGGAGAGTGTTTTGGCCAGCCATATGGACGCCCCTGCCGGTCCTTCTGCAGTGTTTACGTCTCCTTCGCCACAGCCCACGAGGCGGATTTGCTCTAGGCCTGACTGTTCCAGGGTCTTGGGTAGTGTCCTCCACGATCCTCATTTGGTCTGTATCAAGTGCAGGGAGTTCTGCAGCCTAGGTAAGAGGTGTGATGAGTGTTCTGGCTGGAGCAAGGATAAGATTCTTACCGCCTACAAGTATCAATGCGGGTTGAGGCGCAAGCGGGAGCCTAAAGCTAACTTAAAGGATAAGTCTAAGGGCTCTCATACCCGGTCTGGTATCAGCAGTGACACGAGCCATATGTCTGGGGATTCTAGCTCTCAGGTCTCCTCTGCTATTTCTGTTGGAGGTGTTGCCCTTCAGGCAGGCAGTGTAATTTCTCAGGATGAGCTCTCTGCTGATGATTCAGCTTCTCAGCAGGGGTCTAAGCCTCCAGTTCCAGTCTCTATAGATCTTTCCCTGTTTTTGGAATCCTGGCAGGAGCAACTCCTTGCTTCTGTTGACAGCCTGGTGTCTTCACGGTTGGGAGAGTTACATAACCCTGTGTCTTCCCTGGCTACTGACCCACCTCTTTCAGCTCTCCCCTCGTCCTCGGACAGAGACCTGATGAAGTTCAGTGTCCTGCCCCCCCCCAAGTCCTGACGCAAAAAGGTGTGTGCAGTCACATCAAGTCAGGGGGCCAGGGGGCCCCGTCCGGGGCTTGAGGTGGCTTCCAAGCGTTCTCATCCTCCTAAGGATGACGCTAGAAGGATCAAGAAGTCCCGCCCCACCTCAGTGGTGACCGGTGCCCTGGCTCCTTCCCAGGCCTGGTCAGTGGGGGGGGACAGGGAGAGGGTGGACCAGAGCACTGCTCCTGGCCCCTCCCCCAAGGCCCAGGGTGAGGGCCCAGGCAAGGGTGATGCTCTGCCCCTTCGCCTACCAGGTGGCTTGCCCACGCCCTTTCCACGGGCTGCCACCTATGTCCTTTCAGCCGCTAGGGGCTCAGAGTCAGCCGACCTCCCTACGTCTTACCAAACCCACTGTCTTACGCCAGAGAGGCGCCAGGACCTCCCCTCCCCTTGAGGTGTGCGCTTCCCCTGTGAGGCTGGCGTCTCTGCTCCTGGAGGCACACCCCGGACTGCCCGTCTCCGGGGTAGTGACCTTCTCCTCATGGATAGCACTGATAGACAGGTACTCCATGGTTTCCCCCGGCCTTCTTGTTCGGGGTGGCAGGGCCCAGCCTCCTTGTCTCCAGGACCTGCCCCGTCCCTCCACATCCCAGGGGGGGCTGGAGGAGGATGAGACCCAGCCCCTATCGGCCTCCATGTAGCATCGCATGATGGATTACATCAATTCAGTGTTTGAGGACGCGAGGGGCCAAAGGCTTGAGCAAGAGGGTCCTCTCGCGCCCGGAGCTGGTGCACCTGAGTCACAGTGAGGGCCGATTCTCCTCACTAGGGCTCAACCCCTCCAGTTCTTCAGGGAGCAAGCCAACAATGCTTACCTGAAGGCCAATGACAGGAAGCCGGCTTCTCTTGGGTATCCGTCAGGCAGGTTTGCCAGGATGTACGCAGTATTGGACCAGGAAGGCTCAGGGAAGGCTACTGCCGTTAACCAGGACTTGCACCATGCCTTGAACTCAGGCTCCCGTGAGCCGAGGGTTATCCGTGACCAGCAAGAGGTCGCCAGGATGAAGGGAGTGGTTGGTCGTTCTCTGGACCCACTCAACTACTCTTTTTGGTGCTTAGGTGCCCTTCACCTACTGACAGTACCACATCTCCCCTCGCACCTGTTGGATTTAGAGGGACAGCTCTTTAAGGCTGTTCGTATGGCCTTGAATGACATCAGCCGTGATTCTACTTACGTCAATGCCAATCTTCGGACCTGGAGAAGGGAGTCCTACATTGCCCACCTCAGACCCACCTTCTCTCAGGTGGAGAAAGGCATCCTTAGACAGTCCCCATCTTTTCTCCTCTCCTCTTTGATGAGGCCAAGCTGCAGGAGGCGTTCCAGTCTTCCAACAGTAATGCTGCCATGACTCTCCATGAGATTGCTCTCAGGGCCCTGGCTCGTCCACGTCTGGCCACCGGTACTCCCTTGGTGGAGCGTGGTTCTCATCTTCCTGCCCCCTCAGCCTCGAGGCCTCCGGTTGCTCCTCCCCGGCGAACACAAGTTCGCCCTCGTTGTGTTCGCCCTCGTCCTGGGAATCCTCGGGGTGGATCTTCCGGACCACTCTCTGCCCGTTCTAGTGGGCAGTCAGGAGGACGGAGAGGTAAGCCCTTTCGGAAATGACAGTCTTTCTCACCATGGGTGGTGGAGGGCTGTCTGGCCCTTTGCTGGGAAGGTTGGCTCAAGATCGGGGCAGAGGAGTGGATCCTCAGCGTTCTGCGGGATGGCTACCAGATCCCCTTCTCTTCCCCTCCACCCCTGACCACTCTCTTCGAGGATCGCAGGGATTATGCCCCAGGGTCGCCCAAGGGTCTCGCCCTCGCGATAGAGCTCCAGCGTCTCTGGACAAAAGGGGCTATAGAGGAAGTGCCTCCCTCCCCAGGTTTCTACAGCCATGTGTTTGTCGTTCCAAATGCCACAGGCGGGTTCCGCCCCATCATCGACCTCTCCCTCCTCAACACGTATGTCATCATCACCAAATTCAAGATGGAGACTGTCCGGACGGTAATGTCGGCCATCCGACAGGACGACTGGATGGTGTCACTGGACCTTCAGGACGCATATCTTCAGGTGCCCATTCATCCCCACAGCCGTCAGTTCCTGCACTTTGTGTGGGAGGGGTACCACTTTCAGTTTTGAGTTCTCTGCTTCGGTCTCTCCACTGCTCCTCAGGTTTTCACTCGTCTGATGGCTCCTGTCTCGGCGGAGTTCCATCGTCGGGGCTTCCACATCCTTCGCTACCTCGATGACTGGTTGGTACTGGCCTCTTCAGCGGTAGAAGCTCAACACGCCACAGCTTGTCTGCTCAGGCTCTGCTCGGACCTGGGCATCCGAGTAAATTGGGAGGTCATTCCTGACCCCTGCACAGGAGAAGACCTTCCTCGGGATGGTGATTCGCTCCCCTCTTTTGAGGATTTGCCCGACCCAGGGGAGGATACGAGGCCTCCAGGATTTACTCCGCTCTTTCCTCAGTTGCCCGTCCCCCCCAGCGGAGCACTGGTTGAGACTTCTGGGGCACATGTCTTCCCTCATACATCTAGTGCCAGGATCCAGGAAGCGGACGCGTCTCCTGCAGATCCAACTGAACCAGCAATGGGACAGGTGGTCGATGCTAGACGACCATCCGGTCAGCTGAGACAGTGCTTCACGTCAGAACCTGGAATGGTGGCTGGAGGACGAGAACTTGGGGCAGGGTCAGCCTCTTCATGTTGCCATTCCGGACCACCTTCTCTACACGGATGCCTCTACTGTCGGCTGGGGTGTGTCGCTCCTCCAGGCTTCTGTGAGTGGCCTGTGGAACATCCATGAACAGACGCTCCACGTGAACGTTTTAGAACTCCGTGCGATCCGCCTCGGCCTCCAGCACTTCACGGAGGTGGTGAGGGGCTCAGTTGTCGCTGTCTTCTCGGACAACACCACGGCCCTCGCTTACCTGCACAAGGAGGGGGGGTACTCACTCTATCCTTCTCAACCTCGAGGCACGCCAGGTCCTCGACTGGGCAGAAGCACATGCAGTGTCGATCGACTGCCTCAGCTGCCGACACCAATCCCTGTCCACAGAGTGGACCTTACATATGGATGTTTGTCACCTGCTGTGGCGGGTCTGGGGCTACCCAACAGTCGACCTGTTCGCCACTCGTCTCAATTACCGGATTCCGAACTTTGTGTCTCCCTTTCAGGATCCGGCGGCCATCGCCACAGACGCCTTCCTCTACAATTGGGACAACCAGGATCTGTACGCCTTTCCACCCTTCCCCCTCATCAGGAGAGTTCTCAACAAGCTCCGGGCTTCCCGGAACACCCGTCTCATCCTCATAGCCCCTTACTGGCCTCAGAAGGAATGGTTTCCAGATCTGTTGGCGGCGTCGGTGGAGCCTCCCCGCTGCCTCCCTCTTCGCAAAGATCTATTGAGACAGCCACACATCCACAAGTTCCACACCGGTATCCCCGGGCTTCAGCTGACAGGGTGGAGACTATCCAGCGCTTTCTGAGGCACAGGGGTTTCTCCTCTAAGGTGGCCCAGTTCTTATCTCACGACAAGAGGCCTTCCTCTGCTTCCAACTATCAGCACAAGTGGAAGGGGGAAAAGGAAGTGCTGCAAGGATCACGGCCACAATGTCTCCAATCCCACGGTCCAAAAGGTCGCAGATTATCTCGTTCACCTGCGCCAGGATTGCAATCTTTCTACCTCTGCCATTAAGGGTTATAAGGCCATGCTGAATGGAGTCTTTGCAATCAGGGGCATGGACCTCAACAATGACCGGGTGTTGAGTGCTATTGTCAAGGCGTGCTCTTCTCAACCCCGCAGACCTACTAGGAATCTTAGTCCTTCCTGGAACCTGGATGTAGTTCTTCGCTACCTGTCCAAGGCCCCCTTCGAGCCCCTTCGGCTCTCGTCCTCCAGGGACCTGACCAGGAAGACTCTTTTTCTCCTGGCATTAGCTACAGCGCAGAGGGTAGGGGAGATCCAGGCCCTCTCCTCCCGGACTAGCTGGCAAGGACAGGATCTTATGGTCTGCTATCTCCCTGAGTTCATTGCTAAGACGGATACGGGAGTTCACAGCACGGCCTGGGAATTCCGTATTAAGAACCTTACTTCCATTCTCGGTTCCATGGATGAGGAGCGCTTTTTGTGCCCTGTTCGGGCTCTCTGCCACTATTTACAACGGATTGCTTCAGAGACAAGGCCCAGGAATCTGTTTGTTGCAGTTAAACGCCCTTCTCGACCTATGTCGAAAGCGGCCATCTCATACTTCCTCAGGGATACCATCAAGTCTGCCCATGAGGCTATTTCTGACTCTGTCTGCCTCGAGGTCAATGCCCGTGCCCATGACATCTGTGGCATTGCTGCCTCCATGCTCCTCTGGGAAAACTGCTCGGTTCCGACCATCCTGAAGGCAGCACACTGGAAGACTCACTCGGTCTTTGCCGACCATTATCTCCGCAATATAGTGCGGAAGGAAGGTGACGTTTTTTCCCTGGGTCCAGTTGTTGCAGCCGGTCACATTGTGGGCTGACAACTACCACAAGGTCCTCCTTGCTCTGGGGTAACGCTTCGGCTCCCTCAGGTGAATACCCCAGTGCTCCCTTACACTGCTCGTCTTAGTTGATTGGATCAGTAGCCAGGGTTCTCTCCTCTGCGTCAGGGTATTGAGCACGCTCCTGGAACACTCATCCCCTGACCCCTAAGGCCTGCTCCCTTTTAGACACACGGGTTAGGAGGACCTCCCAAACCCTTAGCCAAGCCCGCTGGCACCCCTATGCTGCCCGGCCTCAGCCAAGAGGTTAGTGTCTACATATGGACAGTTTGTTTTCACACTCTACACCTGGCACATTCTTCTGACTCCCACCTCCTTCAGTGTTGGAGTCTGCTATATTTTGTATGAAAAACAGGTGTCTGTGACAGAAATCTAATTTTTAATGCTAAAATTAATTTCTTCACTTATCTGTTTTTCATACAAAACTTCACTGCCCTCCCTTCCTCCCCCAGTCAGGTTCTCTCCTTTGAGAAATAACTGACTGGTTGTCCACGCAGTGTGCTGGCGGCAGCAATGAGCACCGCACTGCCAGGCGTAGCGCTAAAGCGGGCGGTTTCTCGGCGAAAAGGTATGTGGAGCAGTGGAACTGCTATATTTTGTATGAAAAACAGGTAAGTGAAGAAATTAATTTTAGCATTAAAAATTAGATATTTTGTTTCTCACCAAATCTCCTGAGTTAGTGCGAGATAAAAATCCCAACATCTCGAGTTTTAGGGGTTAATTGTGATGAAACTGGTCTACTCTGGAAAAAAAACTACCAAACTTGATCTATACAACAAAGGAAGAGAAGTGTTTGCCAGGACACAAGCCCATGAAAGACAGGCTAACCATGCTTCTGTGCGCCAATGCTAGCGGCGACTGCAAAATTAAACCGCTGCTTTTTATCTAAACTTGGGTTTGGCAATGACTGGAACAAATTACTTGATTTATAGGTATCAATAGTCGAACCTTTTAATACTCGCATGGCCATTTGAAATTAATTAAGTTTGAGTATTGAGTCTCCACTGTACTCTCAATCATTCATACCTTTTTTTTTTTTTTTTTTTTTTTTATACCATGTGGGCTTTTCACGGGAATTTATGGGCTAAAGGGGATACTTTTTAGGGTATCTCCTATCTCAAAGCCCACCCACTAGGAAACCGTTGCCCTGAGTGAGGAAGCCCAACCTGCACTCAGACCGTGGACAGGATTCGAACCCGTGCGCTTGGAGACCCCTTGGATCCCAAAGCACGCATGGTTCCACTGTACCACGGCGGCCTCACCTTTACCTTTCACTGATAAACTCTGGAACTCCCTTCCTGCTTCTGTATTTCCAACTTCCTACGACTTGTCTTCTTTTAAGAGGAAGGTATTGAGGCATTTGCTCCCTAATTTTGGCTGACACTTTTCTTTCTTGTAGAGAACCAGCACGCAAATTGGCCTTTTTTTTTTATCTTTTTTTTTTGCCCTTGGCTGGCCCTTTCCTACATAATAATAAAAAAAAAAAAAAAAAGCAGCCTCAGTTTGGTGGATGTGTCTATTTATATACACTTGTAAGCTTATTGCAAACTTATTTCCATAAAGATACAAACCTATAAACTGAAACACTCACCAGGGAAAGCCTCATCTAACATCACGTCCCCTGCCGCTTGCCACCAGCGGAAGCGTGTGTGTCTGGTGCGTGCCTTGGGGGGCAGCGGCACAAAGAATGGTTCCTTCCTGTGGACCACACAACACCAACTTCACCACACTACTCATCCTTCCTGTATTCTAAAGTATTTTGAACAAGTTGAATGAGTTTCTTGATGACTCTTTCCTGTTTTCCCTACATAGAATTTGGAAGGCCTGAGCTATACTCATGTAAGTGTGTGAGACCAACTCAATGTCTACATTTTCTTTCAATTGATACAACTTCTTTGGACATACTACCTTCTCACTTGTTCATTCAAAACTTATGTATTTCTAGTAAACAATGTCACTTTTGTTGATTATTTCCCTTTCCTTGAATTCAACATTTTATGATCCTCTTTTGTAACCATATCCTCTTCTTTTCCTTAACAATAATGTGTGTGTGTGTGTGTGTGTGTGTGTGTGTGTGTGTATTTACCTAATTGTATTTACCTAATTGTAACATACGGGAAAAGAGCTATGCTCGTGTTGTCCCGTCTCCATATCTATTAATGTCCAGCTTTTTCTTAAAATCATGAATATTCCTTGCGTTGACCACTTCCACGTCTAAACTATTCCATGCTTCCACCCTTCTATGAGGAAGCTATATTTTTCACATCTCTCCTATAAGTGGCCATTTTAGTTTTTTCCCATGCCCTCTCGACATTCTTTCATTCCACATACACAGATCTTCCCTATCCATTTTTCCATGCCAATCATCACTCTGTATATTGCTATCAGGTCTCCCTTTCTCTTCTGTTTTCCAGGGTCGGAAGTTGCATTCTTTTCAGTCTGTCTTCATAAGTCAAATCTCTTAAGTCAGGCACCATTTTCGTTGCAGCCCTCTGTACTTTCTCTAGTTTCCTTATGTGTTTCTTTAAGTTCGGAGCCCACTGTATTGTTGCATATTCAAGCCTCGGTCTTATCATTGCAGTAATTATTTTCTTCATCATTTCTTCATCTAAATATACGAACGCCACTCTTATGTTCCTCAATAAGTTCAATACTTCTCCAATTATTTTGTTTATATGTCTCTCTGGCGATAGGTCATTGGTAATTGTCACCCCAAGGTCTTTTTCTTCATGACTGGTTTTATGTCTTCATTTCCTATCTTGTACATACTCCTGATTCTTCTTTCACTCTTGCCAAACTCTATTTTCTTGCATTTTGTCGTGTTGAACTCCATTTGCCATGTACAGCTCCATTTCCATATTCTGTCCAAGTCTTCCTGGAGTAGTTCGCAATCTTTGTCACATCTCACTTTTCTTAACAATTTTGCATCGTCTGCAAATAGGCTCACATAACTGGACACCCCATCCACCATGTCATTTATGTAGACCGCGAACATTACTGGTGCCAACACTGATCCCTGTGGAACTCCACTCTCCACCAATCCCCATTCTGATGGTCTGTCCTTAATTATTGTTCTCATTTCTCTTCCTACCAAAAGTCTTCCATCCATTTTAGTAAACTGCCATGCACTCCTCCTACCATTTCAAGTTTCCAGATCAGTCTCTGGTGTGGTACCTTATCAAAGGCCTTTTTTAAATCCAGATATATTCCATCAGCCCAACCATCTCTTTCCTGTATTACATCTATCACCCTCGAATAGTAACATATCAGGTTTGTCGTGCATGAACGCCCTTTTCTAAAACCAAATTGACACTCACAAAGTATGTCATTTTTCTCCAAGAAGTCTGTCCATCTATTCTTCACCACCCTCTCACACATCTTAGCTACCACACTTGTAAGTGACACTGGTCTATAGTTCAATGGGTCTCTCTTGTTACCTGATTTATAGATTGGGACAATGTTAGCTCTTTTCCAGTCTTGGGGCACTACACCTTCCCTTAATGAGGCATCAATTACTTCACAAACTTTTTCTGCCAGTTGCTCCTGCATTCTCTTAAAATCCATCCTGATACCCCATCAGGTCCCACAGCTTTTCTCACTTCTAAACTCCCCATCATGTTCTTGATCTCCTCCACAGTTACTTGAAACTCCTTCATAATCCCTTTCTGTTCCATTACCAGTGGTTTGTCAAAAGCAGTCTCCTTTGTGAATACCTTCCGAAAGCATCCATTCATAGCCTCTGCCATTTCCTGGGATCTTCACTGCATACTCCATTTACTTCTAAACTTTCAATACTTTCTCTATTTTTGATGTTGTTGTTCACATGTCTGTAAAAAGCCTTGGTTGGTCTTTACATTTATCAATTATATCCTTTTCTTGTTTCTTTCTTTCTTCTCTTCTAATCAACACATATTCATTTCTTGCTCTTTTGTAACTTTCCCACTGCTTAATCCGTCTTTTCCTTCTCCACCTCTTCCATGCATCCTCTTTTCTTGTTCTAGCCTTTTCACATCTATCGTTAAACCAGTCCTGCTTTCCAACTTCTCTATGTTGTCTTATTGGTACAAATTTTTCTCACCTTCTTTGTATATTTTTATAAATTCCTTCCACTTTTCATTTGCTCCTTAGCACTCTTGAATTTCATCCAATTTGTCTCTTGAAAGAATTTCTTTAGGTTTCCAAAATCTGTCTTGGCATAATTCCATCTTCCCACTTTATATTCTTCATTTCTTCTAGATTTCTCTTCGTCTATCACCTTGAACTCCAAAACTGCATGATCACTCTTTGCTAAAGGGCACTCCACCCTCATCTCCTCAATGACCATTGGCTCTGTACTAAAGACCAAGTCCAGTCTTGACGATGCTCCCTCTCCTCCAAACCTAGTATCTTCTTTGACCCACTGAGTTAACACATTTTCCATTGCCAGTGTCAATAGTGTATTTCCCCATGTTGTCTCTGATCCTTCCATTGACCAGTCCTCCCAACACACCTCTTTACAATTAAAATCTCCCATCATTATAGTTCGTTCACAGCCACCCAACATTTCTTCCAGACATGTTCCTGTATCACTTATCATTTCTTCATATTCCTGTACTGACCATGCATTTGTCTTAGGTGGTACGTACACCACTATGTAGTGCCTCTTTTTCCTTCATTAGTTTCTGCTCTGATCTTTAGCACTTCTGCCTTTCCCATACCTTCTTTCACTTGATCCACCTTTATATCTTTTTAACCAGCAACATCACTCCTCCTCCCATCTTACCTACTCTATTTCTTTTCCAAACATTATATTTCCTTCTCCAACCATCATCAGGTCTTCTCCTCTCTCAGTTTTGTTTCAGTAAGACCCACAATATCTGGGTTCTTGTCCCTCAAGTAATCGTTGAGTTCTAAAATCCCGATATCACTCCATTTATGTTGGAATACATTACATTCCGCTCATACGTAAGTTTCTTTAGTCCTTTCTTGCTGTACTTTTCTGGGTTATGAACCACTTCCTCAGTCTCATATCCAAGATTCTCCAGAAAAACTCTTTCTTCTCCTCTTCTGTCCTCTCTTCATTTTTTTCAAAGCCTCCTTTCTCAACTCATTTAACATTTCTCTTTCCTTTTCACCGAGATCTCTTCTCAACCAAATCTTCCTTGTTGTTTCCTGCTGGGCTAGCCTCCATGACTTCTCCACCAATTCATCTACATCCTTTTGTGACTTAAGTTTGATTCTTATTGGCCTCATACCTTCTCTTGTGAACTTTCCAATTCTATGGAAGTCCTCTATTTCTTGTACTAGGTCTTTTCCTCCTCCTGCACCACATTAATGATATTATTTATCACCTTTTTATGTTTTCTCTCTCTCCATTTTACTCGGTGTCTTATCCTCCTCCACACCAAATATCACCACACATCTCTTTTTGTCTACAGTTTCCCTCACCAATGTCTCATTTGATTTAATAACCTTCACCACTTTCTCAGCAATCTTCTCTTCTATGATCTGTTGATCTATAATTTCAGCAAGGCCCAAAGTTTTCTCCCCAGACTCTTTGATTTCCTTTTCCAGACTTGCAACTTTGTAATTTACCTCCTTTCTTTCCACTTCCTGACTTTTTTTCCATTCAGCCTGCTTCTCCATCACTTTTCCTAGAGATTCTCCACATTTTTCGCAATTCACTTTAATTAGCTTAACTTCCTCTTTCAGTGCTTCATTTTCCTTCTTCATATCGGCACAGTCTTTCTTTACATTGTCATAACTCGTTTCCAGGCCCCATACTTTTCAAACAGTTTTTCAATTTTACCTTCCAACTCCAGAATTTTCTTCACATAAGCGCTCTTCTCCATTATTCCTTGAAATCCTGTGAAGTCTGATTCATCTTTCGAGTTCACGGCCGCCATGTTGCTCAGATGTAAACAAACCAGCTGATGGCTCAAACGCAGGCTACAGTTTATATTTACCTTCCCTGGACATTATTTTGCTAATCAACAGTTAACATGACTATATGGAGACGGGACAAACATTACCAGCTCCTTTCCCACCTTGGTTACTCTTAGGCAATGGTAACTGTAGAATTAGAGATGATTGCTCTGGAGCTCAGCGACCACCTCCGCCATCGACGATGTCCCGTGTGTGTGTGTGTGTGTGTATTTACCTAATTGTATTTACCTAATTGTAACATACGGGAAAAGAGCTATGCTCGTGTTGTCCCGTCTCCATATCTATTAATGTCCAGCTTTTTCTTAAAATCATGAATATTCCTTGCGTTGACCACTTCCACGTCTAAACTATTCCATGCTTCCACCCTTCTATGAGGGAAGCTATATTTTTTCACATCTCTCCTATAAGTGGCCATTTTAGTTTTTCCCATGCCCTCTCGACATTCTTCCATTCCACATACACAGATCTTCCCTATCCATTTTTCCATGCCAATCATCACTCTGTATATTGCTATCAGGTCTCCCCTTTCTCTTCTGTTTTCCAGGGTTGGAAGTTGCATTCTTTTCAGTCTGTCTTCATAAGTCAAATCTCTTAAGTCAGGCACCATTTTCGTTGCAGCCCTCTGTACTTTCTCTAGTTTCCTTATGTGTTTCTTTAAGTTCGGAGCCCACTGTATTGTTGCATATTCAAGCCTCGGTCTTATCATTGCAGTAATTATTTTCTTCATCATTTCTTCATCTAGATATACGAACGCCACTCTTATGTTCCTCAATAAGTTCAATACTTCTCCAATTATTTTGTTTATATGTCTCTCTGGCGATAGGTCATTGGTAATTGTCACCCCAAGGTCTTTTTCTTCATGACTGGTTTTATGTCTTCATTTCCTATCTTGTACATACTCCTGATTCTTCTTTCACTCTTGCCAAACTCTATTTTCTTGCATTTTGTCGTGTTGAACTCCATTTGCCATGTACAGCTCCATTTCCATATTCTGTCCAAGTCTTCCTGGAGTAGTTCGCAATCTTTGTCACATCTCACTTTTCGTAACAATTTTGCATCGTCTGCAAATAGGCTCACATAACTGGACACCCCATCCACCATGTCATTTATGTAGACTGCGAACATTACTGGTGCCAACACTGATCCCTGTGGAACTCCACTCTCCACCAATCCCCATTCTGATGGTCTGTCCTTAATTATTGTTCTCATTTCTCTTCCTACCAAAAGTCTTCCATCCATTTTAGTAAACTGCCATGCACTCCTCCTACCATTTCAAGTTTCCAGATCAGTCTCTGGTGTGGTACCTTATCAAAGGCCTTTTTTAAATCCAGATATATTCCATCAGCCCAACCATCTCTTTCCTGTATTACATCTATCACCCTCGAATAGTAACATATCAGGTTTGTCGTGCATGAACGCCCTTTCCTAAAACCAAATTGACACTCACAAAGTATGTCATTTTTCTCCAAGAAGTCTGTCCATCTAGTCTTCACCACCCTCTCACACATCTTAGCTACCACACTTGTAAGTGACACTGGTCTATAGTTCAATGGGTCTCTCTTGTTACCTGATTTATAGATTGGGACAATGTTAGCTCTTTTCCAGTCTTGGGGCACTACACCTTCCCTTAATGAGGCATCAATTACTTCACAAACTTTTTCTGCCAATTGCTCCTGCATTCTCTTAAAATCCATCCTGATACCCCATCAGGTCCCACAGCTTTTCTCACTTCTAAACTCCCCATCATGTTCTTGATCTCCTCCACCGTTACTTGAAACTCCTTCATAATCCCTTTCTGTTCCATTACCAGTGGTTTGTCAAAAGCAGTCTCCTTTGTGAATACCTTCCGAAAGCATCCATTCATAGCCTCTGCCATTTCCTGGGATCTTCACTGTATACTCCATTTACTTCTAAACTTTCAATACTTTCTCTATTTTTGATGTTGTTGTTCACATGTCTGTAAAAAAGCCTTGGTTGGTCTTTACATTTATCAATTATATCCTTTTCTTGTTTCTTTCTTTCTTCTCTTCTAATCAACACATATTCATTTCTTGCTCTTTTGTAACTTTCCCACTGCTTAATCCGTCTTTTCCTTCTCCACCTCTTCCATGCATCCTCTTTTCTTGTTCTAGCCTTTTCACATCTATCGTTAAACCAGTCCTGCTTTCCAACTTCTCTATGTTGTCTTATTGGTACAAATTTTTCTCACCTTCTTTGTATATTTTTATAAATTCCTTCCACTTTTCATTTGCTCCTTAGCACTCTTGAATTTCATCCAATTTGTCTCTTGAAAGAATTTCTTTAGGTTTCCAAAATCTGTCTTGGCATAATTCCATCTTCCCACTTTATATTCTTCATTTCTTCTAGATTTCTCTTCGTCTATCACCTTGAACTCCAAAACTGCATGATCACTCTTTGCTAAAGGGCACTCCACCCTCATCTCCTCAATGACCATTGGCTCTGTACTAAAGACCAAGTCCAGTCTTGACGATGCTCCCTCTCCTCCAAACCTAGTATCTTCTTTGACCCACTGAGTTAACACATTTTCCATTGCCAGTGTCAATAGTGTATTTCCCCATGTTGTCTCTGATCCTTCCATTGACCAGTCCTCCCAACACACCTCTTTACAATTAAAATCTCCCATCATTATAGTTCGTTCACAGCCACCCAACATTTCTTCCAGACATGTTCCTGTATCACTTATCATTTCTTCATATTCCTGTACTGACCATGCATTTGTCTTAGGTGGTACGTACACCACTATGTAGTGCCTCTTTTTCCTTCATTAGTTTCTGCTCTGATCTTTAGCACTTCTGCCTTTCCCATACCTTTTTCACTTGATCCACCTTTATATCTTTTTAACCAGCAACATCACTCCTCCTCCCATCTTACCTACTCTATTTCTTTTCCAAACGTTATATTTCCTTCTCCAACCTTCATCAGGTCTTCTCCTCTCTCAGTTTTGTTTCAGTAAGACCCACAATATCTGGGTTCTTGTCCCTCAAGTAATCGTTGAGTTCTAAAATCCCGATATCACTCCATTTATGTTGGAATACATTACATTTCGCTCATATGTAAGTTTCTTTAGTCCTTTCTTGCTGTACTTTTCTGGGTTATGAACCACTTCCTCAGTCTCATATCCAAGATTCTCCAGAAAAACTCTTTCTTCTCTTCTTCTGTCCTCTCTTCATTTTTTTCAAAGCCTCCTTTCTCAACTCATTTAACATTTCTCTTTCCTTTTCACCGAGATCTCTTCTCAACCAAATCTTCCTTGTTGTTTCCTGCTGGGCTAGCCTCCATGACTTCTCCACCAATTCATCTACATCCTTTTGTGACTTAAGTTTGATTCTTATTGGCCTCATACCTTCTCTTGTGAACTTTCCAATTCTATGGAAGTCCTCTATTTCTTGTACTAGGTCTTTTCCTCCTCTTGCACCACATTAATGATATTATTTATCACCTTTTTATGTTTTCTCTCTCTCCATTTTACTCGGTGTCTTATCCTCCTCCACACCAAATATCACCACACATCTCTTTTTGTCTACAGTTTCCCTCACCAATGTCTCATTTGACTTAATAACCTTCACCACTTTCTCAGCTATCTTCTCTTCTATGATCTGTTGATCTATAATTTCAGCAAGGCCCAAAGTTTTCTCCCTGACTCTTTGATTTCCTTTTCCAGACTTGCAACTTTGTAATTTACCTCCTTTCTTTCCACTTCCTGACTTTTTCCATTCAGCCTGCTTCTCCATCACTTTTCCTAGAGATTCTCCACATTTTTCGCAATTCACTTTAATTAGCTTAACTTCCTCTTTCAGTGCTGCATTTTCCTTCTTCATATCGGCACAGTCTCTCTTTACATTGTCATAACTCGTTTCCAGGCCCTCATACTTTTCAAACAGTTTTCAATTTTACCTTCTAACTCCAGAATTTTCTTCACATAAGCGCTCTTCTCCATTATTCCTTGAAACCCTGTGAAGTCTGATTCCTCTTTCGAGTTCACGGCCGCCATGTTGCGCAGACGTAAACAAACCAGCTGATGGCTCAAACGCAGGCTACAGTTTATATTTACCTTCACTGGACATTATTTTGCTAATCAACAGTTAACATGACTATATGGAGACGGGACAAACATTACCAGCTCCTTTCCCACCTTGGTTACTCTTAGGTAACTGTAGAATTATAGATGATTGCTCTGGAGCTCAGCGACCACCTCCGCCATCGACGATGTCCCGTGTGTGTGTGTGTGTGTGTGTGTGTGTTTGTACATTTACCAGTAATAGTGATGCACAAGTAGCACAGCATTGATGGGCATGCCTCACCTGAGGGTGGTGTGTGCTGGTTCAAAGTGCTGCAGTGCTGTCCAAGTCTGGCCGTTGTCAGGAGAGAATTCAACTGCCACATTGTCCCGAGGTGCCTGGCCCTGCTGGCAGCGGCCCCGTGCCTCCCATGACCCAATTTGCAGGTTGAATACCAGATATCTGAGAAGATAATACAGTGATTTCTAGAATTATTTGAGGGATATGTTACTTGAGGCAGCATGTAATGTTAAAAATCATATAAGGTGAACATGGTTACCATACTAAACTGTACACTATTAGAGGTTCCACTGTGTGTGTGTGTATATATATATATATATATATATATATATATATATATATATATATATATATATATATATATATATATATATATATATATATATATATATATATATATATATATATATATATATATATATATATATATATATATATATATATATATATATATATATATATATATATATATATATATATATATATATATATATATATATATATATATATATATATATATATATATATATATATATATATATATATATATATATATATATATATATATATATATATATATATATATATATATATATATATGAAGCAAAACAATTTTCCCCCATAGACAACAATGTAAAATAGATTAATCTGTTTCTGGTAGGGCTGCATCTGAAAGAGTGTCTGAGAGGACATGCATTCTGCAGTCCCTGCAACACATATCCTTTATAAAACACTTTTGTGTACCTCTCAGCTGGAATAAACTAAGGATCATCTTTGCTATAGTAACAAAATCTAATTGACAGCAAAACGGCACACGGTGACCTTCCTGAAGATATTTATCATGCATCAAGAGCTGTCCTGTAGGTGAAGCACCTCTGTGCTGTAATCAGCTGTCATGATAATATGGCGGTCCAAACAAACATCTCATGGAATTCCATGATTTCCAAGATTTGGCACAACTAGCAAAGCATCGTGTTATTCTAAATAATTTGTGTAATTTAAAAATAAATTAGGTTTTTTTTCCTTTTATTGTTTCAAAATCATATACTCTGAACACGCATAAATAGAGAATTACCTATACAAGTAATTACTTATTTGTGTCTTTAATGCACTGACTCTGAGCTACATATGTATATAAATCACAGTTCCTTGAAGAGAATTTATTCCCAATTAGTGATACACGACATTCGTAAAGATACAGTAGGTCCTCGTTATACTGTACATATGTGTTCCTGAAAACCTTACTGCAAATCAAAATGACCATATACTGAACCCATTATAACATGTAATAATAGGGGATGTGTACCAGTACGTCGAAAGTCACCCCTACAGACATGAAAATACAGGCAACCCCCGCTTAACGAAGGTTCACACAACAAAATTTCGCTACAACGAAGGTTTCATTTTACTACCATCTGCTCGTTTAACAAACACAAAACTCGCTTTAACGAAGTTTTATCCAGGTAATTTTTTCCAAGTCTGAAAGCCCCGCCGTATCACACAAGCCGACAGGCTTTTGAATACACCAGCGCCTCTGGTGGACAAAACGTGCACCACTGTCTCCCTGTTCAAAACAATAGCAGCGTCCCCAGCAGCTCGCCTTCCTTCGCTCAACTTACCACCAAAACGCCCTGCAATGTCGCCTAACATTGCTAAGAAGACCAGGAAGTCTCTTACTCTAGAAGTGAAGCTGGATATTATTCACAGACACGAGAGGCGAGAAAACTAATAGCATTACTTCCCACCATCTTGACTCCATCTACTGTCTCTACTATTTTCATGTCAGTAGATTCTATTAAGAAGGCTGCTGTGAGCTAAAAGAACTACCTGAACTCGTGACTCTGTAATGGATAAAATGGAAAGCCTTGTGGAAATGTGGTATATAAGTTTTGTATGCGGTGGTACAATGATGTGCCCTTTGTTTACATTCCACAGCTTGCCAGCTAGCGTATTTCCCACTCCACTCTCCCTCCCTTCATAAATTTAAGATCATCAACATTACAAAGTTACGTACATACATACATTAGTGTACATTATAATGACTTAGTCTTAAATTAAACTACCTGAATATTCAACTTCATAAGTTTTACTTTCATTAAACCTTTTACTGTACTATGATGCACTTTCGCTTTGTTTACTCTCAATGGAAGTGTTACAGTTGACTATGGTTAATACAATGGACCAGTGGGAGGAGGAGTCAACAAGGTACAGGTGGGAAGAAGAACCATCGTTGCTTGACCTAGTTTTCACAAAGAAACCGTAGTCCCGTCCAATCATACAATACCTTAGTCCAATGGGGAAAGTGATCATGTGACATTAGAGATGCAAATTCAGGAGGAAGATGAGATAAGTTACAGAGAGGACTATAAAGGAGAGATTAAATTATAAAAGAGCGGATTTTGAAAAATTAAGGAGTTATTTTGCTGATATTGAGTGGAGTAATATTATATGCAGGAAGACAGTACAAGAGAAATATGATACATTCTTATAGAATTACAATAAAGGAGTAAAAAAGTTTGTTCCTGTTTATAGAGTTCAGAAAAAAATACATGCTTGGTATATTGCTAGATGCATACAAGCAAAAACGGCAAAAGATAAAACGTGGAAGAAACTCTTAAAGCAGAGAAATGACTATAATAGTTGGCAGAACAAAGATGCTAGAAATGAATATATTAGAGTAAGGAGAGAGGAAGAAAGAAAGTTTGAGAAAGATGTAGTGGATAAAAGCAAAGATGAACCCAAACTTTTCTACTAGTTTATAAATGGCAAAACAAAGAATAAGGAAACAATTGAAAAAATAATTAAAGAAGGGAAGACATACCAAACAGAGAAGAAAATGTGTGAAATAATGAATGAGAGCTTCAAAACGATATTCACTGCAGAAGATGATTTTACAGAACCTAATAGGACATTGGATTGCCAAGGATTACAGGATATTGCAGAGCAAAAACAGGATATTGGAAGATTACTGGATAAGTTGGAAGTCAGAAAAGCAATGGGGCCCGATGGTGTATCAGGCTGGGTGTTAAAAGAATGTAAAGAGCAATTACTGGAGCCAATTTGGGAAATAATTAAAAGTTCAATAAATGAAGGGAAAGTTCCACTAGAGTGGAAGAGAACCAACGTGATACCAATATTTAAAGGAAGAAAGGTAACTGAACCACTAAACTACAGACCAGTGTCACTTACAAGTGTCGAAGGGAAGTTATGTGAAACAATTATCAAAGAAAAATGGGTTAAATTTCTAGAAGAGGAGCAAGTCATATCGAACAGACAATTTGGGTTCAGGATAGGGCGGTCATGTGTATCAAACTTATTAAGCTTCTACTCGAGAGTTATTGCAGGACTTGAAAACAGAGAAGGATGGGTAGACACAGTATACCTGAACATTAAAAACGCTTTTGATAAAGTCCCGCATGGAAGACTTCTTTGGAAACTAGAGTACATAGGAGGACTGCGGGGAACCTTGCTCGAATGGACAAGAGATTATTTGAAGGATAGGGAAATGAGAACTGATCAGAGATACATACTCATCTTTGGATAAAGTAACTAGCAGAGTGCCACAAGGGTCAGTGTTACCCCCATTATGTTTCAAGTTTATGCAAACGACATTCACATCATGATAAACAGTTATATAAATTTATTTGCTGATGATGCAAAGTTGCTAAGAGTTATCAAAATCAGAGAGGACTGTCTGCTGTTGCAGGAAGATTTAAACAAGATCAATGAATGAAGCAAGAAGTGAAAATTGGAGTTTAATGCCGCCATGGTACAGTGGAACCATGCGTGCTTTGGGGTCCAAGGGGTATCCAAGTGCACGGGTTCGAATCCTGTCCAGGGTTCGAGTGTAGGTTGGGCTTCCTCACTCGAGGCAACGGTTTCCTAATAGGTGGGCTTTGAGATAGGAGGTACCAGAAAAAGTATCCCCTTTAGCCCATAAATTCCCGTGAAAAGCCCACATGATATAAAAAAAAAAATAATAAAAAAAAAATAGTGGTGAAAAGCCCACGATATAAAAAAAAATAATAAAAAAAAAAAAGCCACATAATGGAACTAGGAAAAAGTAAGAGAACTATTTGATGGGAGAGGAGGAAATAATGAAGACTAAGGAGGAAAAAGATCTTGAAGTGATCATACAAGGAAATCTGAGCCCTGATAAACACATAAACAAGATATTTGGACTATCATATAAGATGTTGATTAATATAAAAGTGGCATTTCATTACATGGATAAAGATATGATGAAAAAAAATCATCACAAGCATGATACGCCCAAGGCTGGAATATGCAGCAGTGGTATGGTCTCCGAGCTCTAAAAAGGATATAAGAAAATTGGAAAGGATACAGAAGATTGCTACAAAGCTAGTGCTGGAATTAAAGGATCTCACATATGAAGAACAACTGAAGGAAATGGGACTGCCAATCTTACAAGAAAGAAGAGAATGCGGGGATCTAATAACTATGTATAAGATAGTGAATGATACTGAAAAGATAGCCATAGAAGACCTGGTGCTGTTGACGGAAGAAGATGGAAGGGCAAGAGGACATGAAAAGAAAATCAGGTTGAGGCAGTGTTTCAAGGATATTGGAAAATACAGTTTTCCACAAAGAGCAGTGGAAAAATGGAATGCATTTGATAATGGAATTGTCACAGCACATAGTGTGCATAACTTTAAAGAAAAACTAGATAAATGGAGATATGGAGACAGGACACTATGAGCCCCGCTCGAACCCTGTACAATACACCTAGGTAAATACACACAAACACAAAAGCACACACACGTGCACACACACACCGCGTAGTGTAGTGGTTAGCACGCTCGACTCACAATCGGAAGGCCCAGGTTCGAGTCCCGGTAAGCGGCGAGGCAAATGGGCAGGCAAGCCTCTTAATGTGTGGCCCCTGTTCACCTAGCAGTAAATAGGTACGGGATGTAACTCGAGGGTTGTGGTCTTTCCTGTGTGTGTTGTGTGTTGATGTGGTCTCAGTCCTACCCGAAAACCAGTCTATGAGCTCTGAGCTCGCTCCATAATGGGGAAGACTGGCTGGGTGACCAGCAGGCAACTGAGGTGATACACACACACACACACACACACACACACACACACACACACACACACACACACACACACACACACAATTAGGTAAATTAGGTAAATACAATTAGGTAAACACACACACACACACACACACACACACACGGGACATCGTCGATGGCGGAGGTGGTCGCTGAGCTCCAGAGCAATCATCTATAATTCTACAGTTACCTAAGAGTAACCAAGGTGGGAAAGGAGCTGGTAATGTTTGTCCCGTCTCCATATAGTCATGTTAACTGTTGATTAGCAAAATAATGTCCAGTGAAGGTAAATATAAACTGTAGCCTGCGTTTGAGCCATCAGCTGGTTTGTTTACGCTCTGCAACATGGCGGCCGTGAACTCGAAAGAGGAATCAGACTTCACAGGGTTTCAAGGAATAATGGAGAAGAGCACTTATGTGAAGAAAATTCTGGAGTTAGAAGGTAAAATTGAAAACTGTTTGAAAAGTATGAGGGCCTGGAAACGAGTTATGACAATGTAAAAGAGACTGTGCCGATATGAAGAAGGAAAATGCAGCACTGAAAGAGGAAGTTAAGCTAATTAAAGTGAATTGCGAAAATGTGGAGAATCTCTAGGAAAAGTGATGGAGAAGCAGGCTGAATGGAAAAAAGTCAGGAAGTGGAAAGAAAGGAGGTAAATTACAAAGTTGCAAGTCTGGAAAAGGAAATCAAAGAGTCAGGGGAGAAAACTTTGGGCCTTGCTGAAATTATAGATCAACAGATCATAGAAGAGAAGATTGCTGAGAAAGTGGTGAAGGTTATTAAGTCAAATGAGACATTGGTGAGGGAAACTGTAGACAAAAAGAGATGTGTGGTGATATTTGGTGTGGAGGAGGATAAGACACCGAGTAAAATGGAGAGAGAGAAAACATAAAAAGGTGATAAATAATATCATTAATGTGGTGCAGGAGGAGGAAAAGACCTAGTACAAGAAATAGAGGACTTCCATAGAATTGGAAAGTTCACAAGAGAAGGTATGAGGCCAATAAGAATCAAACTTAAGTCACAAAAGGATGTAGATGAATTGGTGGAGAAGTCATGGAGGCTAGCCCAGCAGGAAACAACAAGGAAGATTTGGTTGAGAAGAGATCTCGGTGAAAAGGAAAGAGAAATGTTAAATGAGTTGAGAAAGGAGGCTTTGAAAAAAATGAAGAGAGGACAGAAGAGGAGAAGAAAGAGTTTTTCTGGAGAATCTTGGATATGAGACTGAGGAAGTGGTTCATAACCCAGAAAAGTACAGCAAGAAAGGACTAAAGAAACTTACATATGAGCGAATGTAATGTATTCCAACATAAATGGAGTGATATCGGGATTTTAGAACTCAACGATTACTTGAGGGACAAGAACCCAGATATTGTGGGTCTTACTGAAACAAAACTGAGAGAGGGAGAAGACCTGATGATGGTTGGAGAAGGAAATATAATGTTTGGAAAAGAAATAGAGTAGGTAAGATGGGAGGAGGAGTGATGTTGCTGGTTAAAAAGATATAAAGGTGGATCAAGTGAAAAAGGTATGGGAAAGGCAGAAGTGCTAAAGATCAGAGCAGAAACTAATGAAGGAAAAAGAGGCACTACATAGTGGTGTACGTACCACCTAAGACAAATGCATGGTCAGTACAGGAATATGAAGAAATGATAAGTGATACAGGAACATGTCTGGAAGAAATGTTGGGTGGCTGTGAACGAACTATAATGATGGGAGATTTTAATTGTAAAGAGGTGTGTTGGGAGGACTGGTCAATGGAAGGATCAGAGACAACATGGGGAAATACACTATTGACACTGGCAATGGAAAATGTGTTAACTCAGTGGGTCAAAGAAGATACTAGGTTTGGAGGAGAGGGAGCATCGTCAAGACTGGACTTGGTCTTTAGTACAGAGCCAATGGTCATTGAGGAGATGAGGGTGGAGTGCCCTTTAGCAAAGAGTGATCATGCAGTTTTGGAGTTCAAGGTGATAGATGAAGAGAAATCTAGAAGAAATGAAGAATATAAAGTGGGAAGATGGAATTATGCCAAGACAGATTTTGGAAACCTAAAGAAATTCTTTCAAGAGACAAATTGGATGAAATTCAAGAGTGCTAAGGAGCAAATGAAAAGTGGAAGGAATTTATAAAAATATACAAAGAAGGTGAGAAAAATTTGTACCAATAAGACAACATAGAGAAGTTGGAAAGCAGGACTGGTTTAACGATAGATGTGAAAAGGCTAGAACAAGAAAAGAGGATGCATGGAAGAGGTGGAGAAGGAAAAGACGGATTAAGCAGTGGGAAAGTTACAAAAGAGCAAGAAATGAATATGTGTTGATTAGAAGAGAAGAAAGAAAGAAACAAGAAAAGGATATAATTGATAAATGTAAAGACCAACCAAGGCTTTTTACAGACATGTGAACAACAACATCAAAAATAGAGAAAGTATTGAAAGTTTAGAAGTAAATGGAGTATGCAGTGAAGATCCCAGGAAATGGCAGAGGCTATGAATGGATGCTTTCGGAAGGTATTCACAAAGGAGACTGCTTTTGACAAACCACTGGTAATGGAACAGAAAGGGATTATGAAGGAGTTTCAAGTAACTGTGGAGGAGATCAAGAACATGATGGGGAGTTTAGAAGTGAGAAAAGCTGTGGGACCTGATGGGGTATCAGGATGGATTTTAAGAGAATGCAGGGAGCAATTGGCAGAAAAAGTTTGTGAAGTAATTGATGCCTCATTAAGGGAAGGTGTAGTGCCCCAAGACTGGAAAAGAGCTAACATTGTCCCAATCTATAAATCAGGTAACAAGAGAGACCCATTGAACTATAGACCAGTGTCACTTACAAGTGTGGTAGCTAAGATGTGTGAGAGGGTGGTGAAGAATAGATGGACAGACTTCTTGGAGAAAAATGACATACTTTGTGAGTGTCAATTTGGTTTTAGAAAAGGGCGTTCATGCACGACAAACCTGATATGTTACTATTCGAGGGTGATAGATGTAATACAGGAAAGAGATGGTTGGGCTGATGGAATATATCTGGATTTAAAAAAGGCCTTTGATAAGGTACCACACCAGAGACTGATCTGGAAACTTGAAATGGTAGGAGGAGTGCATGGCAGTTTACTAAAATGGATGGAAGACTTTTGGTAGGAAGAGAAATGAGAACAATAATTAAGGACAGACCATCAGAATGGGGATTGGTGGAGAGTGGAGTTCCACAGGGATCAGTGTTGGCACCAGTAATGTTCGCAGTCTACATAAATGACATGGTGGATGGGGTGTCCAGTTATGTGAGCCTATTTGCAGACGATGCAAAATTGTTAAGAAAAGTGAGATGTGACAAAGATTGCGAACTACTCCAGGAAGACTTGGACAGAATATGGAAATGGAGCTGTACATGGCAAATGGAGTTCAACACGACAAAATGCAAGAAAATAGAGTTTGGCAAGAGTGAAAGAAGAATCAGGAGTATGTACAAGATAGGAAATGAAGACATAAAACCAGTCATGAAGAAAAAGACCTTGGGGTGACAATTACCAATGACCTATCGCCAGAGAGACATATAAACAAAATAATTGGAGAAGTATTGAACTTATTGAGGAACATAAGAGTGGCGTTCGTATATTTAGATGAAGAAATGATGAAGAAAATAATTACTGCAATGATAAGACCGAGGCTTGAATATGCAACAATACAGTGGGCTCCGAACTTAAAGAAACACATAAGGAAACTAGAGAAAGTACAGAGGGCTGCAACAAAATGGTGCCTGACTTAAGAGATTTGACTTATGAAGACAGACTGAAAAGAATGCAACTTCCAACCCTGGAAAACAGAAGAGAAAGGGAGACCTGATAGCAATATACAGAGTGATGATTGGCATGGAAAAATGGATAGGGAAGATCTGTGTATGTGGAATGGAAGAATGTCGAGAGGGCATGGGAAAAACTAAAATGGCCACTTATAGGAGAGATGTGAAAAATATAGCTTCCTCATAGAAGGGTGGAAGCATGGAATAGTTTAGACGTGGAAGTGGTCAACGCAAGGAATATTCATGATTTTAAGAAAAAGCTGGACATTAATAGATATGGAGACGGGACAACACGAGCATAGCTCTTTTCCCGTATGTTACAATTAGGTAAATACAATTAGGTAAATACACACAGACTGGAAAAGAGCTAACATTGTCCCAATCTATAAATCAGGTAACAAGAGAGACCCATTGAACTATAGACCAGTGTCACTTACAAGTGTGGTAGCTAAGATGTGTGAGAGGGTGGTGAAGAATAGATGGACAGACTTCTTGGAGAAAAATGACATACTTTGTGAGTGTCAATTTGGTTTTAGAAAAGGGCGTTCATGCACGACAAACCTGATATGTTACTATTCGAGGGTGATAGATGTAATACAGGAAAGAGATGGTTGGGCTGATGGAATATATCTGGATTTAAAAAAGGCCTTTAATAAGGTACCACACCGGAGACTGATCTGGAAACTTGAAATGGTAGGAGGAGTGCATGGCAGTTTACTAAAATGGATGGAAGACTTTTGGTAGGAAGAGAAATGAGAACAATAATTAAGGACAGACCATCAGAATGGGGCTTGGTGGAGAGTGGAGTTCCACAGGGATCAGTGTTGGCACCAGTAATGTTCGGGTCTACATAAATGACATGGTGGATGGGGTGTCCAGTTATGTGAGCCTATTTGCAGACGATGCAAAATTGTTAAGAAAAGTGAGATGTGACAAAGATTGCGAACTACTCCAGGAAGACTTGGACAGAATATGGAAATGGAGCTGTACATGGCAAATGGAGTTCAACACGACAAAATGCAAGAAAATAGAGTTTGGCAAGAGTGAAAGAAGAATCAGGAGTATGTACAAGATAGGAAATGAAGACATAAAAACCAGTCATGAAGAAAAAGACCTTGGGGTGACAATTACCAATGACCTATCGCCAGAGAGACATATAAACAAAATAATTGGAGAAGTATTGAACTTATTGAGGAACATAAGAGTGGCGTTCGTATATTTAGATGAAGAAATGATGAAGAAAATAATTACTGCAATGATAAGACCGAGGCTTGAATATGCAACAATACAGTGGGCTCCGAACTTAAAGAAACACATAAGGAAACTAGAGAAAGTACAGAGGGCTGCAACAAAAATGGTGCCTGACTTAAGAGATTTGACTTATGAAGACAGACTGAAAAGAATGCAACTTCCGACCCTGGAAAACAGAAGAGAAAGGGAGACCTGATAGCAATATACAGAGTGATGATTGGCATGGAAAAAATGGATAGGGAAGATCTGTGTATGTGGAATGAAAGAATGTCGAGAGGGCATGGGAAAAACTAAAATGGCCACTTATAGGAGAGATGTGAAAAATATAGCTTCCTCATAGAAGGGTGGAAGCATGGAATAGTTTAGACGTGGAAGTGGTCAATGCAAGGAATATTCATGATTTTAAGAAAAAGCTGGACATTAATAGATATGGAGACGGGACAACACGAGCATAGCTCTTTTCCCGTATGTTACAATTAGGTAAATACAATTAGGTAAATACACACACACACACACACACACACTGGAAACGAGTTATGACAATGTAAAAAGAGACTGTGCCGATATGAAGAAGGAAAATGCAGCACTGAAAGAGGAAGTTAAGCTAATTAAAGTGAATTGCGAAAAATGTGGAGAATCTCTAGGAAAAGTGATGGAGAAGCAGGCTGAATGGAAAAAAAGTCAGGAAGTGGAAAGAAAGGAGGTAAATTACAAAGTTGCAAGTCTGGAAAAGGAAATCAAAGAGTCAGGGGAGAAAACTTTGGGCCTTGCTGAAATTATAGATCAACAGATCATAGAAGAGAAGATTGCTGAGAAAGTGGTGAAGGTTATTAAGTCAAATGAGACATTGGTGAGGGAAACTGTAGACAAAAGAGATGTGTGGTGATATTTGGTGTGGAGGAGGATAAGACACCGAGTAAAATGGAGAGAGAGAAAACATAAAAAGGTGATAAATAATATCATTAATGTGGTGCAAGAGGAGGAAAAGACCTAGTACAAGAAATAGAGGACTTCCATAGAATTGGAAAGTTCACAAGAGAAGGTATGAGGCCAATAAGAATCAAACTTAAGTCACAAAAGGATGTAGATGAATTGGTGGAGAAGTCATGGAGGCTAGCCCAGCAGGAAACAACAAGGAAGATTTGGTTGAGAAGAGATCTCGGTGAAAAGGAAAGAGAAATGTTAAATGAGTTGAGAAAGGAGGCTTTGAAAAAAATGAAGAGAGGACAGAAGAAGAGAAGAAAGAGTTTTTCTGGAGAATCTTGGATATGAGACTGAGGAAGTGGTTCATAACCCAGAAAAGTACAGCAAGAAAGGACTAAAGAAACTTACATATGAGCGAAATGTAATGTATTCCAACATAAATGGAGTGATATCGGGATTTTAGAACTCAACGATTACTTGAGGGACAAGAACCCAGATATTGTGGGTCTTACTGAAACAAAACTGAGAGAGGGAGAAGACCTGATGAAGGTTGGAGAAGGGAAATATAACGTTTGGAAAAGAAATAGAGTAGGTAAGATGGGAGGAGGAGTGATGTTGCTGGTTAAAAAAGATATAAAGGTGGATCAAGTGAAAAAGGTATGGGAAAGGCAGAAGTGCTAAAGATCAGAGCAGAAACTAATGAAGGAAAAAGAGGCACTACATAGTGGTGTACGTACCACCCAAGACAAATGCATGGTCAGTACAGGAATATGAAGAAATGATAAGTGATACAGGAACATGTCTGGAAGAAATGTTGGGTGGCTGTGAACGAACTATAATGATGGGAGATTTTAATTGTAAAGAGGTGTGTTGGGAGGACTGGTCAATGGAAGGATCAGAGACAACATGGGGAAATACACTATTGACACTGGCAATGGAAAATGTGTTAACTCAGTGGGTCAAAGAAGATACTAGGTTTGGAGGAGAGGGAGCATCGTCAAGACTGGACTTGGTCTTTAGTACAGAGCCAATGGTCATTGAGGAGATGAGGGTGGAGTGCCCTTTAGCAAAGAGTGATCATGCAGTTTTGGAGTTCAAGGTGATAGACGAAGAGAAATCTAGAAGAAATGAAGAATATAAAGTGGGAAGATGGAATTATGCCAAGACAGATTTTGGAAACCTAAAGAAATTCTTTCAAGAGACAAATTGGATGAAATTCAAGAGTGCTAAGGAGCAAATGAAAAGTGGAAGGAATTTATAAAATATACAAAGAAGGTGAGAAAAATTTGTACCAATAAGACAACATAGAGAAGTTGGAAAGCAGGACTGGTTTAACGATAGATGTGAAAAGGCTAGAACAAGAAAAGAGGATGCATGGAAGAGGTGGAGAAGGAAAAGACGGATTAAGCAGTGGGAAAGTTACAAAAGAGCAAGAAATGAATATGTGTTGATTAGAAGAGAAGAAAGAAAGAAACAAGAAAAGGATATAATTGATAAATGTAAAGACCAACCAAGGCTTTTTTACAGACATGTGAACAACAACATCAAAAATAGAGAAAGTATTGAAAGTTTAGAAGTAAATGGAGTATACAGTGAAGATCCCAGGAAATGGCAGAGGCTATGAATGGATGCTTTCGGAAGGTATTCACAAAGGAGACTGCTTTTGACAAACCACTGGTAATGGAACAGAAAGGGATTATGAAGGAGTTTCAAGTAACGGTGGAGGAGATCAAGAACATGATGGGGAGTTTAGAAGTGAGAAAAGCTGTGGGACCTGATGGGGTATCAGGATGGATTTTAAGAGAATGCAGGAGCAATTGGCAGAAAAAGTTTGTGAAGTAATTGATGCCTCATTAAGGGAAGGTGTAGTGCCCCAAGACTGGAAAAGAGCTAACATTGTCCCAATCTATAAATCAGGTAACAAGAGAGACCCATTGAACTATAGACCAGTGTCACTTACAAGTGTGGTAGCTAAGATGTGTGAGAGGGTGGTGAAGAATAGATGGACAGACTTCTTGGAGAAAATGACATACTTTGTGAGTGTCAATTTGGTTTTAGGAAAGGGCGTTCATGCACGACAAACCTGATATGTTACTATTCGAGGGTGATAGATGTAATACAGGAAAGAGATGGTTGGGCTGATGGAATATATCTGGATTTAAAAAAGGCCTTTGATAAGGTACCACACCAGAGACTGATCTGGAAACTTGAAATGGTAGGAGGAGTGCATGGCAGTTTACTAAAATGGATGGAAGACTTTTGGTAGGAAGAGAAATGAGAACAATAATTAAGGACAGACCATCAGAATGGGGATTGGTGGAGAGTGGAGTTCCACAGGGATCAGTGTTGGCACCAGTAATGTTCGCAGTCTACATAAATGACATGGTGGATGGGGTGTCCAGTTATGTGAGCCTATTTGCAGACGATGCAAAATTGTTAAGAAAAGTGAGATGTGACAAAGATTGCGAACTACTCCAGGAAGACTTGGACAGAATATGGAAATGGAGCTGTACATGGCAAATGGAGTTCAACACGACAAAATGCAAGAAAATAGAGTTTGGCAAGAGTGAAAGAAGAATCAGGAGTATGTACAAGATAGGAAATGAAGACATAAAACCAGTCATGAAGAAAAAGACCTTGGGGTGACAATTACCAATGACCTATCGCCAGAGAGACATATAAACAAAATAATTGGAGAAGTATTGAACTTATTGAGGAACATAAGAGTGGCGTTCGTATATCTAGATGAAGAAATGATGAAGAAAATAATTACTGCAATGATAAGACCGAGGCTTGAATATGCAACAATACAGTGGGCTCCGAACTTAAAGAAACACATAAGGAAACTAGAGAAAGTACAGAGGGCTGCAACGAAAATGGTGCCTGACTTAAGAGATTTGACTTATGAAGACAGACTGAAAAGAATGCAACTTCCAACCCTGGAAAACAGAAGAGAAAGGGGAGACCTGATAGCAATATACAGAGTGATGATTGGCATGGAAAAATGGATAGGGAAGATCTGTGTATGTGGAATGGAAGAATGTCGAGAGGGCATGGGAAAAACTAAAATGGCCACTTATAGGAGAGATGTGAAAAATATAGCTTCCTCATAGAAGGGTGGAAGCATGGAATAGTTTAGACGTGGAAGTGGTCAACGCAAGGAATATTCATGATTTTAAGAAAAGCTGGACATTAATAGATATGGAGACGGGACAACACGAGCATAGCTCTTTTCCGTATGTTACAATTAGGTAAATACAATTAGGTAAATACACACACACACACACACACACACACACACACACACACACACACACACACACACACAGCTCAGTGGTTAGAGCGCTGCTTCACAAGCAGAGGACCGGAGTTCGATTCCCCGGCCGGGTGGAGATATTTGGGTGTGTCTCCTTTCACGTGTAGCCACTGTTCACCTAGCAGTGAGTAGGTACGGGATGTAAATCGAGGAGTTGTGACCTTGTTGTCCCGGTGTGTGGTGTGTGCCTGGTCTCAGGCCTATCCGAAGATCGGAAATAATGAGCTCGGAGCTCATTCTGTAGGGTAACATCTGGCTGTCTCATCAAAGACTGCAGCAGATCAAACAGTGAAACACACACACACTCAATACCAACAAAAGCTGTGTAATGAGAATGGGTAGAAGTAAATATGTAGACCACATAAGGACTACCAGCTGGGGGGAAGACTGTAATTGAAGTCAGTGAAGAAAAAGACTTGGGAGTGACTGTACAGAGTAATCTGTCTCCAGAAAAGCACATTAATAGAATATTTGGAAAAACGTATAGCATGCTCCAAAGTATAGGATGGCCATTTAATTACCTGGACGGGAACATGATAAAAGAAAATATTGACCACCCTGATTAGGCCACAGTTGGAATATGCATCAGTAATTTGGTCACCATACATGAAGAAACATGTCAAAAAACTGGAAAGAGTACAGAGGTTAGCAACAAGAATGATACCAGACTTTAAGGCAGTACCGTATGCGGAGAGGTTAAATTTTTTGCGGTAGCTGCGGTGGCGAGTGGACGTGTTGTGTGTGCGCTCCGTTTTTGGCTGTTGTTTTTATAGTTAGCAAGTAGTGTTTGTGCTTGGTGTCTGTGTGTGGTGCTTTTGAGTGTTAGTGAAGTGAAAGTGTGTACTGCAAGTGTTAGATTAGAGTGAAATAGTGGTTAGAATCAGTGTTTGTGAGTTAAAAGTATTTTGATAGAGCGAGGAGACTAGGCTTGTAACCGTCAAGTTGACCTTGAAAGATGATTAATTGACCTCACTTAGGCCCACCACCACCAGGTTCCCCCCCCCGTCACCAAGTATTTTTATTTGTTTGTTAGCTACGTATAGTGTTCTTGTGAGTTAACAGATTGTAAATTAGTATGGCGGTAGCTACTGAGGTATATCAGTGTGTGATTGAGTGCGTGAAAGAGAGTGTTGAGGTGGGATTGGGCAAGTTTGTTGTGTGTGAGATGTGTGGGCATGACAGGAAGGTAGTTGACTTTTCTGAGTGTATGGTGTGTAGGCTCAAGAGCGAGAATTTAATTCTTTCTCTTGAGCACCGAGAATTGCGAGAGGAAATGAGAAAGCTAAGTGAGGGGAAAAGTGCGAACGAGGTTCTCATCTTTGAGTTGAAGGAGGAGGTTAAGAGGCTTGGGGAGGCAGTGGAAAAAATTAGGCAGGAGATCAGTGTTGGGCCAAAGGTTGGACCTTCTGAGGGCAACAGGGTGGCTTGGCCCTCTGTCGGGAAGAGCAGAGTGGGGAAGAGGGAGCAGACGAGCCAGACTGGGAAAGATAGTAGTCAGGATGGGCAGAGATGGCAGGTTGCGAGGGAAAGGAAAGCGGAGGCAGTTAGGGAGGATAGGACTAAACCTGTTGAGTGTGAAAATAGGTTAGGTTTGTTGGAGGGGGAGGGGAAGAGTGAGAGTGGAGTGAATGAGGTGGTTGTGGTGAGTGAAAGGAGAGAGAAGGGGGTAGAGGAGAGGAGGAGGAGGGTTGTGCCTAGCACACCTCAGGTGTGTGTGGTGGGTGACTCTCAGGTTAGGTACTTAGATAGCCCTTTCTGTGGGAAAGACAGGGATAAGAGAACGAACGTGTGTATGCCTGGTGCAGGTGTGAAGGCAGTGAGTGAGGAGGTGCAGAAGAAAGTTGGAGGAATGGAGAGGGAGGGTGTAGTAGTTTTGCACGTAGGTGGGAATGATGTCAGAGCAGGTGGGTCGGAGGAGTTAATGGCAAGATTTCGGGAAATGTTAGGCAAGATAAGGGAGAGTGGTAGGAGGTGTGTAGTGTCAGGAATCTTGCCTCGTGTGTATATTAGCAGGGAATGGTTGTCTAGGGCCATTGGTGTGAATGATCGGGTAAAAGGGATGTATAAGGATGTGGGTATCAGCTTTGTGGATGTATGGGATAGGTTCTATGGGCGAAGGGATTTGTATGCTAGGGATGGTGTGCATCTGAGTAGGAAGGGTGTGGATGTGCTGAGTGGATGTCTGGAGGGGGGAGTTGGGATGGAGTGTAGGGGGTGAGGTAGCAAATGCATTCCAGAAGAAAGATGTTAGACATAAATTAGATAGGATAAACAAAGATAGTGAAAAGATTAGGAAAGATTTCCAGGTGCAAATAGGAGAGAATAAGATTAGGATTCCAAATAAGGAGACAGCATCTAGGAAGGTATGCAGGACTTAGGAACAAGAAGGATGACTTATCTAGTTATATGTTGAGGAGGAAAATGTTTCATTTCACAGAGGCAGTCAGGTTAATGGTATTACACCAGGAATTGGTATAACAGTAGTATTTATGTAAAAAAAGTCCTTATGTCTGGATGTTAGAGTAAACAGAGTAGAGTCCTTATGGTTATTAGAGTAAACAAAAGTAAGGTTATTAGAGTAGGAGCTTTTTATAGACCACCTAACCAGTCAGCAGATGTAGACAACCTTATGGTAGATGAAATAAATAGGGGGTGTACTAGTTATCTTAGGGGATTTTAATCTTAAGTCAGTAAACTGGGAGAGGATGGTAAGAGATGCTAGTGAAAATAAGTTTATGGAAAGTTTTCAGGATAACTATTTAGTGCAGATGGTAGATAAACCTACTAGGGGGAGGAAGGTTTTAGACATAGTACTAACAAATATTGAGCATTGTTTAAAGGAAGTTGAGGTAGGAGAGACTTTAGCAAACAGTGACCATCATATAATTAGATTTATCATTAATTCCAGTAGGGATAATATAGTGAATAAGACAAGAATCCCAAACTATCAGAAAGGCAATTATGGTAGGTTACGTCAGTTATTAGGAGAGATAAACTGGGAAGATAGTTTTTGAAATAAAACTGCACAGGAGATGTGGGATATTTTTAAGGTTATAGTAAAGGGTATAGTGATGCAGTGTATCCCTTACAAAGATATAAGGCAGAGAAACAGGAAGCCATTATGGTGGACTCACGAGATAGGTAGACAGATCAGAAAGAAGAGGGCATATAGAGAGTTGCAGAAAAGTGGGGAAGATGTAGATCTGATTAGGTACAGACAGGTCAGGGATGATTTGAGTAAGGTTATAAAAAAAAGTAAAAGGCAGGCAGAGAAAAAACTAGCTAGAGCTGGGAGTAAAGATCCCAAAAAATCATAGTTATTACAAGGTCAGTGATAAAAGAAATAAGGATAGGATTGGACCACTTAGAAAAGATGGTGTAGTAGTGGATCAAAATGAAGATATAGTAGAATTATTGAATGAACAATTTTCTTCAGTATTTACTAGGGAAAGAATAGGAAATCCTGTTACAAACAGTGCGACGAGTAGTTAAAGAGCTGTAGAAAATAATGATATAAAACCGGGAATTATTAGAAAATTTATTCTTGAACTAGACGAAAGAAAAGCTAGTGGTCCTGATGAGCTACATGCCTGAGTACTTAGGGAGGGTGTAGACAGTATTTCTGAAGCACTTAAGTAAATATTTGAAAGATCACTTAGGTTTGCTGAGATACCTCAGGACTGGAAGTTACCTAATGTTACACCAATATTTAAAAAAGGTAGGAAGGATGATGCGAATAATTATAGACCGATCAGTTTAACTAGTATAGTATGTAAGATACTAGAGAAAATCATTAAGGGTAGTATTTGGGAGCATTTAAATGAGAATAGATTAATTAGAGATACCCAACATGGCTTTAGATCAGGGAGGTCCTGTCTTACAAATTTGCTCAATATCTTATAACATATTACCAAGGAGTTAGATGATGGAAATAGCATAGATGTTATATATCTAGATTTTAGCAAGGCGTTTGATAAGGTACCGCATAGGAGGCTAGTGTACAAATTGAGACTACATGGGATAGGGGGTAGGTTAGTTGATTGGATTAATGAATGGCTTTCTGATAGGAAACAGAGAGTAGTATTAAATGGGGCAATGTCTGAGTGGAAGGAAGTGGTTAGTGGGCTACCCCAAGGATCAGTGCTAGGACCTCTTCTTTTCTTGGTGTACATTAACAATTTAGATATAGGAATTAGTAGCAAAGCATATAAGTTTGCAGATGATACTAAGATAGCATGTGCAGTACAGGGTTAAAAGGACAATTACAGAATACAACGAGACCTGGACAGGTTGATAGCATGGGCAGACAGGTGGCAGATGGAGTTTAATTCTAAAAAGTGTCAGGTTATGCATTTAGGTAAAGACATCACAAACTTTAGCTATGAGATGGAGGGATGTTGGCTAGAGGCAGTAGAGGAGGGAAAGGATTTAGGGGTAGTGATAGACAGGACTATGAAATTTTCAAAGCAATGTTTAGAAGCAAGAAATAGGGCAAATAGGATCCTGGGTTTTATAAATAGAAATGTTAGTTATAAAAGTAAGGAAGTGGTGCGTAGCTTATATAATTCCTATGTTAGGCCCCATTTAAAGTATTGCATACAGGCCTGGTCACCCCATTATAGGCAGGATATCAACATGTTAGAAGCAGTTCAGAGAAGAGCAACTAGGATGATACCCGCATTAAAACGCCTGGAGTATAGAGATAGATTAAAGGAATTAAACATGTTTTCATTTGAGAGGAGATGTATAAGAAGGAATATGATAGAGTTATTTAAAATGTTCTCAGATACAAACTACATAGATGTGAGATCTTTCTTTACCTTAGAGGAGGGAAGTAGGACTAGAAATCATGGCAGGAAGATTAGAAAGCAAGGTTGCATGTTAGATATAAGAAAATATTTCTTTAGTCATAGGGTGGTAGACTTCTGGAATGCATTGCCAGAGAGGGTTGTAAATAGCACTAGTTTGACAATGTTTAAAAACAGATTAGATAAGCACTTAAATTTATTAGATTTATAATTATGTATAGCACTGCATGATAGTTTTTATAAGAAATTTACTATAGTTAAACAAGACATGATCCCCATGTATGGGGATCACAGATTGTAGAGAAATTCGCTGCAGGACTTAGCCCTGTTAATGGGCCAAATATCTAGAATTAGTATATAATGTATTGTGTAGTACTTTTAAGTGTATCTTTAAGTACTGATGACGAGGTTGCTGTGCGACTGATACAGGATAACCTAGATGGGCCCTGGTAGCCCTTTGTTATCCTATTATTTATGTTATGTTATGTTAGGCTGGAATTAAGAATGTTGGAAGAAAGAGTCAGAGGGGATATGATAACAATTTTCAAAATAGTACATGGAATGGACATATTGGATAGGGAGAACCTGATCACAATGGCATCCAGTAATTACCTAAGAGGACACCCTAATAAAATACTGAAAGATTCCTGCACGAGCGACATCAAGAAGAATAGTTTCCCGTATCGGAGCATTGATGCATGGAACAAACTGAGCGTGGATGTGGTGTGCGGCGAGTGTCAGTCAAGTGAAGGAAAAATTGGACAAGTGTGGACAAAGAGACAGGACATAGAGAGCTACGGCTCGGGCCCTGTAATCACAAATAGGTAAATACACACACACACTCACACAAACATAAACACACCTGATGGCTCGGGTGTCTATTTCCTGCGTGGTGGCCATGCGGTGTCCCGGGCCTGAGAAGAGCAGTGTGTTTCCTCTCTTCTGGATGCCGCAGCCCTGCCCCACTGCTGCCCCTTCCACCCGTGCCCAGTGCTCCAACACACCACCCTCCTCAAAGTTGTCATGCATCCAACGGACTGGCTTGTTGGGGAACTTGCCACAGTAGGTCCCTGCATGGTCATAGAGGAACAAATTTGTGGATCAGGATGAAAGTGGAAATAGGCAGATACACTTCATATAGCCTGACAGATTCTTACATCTTGAGGCTTTCCTTATTTTCTTGTCCTTATGTTCTCTTTACTTTAATTACGGTCACTCCTTTGAGACAGCAGACCTACCCTTGTATCCTGGGTCACACTTGCAGTGGCCAGCAGCAGTGCACAACCCATGGCCATGGCAGTTGTGGCGGCAAGGTGGGCCGATGTACAGATCCCGCAGTGCAAACTCATTGCCTGCTGTGCCACTGAGGTTGTTCTGCAGCCACCTCAGCTGTATCTGTCTGAAGGATTAGAGCCTTGGATGTGAATGAATGTGTGTATGAGTGTGTGGTCTGCCTCTTGCACAGGCTCAGTGTTCTTGCAAATATTGGCCAAGCAATACATGTGTATATGAAATGAGAAAGACAACATGCAAAAGCAAAGCTGCTTTATGCATCATCAGCTTACCTTTGTGAGAGTCGATGGTCCAAAGGGATGAGGAAACGGCTCCATGGTCCATGATGGCCCGGATGGTACACACTTGGTTCAGATGGTCCTTCACAATGCACAGCTGCAGCAGGACACCCAGGGTGCAGCAGGTGCCAAGTGTGTCCACTGTCTTGGGAATACTGCAGCAACACTGGCTGGTCACCCACAGATGATACCTTGCAGCCCACACTGATCTGCAGTGACCTAAGTGTTACCATTCACTCTTAGGCACACTCTAAGGAGATGCTCACCAAGCAGTGTGACATGTGTTCTGCTTAGCATGAGTATGTTTTACAACATATTTTTGACAACTTTTACATGTAATATGACACAATAAGAATCCTTCACATGTTCTGCATATTTCTTACAGATGCAGAAGCATATTGTCTTGAACACCAAATCTGATGGAAAATTTCAAGCATGAGACTGCTACATGTGAGCAGACACTATATGAAGCTTACTTGGAAGGTGATGACATCACTGGGAGAAAGTACGAGTGGGTGAGTCACTGCCTCCCGCACTCTCTCAGCTCCATCTATCACTTGCACCTCTGTGTCACTGTCACAGTAGTGGCTGTAGCTGCTGCTGGTCACAAAGAGCCATGGGGAAGCTATGGTGGAGTTGGGCTGTGGAACAAAGGAGACAGTGTTCATAGGAGCATGAAGCAGAGAGGAAAAGATGTGATGCGACAAGATGTGATGTGCAGAATGGCAGAGACCAGCAAGTCCTGAATATATGTAGCACAGGCTGTGACATGATGCTGCACTGTTGTTCTGCATGTGTGTATTATTCACCATGGTCACCTGTTGGTCACCCAGCCAGGCTTTCCCCTACAGAAAGAGTTCAGAGCTCATAATAACCGATCTTCAGGTAGGACTGAGACCACACCACACAGCAGGACAGCAAGGCCACAACTGCTTGAGTTACATTCTGTACTTATTTACAGCTGGGTGAACAGGGTCTACACATTAAGAGGCTTGCCCATTTGCCTAGCCGCTCCAGGTACTCACACACAAGCCCTCTCAGTTGTGAGCCACTGCACTTCATGGTGTATTTACCTAATTGTATTTACCTAATTGTAACATACGGGAAAAGAGCTATGCTCGTGTTGTCCCGTCTCCATATCTATTAATGTCCAGCTTTTTCTTAAAATCATGAATATTCCTTGCGTTGACCACTTCCACGTCTAAACTATTCCATGCTTCCACCCTTCTATGAGGGAAGCTATATTTTTTCACATCTCTCCTATAAGTGGCCATTTTTAGTTTTTTCCCATGCCCTCTCGACATTCTTTCATTCCACATACACAGATCTTCCCTATCCATTTTTCCATGCCAATCATCACTCTGTATATTGCTATCAGGTCTCCCTTTCTCTTCTGTTTTCCAGGGTCGGAAGTTGCATTCTTTTCAGTCTGTCTTCATAAGTCAAATCTCTTAAGTCAGGCACCATTTTGTTGCAGCCCTCTGTACTTTCTCTAGTTTCCTTATGTGTTTCTTTAAGTTCGAGCCCACTGTATTGTTGCATATTCAAGCCTCGGTCTTATCATTGCAGTAATTATTTTCTTCATCATTTCTTCATCTAAATATACGAACGCCACTCTTATGTTCCTCAATAAGTTCAATACTTCTCCAATTATTTTGTTTATATGTCTCTCTGGCGATAGGTCATTGGTAATTGTCACCCCAAGGTCTTTTTCTTCATGACTGGTTTTATGTCTTCATTTCCTATCTTGTACATACTCCTGATTCTTCTTTCACTCTTGCCAAACTCTATTTTCTTGCATTTTGTCGTGTTGAACTCCATTTGCCATGTACAGCTCCATTTCCATATTCTGTCCAAGTCTTCCTGGAGTAGTTCGCAATCTTTGTCACATCTCACTTTTCTTAACAATTTTGCATCGTCTGCAAATAGGCTCACATAACTGGACACCCCATCCACCATGTCATTTATGTAGACCGCGAACATTACTGGTGCCAACACTGATCCCTGTGGAACTCCACTCTCCACCAAGCCCCATTCTGATGGTCTGTCCTTAATTATTGTTCTCATTTCTCTTCCTACCAAAAGTCTTCCATCCATTTTAGTAAACTGCCATGCACTCCTCCTACCATTTCAAGTTTCCAGATCAGTCTCCGGTGTGGTACCTTATCAAAGGCCTTTTTTAAATCCAGATATATTCCATCAGCCCAACCATCTCTTTCCTGTATTACATCTATCACCCTCGAATAGTAACATATCAGGTTTGTCGTGCATGAACGCCCTTTTCTAAAACCAAATTGACACTCACAAAGTATGTCATTTTTCTCCAAGAAGTCTGTCCATCTATTCTTCACCACCCTCTCACACATCTTAGCTACCACACTTGTAAGTGACACTGGTCTATAGTTCAATGGGTCTCTCTTGTTACCTGATTTATAGATTGGGACAATGTTAGCTCTTTTCCAGTCTTGGGGCACTACACCTTCCCTTAATGAGGCATCAATTACTTCACAAACTTTTTCTGCCAGTTGCTCCTGCATTCTCTTAAAATCCATCCTGATACCCCATCAGGTCCCACAGCTTTTCTCACTTCTAAACTCCCCATCATATTCTTGATCTCCTCCACAGTTACTTGAAACTCCTTCATAATCCCTTTCTGTTCCATTACCAGTGGTTTGTCAAAAGCAGTCTCCTTTGTGAATACCTTCCGAAAGCATCCATTCATAGCCTCTGCCATTTCCTGGGATCTTCACTGCATACTCCATTTACTTCTAAACTTTCAATACTTTCTCTATTTTTGATGTTGTTGTTCACATGTCTGTAAAAAGCCTTGGTTGGTCTTTACATTTATCAATTATATCCTTTTCTTGTTTCTTTCTTTCTTCTCTTCTAATCAACACATATTCATTTCTTGCTCTTTTGTAACTTTCCCACTGCTTAATCCGTCTTTTCCTTCTCCACCTCTTCCATGCATCCTCTTTTCTTGTTCTAGCCTTTTCACATCTATCGTTAAACCAGTCCTGCTTTCCAACTTCTCTATGTTGTCTTATTGGTACAAATTTTTCTCACCTTCTTTGTATATTTTTATAAATTCCTTCCACTTTTCATTTGCTCCTTAGCACTCTTGAATTTCATCCAATTTGTCTCTTGAAAGAATTTCTTTAGGTTTCCAAAATCTGTCTTGGCATAATTCCATCTTCCCACTTTATATTCTTCATTTCTTCTAGATTTCTCTTCATCTATCACCTTGAACTCCAAAACTGCATGATCACTCTTTGCTAAAGGGCACTCCACCCTCATCTCCTCAATGACCATTGGCTCTGTACTAAAGACCAAGTCCAGTCTTGACGATGCTCCTCTCCTCCAAACCTAGTATCTTCTTTGACCCACTGAGTTAACACATTTTCCATTGCCAGTGTCAATAGTGTATTTCCCATGTTGTCTCTGATCCTTCCATTGACCAGTCCTCCCAACACACCTCTTTACAATTAAAATCTCCCATCATTATAGTTCGTTCACAGCCACCCAACATTTCTTCCAGACATGTTCCTGTATCACTTATCATTTCTTCATATTCCTGTACTGACCATGCATTTGTCTTAGGTGGTACGTACACCACTATGTAGTGCCTCTTTTTCCTTCATTAGTTTCTGCTCTGATCTTTAGCACTTCTGCCTTTCCCATACCTTCTTTCACTTGATCCACCTTTATATCTTTTTAACCAGCAACATCACTCCTCCTCCCATCTTACCTACTCTATTTCTTTTCCAAACATTATATTTCCTTCTCCAACCATCATCAGGTCTTCTCCTCTCTCAGTTTTGTTTCAGTAAGACCCACAATATCTGGGTTCTTGTCCTCAAGTAATCGTTGAGTTCTAAAATCCCGATATCACTCCATTTATGTTGGAATACATTACATTCCGCTCATACGTAAGTTTCTTTAGTCCTTTCTTGCTGTACTTTTCTGGGTTATGAACCACTTCCTCAGTCTCATATCCAAGATTCTCCAGAAAACTCTTTCTTCTCCTCTTCTGTCCTCTCTTCATTTTTTTTCAAAGCCTCCTTTCTCAACTCATTTAACATTTCTCTTTCCTTTTCACCGAGATCTCTTCTCAACCAAATCTTCCTTGTTGTTTCCTGCTGGGCTAGCCTCCATGACTTCTCCACCAATTCATCTACATCCTTTTGTGACTTAAGTTTGATTCTTATTGGCCTCATACCTTCTCTTGTGAACTTTCCAATTCTATGGAAGTCCTCTATTTCTTGTACTAGGTCTTTTCCTCCTCCTGCACCACATTAATGATATTATTTATCACCTTTTTATGTTTTTCTCTCTCCATTTTACTCGGTGTCTTATCCTCCTCCACACCAAATATCACCACACATCTCTTTTTGTCTACAGTTTCCCTCACCAATGTCTCATTTGATTTAATAACCTTCACCACTTTCTCAGCAATCTTCTCTTCTATGATCTGTTGATCTATAATTTCAGCAAGGCCCAAAGTTTTCTCCCAGACTCTTTGATTTCCTTTTCCAGACTTGCAACTTTGTAATTTACCTCCTTTCTTTCCACTTCCTGACTTTTTTCCATTCAGCCTGCTTCTCCATCACTTTTCCTAGAGATTCTCCACATTTTTCGCAATTCACTTTAATTAGCTTAACTTCCTCTTTCAGTGCTTCATTTTCCTTCTTCATATCGGCACACTCTTTCATTACATTGTCATAACTCGTTTCCAGGCCCCATACTTTTCAAACAGTTTTTCAATTTTACCTTCCAACTCCAGAATTTTCTTCACATAAGCGCTCTTCTCCATTATTCCTTGAAATCCTGTGAAGTCTGATTCATCTTTCGAGTTCACGGCCGCCATGTTGCGCAGATGTAAACAAACCAGCTGATGGCTCAAACGCAGGCTACAGTTTATATTTACCTTCCTGGACATTATTTTGCTAATCAACAGTTAACATGACTATATGGAGACGGGACAAACATTACCAGCTCCTTTCCCACCTTGGTTACTCTTAGGCAATGGTAACTGTAGAATTAGAGATGATTGCTCTGGAGCTCAGCGACCACATCCGCCATCGACGATGTGTGTGTGTGTGTGTGTGTGTGTGTGTGTGTGTATTTACCTAATTGTATTTACCTAATTGTAACATACGGAAAAGAGCTATGCTCGTGTTGTCCCGTCTCCATATCTATTAATGTCCAGCTTTTTCTTAAAATCATGAATATTCCTTGCGTTGACCACTTCCACGTCTAAACTATTCCATGCTTCCACCCTTCTATGAGGGAAGCTATATTTTTTCACATCTCTCCTATAAGTGGCCATTTTAGTTTTTTCCCATGCCCTCTCGACATTCTTCCATTCCACATACACAGATCTTCCCTATCCATTTTTCCATGCCAATCATCACTCTGTATATTGCTATCAGGTCTCCCTTTCTCTTCTGTTTTCCAGGGTTGGAAGTTGCATTCTTTTCAGTCTGTCTTCATAAGTCAAATCTCTTAAGTCAGGCACCATTTTCGTTGCAGCCCTCTGTACTTTCTCTAGTTTCCTTATGTGTTTCTTTAAGTTCGAGCCCACTGTATTGTTGCATATTCAAGCCTCGGTCTTATCATTGCAGTAATTATTTTCTTCATCATTTCTTCATCTAGATATACGAACGCCACTCTTATGTTCCTCAATAAGTTCAATACTTCTCCAATTATTTTGTTTATATGTCTCTCTGGCGATAGGTCATTGGTAATTGTCACCCCAAGGTCTTTTTCTTCATGACTGGTTTTATGTCTTCATTTCCTATCTTGTACATACTCCTGATTCTTCTTTCACTCTTGCCAAACTCTATTTTCTTGCATTTTGTCGTGTTGAACTCCATTTGCCATGTACAGCTCCATTTCCATATTCTGTCCAAGTCTTCCTGGAGTAGTTCGCAATCTTTGTCACATCTCACTTTTCGTAACAATTTTGCATCGTCTGCAAATAGGCTCACATAACTGGACACCCCATCCACCATGTCATTTATGTAGACTGCGAACATTACTGGTGCCAACACTGATCCCTGTGGAACTCCACTCTCCACCAATCCCCATTCTGATGGTCTGTCCTTAATTATTGTTCTCATTTCTCTTCCTACCAAAAGTCTTCCATCCATTTTAGTAAACTGCCATGCACTCCTCCTACCATTTCAAGTTTCCAGATCAGTCTCTGGTGTGGTACCTTATCAAAGGCCTTTTTTAAATCCAGATATATTCCATCAGCCCAACCATCTCTTTCCTGTATTACATCTATCACCCTCGAATAGTAACATATCAGGTTTGTCGTGCATGAACGCCCTTTCCTAAAACCAAATTGACACTCACAAAGTATGTCATTTTTCTCCAAGAAGTCTGTCCATCTAGTCTTCACCACCCTCTCACACATCTTAGCTACCACACTTGTAAGTGACACTGGTCTATAGTTCAATGGGTCTCTCTTGTTACCTGATTTATAGATTGGGACAATGTTAGCTCTTTTCCAGTCTTGGGGCACTACACCTTCCCTTAATGAGGCATCAATTACTTCACAAACTTTTTCTGCCAATTGCTCCCTGCATTCTCTTAAAATCCATCCTGATACCCCATCAGGTCCCACAGCTTTTCTCACTTCTAAACTCCCCATCATGTTCTTGATCTCCTCCACCGTTACTTGAAACTCCTTCATAATCCCTTTCTGTTCCATTACCAGTGGTTTGTCAAAAGCAGTCTCCTTTGTGAATACCTTCCGAAAGCATCCATTCATAGCCTCTGCCATTTCCCTGGGATCTTCACTGTATACTCCATTTACTTCTAAACTTTCAATACTTTCTCTATTTTTGATGTTGTTGTTCACATGTCTGTAAAAAAAGCCTTGGTTGGTCTTTACATTTATCAATTATATCCTTTTCTTGTTTCTTTCTTTCTTCTCTTCTAATCAACACATATTCATTTCTTGCTCTTTTGTAACTTTCCCACTGCTTAATCCGTCTTTTCCTTCTCCACCTCTTCCATGCATCCTCTTTTCTTGTTCTAGCCTTTTCACATCTATCGTTAAACCAGTCCTGCTTTCCAACTTCTCTATGTTGTCTTATTGGTACAAATTTTTCTCACCTTCTTTGTATATTTTATAAATTCCTTCCACTTTTCATTTGCTCCTTAGCACTCTTGAATTTCATCCAATTTGTCTCTTGAAAGAATTTCTTTAGGTTTCCAAAATCTGTCTTGGCATAATTCCATCTTCCCACTTTATATTCTTCATTTCTTCTAGATTTCTCTTCGTCTATCACCTTGAACTCCAAAACTGCATGATCACTCTTGCTAAAGGGCACTCCACCCTCATCTCCTCAATGACCATTGGCTCTGTACTAAAGACCAAGTCCAGTCTTGACGATGCTCCCTCTCCTCCAAACCTAGTATCTTCTTTGACCCACTGAGTTAACACATTTTCCATTGCCAGTGTCAATAGTGTATTTCCCATGTTGTCTCTGATCCTTCCATTGACCAGTCCTCCCAACACACCTCTTTACAATTAAAATCTCCCATCATTATAGTTCGTTCACAGCCACCCAACATTTCTTCCAGACATGTTCCTGTATCACTTATCATTTCTTCATATTCCTGTACTGACCATGCATTTGTCTTAGGTGGTACGTACACCACTATGTAGTGCCTCTTTTTCCTTCATTAGTTTCTGCTCTGATCTTTAGCACTTCTGCCTTTCCCATACCTTTTTTCACTTGATCCACCTTTATATCTTTTTTAACCAGCAACATCACTCCTCCTCCCATCTTACCTACTCTATTTCTTTTCCAAACGTTATATTTCCTTCTCCAACCTTCATCAGGTCTTCTCCTCTCTCAGTTTTGTTTCAGTAAGACCCACAATATCTGGGTTCTTGTCCTCAAGTAATCGTTGAGTTCTAAAATCGATATCACTCCATTTATGTTGGAATACATTACATTTCGCTCATATGTAAGTTTCTTTAGTCCTTTCTTGCTGTACTTTTCTGGGTTATGAACCACTTCCTCAGTCTCATATCCAAGATTCTCCAGAAAACTCTTTCTTCTCTTCTTCTGTCCTCTCTTCATTTTTTTCAAAGCCTCCTTTCTCAACTCATTTAACATTTCTCTTTCCTTTTCACCGAGATCTCTTCTCAACCAAATCTTCCTTGTTGTTTCCTGCTGGGCTAGCCTCCATGACTTCTCCACCAATTCATCTACATCCTTTTGTGACTTAAGTTTGATTCTTATTGGCCTCATACCTTCTCTTGTGAACTTTCCAATTCTATGGAAGTCCTCTATTTCTTGTACTAGGTCTTTTCCTCCTCTTGCACCACATTAATGATATTATTTATCACCTTTTTTATGTTTTTCTCTCTCTCCATTTTACTCGGTGTCTTATCCTCCTCCACACCAAATATCACCACACATCTCTTTTTGTCTACAGTTTCCCTCACCAATGTCTCATTTGACTTAATAACCTTCACCACTTTCTCAGCTATCTTCTCTTCTATGACTGTGTGTGTGTGTGTGTGTGTGTGTGTGTGTGTGTGTGTGTGTGTGTGTGTGTGTGTGTGTGTCATGCACAGTGCAGGAAGAAAAAGAGTGACACAAGACAAGCAGGACAGTTGATGCATCCTGCAATTAGGATATACAAGTTGAAAATATTTCCAAGAAACTATGGAACAAAAAAAATAAGAAAACAGGTAAAAGGTAAACAATTATAAGAGTACAATTATAAATGAGAATAAAATTATGAAAATAATGAGGAGCAGGGAGCAGTGAGATAGATTACTCACAGACATGTCAGCCTGCAGAGTGCTGAGGAGCTGCTCAGGCGCCACCCTCAGGTTGTCCACCGCCCACTGGTTCTGCCCATCGTGTGTTGGCTGCCACAAGCGGAACCTCACCACGCCAGACTCTCCATGCTCCATAGTGTCCAGCTTCACATTCACCAGTCTGAAGAGACGAGTACTGATCTTATCATGCATAAACACACACACACACACCAATGAGGCAGGAACTAGAAAAGAAGAAAGATGTGGCGGGTAAACTGGTGGGAGTTGCTACTAACGAGGCTGATGAGTACCAAGGTGAAATCGAGGTGGTTTCAAGGATTGGAAGGTATGAAGAGGGCAAAGCCAGGCCAATGAGAATCAAGTTTAAATCTCAGGCACCAGCAGAGGAAGTTATGAATGGTTCATGGAGGCTTGGAAAGCGGGAAGATTATAAGGATATATGGATAAGGAGAGACATGAACGCGGAGGAAAGAAATAAGACCAGTGACTTATGGAAGCTGGCAAAGGAAAAAAACGAATCCCGATCAGAGGAGGAGAGGAAGAAGTTTTACTGGAGAGTCAGGGATATGAAACTGATAAAGTGGATGATTGGGAAAATAGGAGAAGGGGAGAGAAACTAAAAATGGCATACACTTATGTGAATGGGTTACAGTCTGCAATGGTAGAAATAAATTACTATCTTAGGGTAGAGAGGCCTGACGTGATGGGAATAACTGAAACTAAACTTAATGAAGTCATTGAAAATAAAATAGGGGAATAACTGAAACTAAACTTAATGAAGTCATTGAGGAGAATAAAATAGGGGAATAACTGAAACTAAACTTAATGAAGTCATTGAGGAGAATAAAATAGGGGAATAACTGAAACTAAACTTTATGAAGTCATTGAGAATAAAATAGGGGAATAACTGAAACTAAACTTAATGAAGTCATTGAGGAGAATAAAATAGGGGAATAACTGAAACTAAACTTAATGAAGTCATTGAGGAGAATAAAATAGGTGAAGGTGAATACAACATATGAGTAAGAAATAAAGCAGAAAAGCAGGGAGGCGGTGTGATGTTATTGGTGAAAAAAGATCTTGTTGCCTATAAACTGAGGAATGACTATGGGTTAGCTGAGGTGGTTGGGGATGAGGTGGTGTGTGGAGGTGTTAAACGAGACTTTGTTGTGGTATATGCTCCCCCCAAAACCAATGCATGGAATAGAGAGGAATATAAAAGGAAGATAGAGGACACAAAAAGGTGGATAGAGTATTTGATGGAAACTAAAGAAAAACTGGTAATAATGGGAGATTTCAACAGCAAAGAGGTGAAATGGGAAGAGTGGACTGTGGATGGTTGCGAAGATTCATGGGGTGGAGAGCTGCTAAGAATGGCAATGGAAAACTCATTGACACAGTGGGTGGAGGAAAATACTATATACAGAGATGAGGATGAACCATCACGACTGGACTTGATTTTCACTAAAGAGGCGGAGTTGATAGAAAACATGAAAGGCAGATGTCCAATAGGGAAGAGTGATCATGTGATGATTGAGTGTGTATTTAGGGAAGGAAGAATGGAGAAAAGGAATGAACATCACAAAACAGGAAGATTCATCTACGGTAAAGCAGATTACATCAAATTAAGGAATTACTTTGAGCAAGAGGACTGGAGTGTTTTTGAGGATGCATGTGGAATTCAGGATAAATGGAGAGAGTTTTTGAACATTTACAAGATAGATAAGAGTAGAGAAGGGACAGCATGAGTTTGAACTCTTCCTCCCATAAACAACAACTGGTCAAATACAACTAGGTAAATACACAGTTGGAGACTTCAACTGTAAAAAAATAAACTGGGGAGAGATGGAAGTAATGGACAATGCTGGGCAGTGGAGTGAGAAAGTGTTACAGATGACTATGGTTAATACAATGGACCAGTGGATAGAAGAGTCAACAAGATACAGGGGGGAAGAGGAACCATTGTTACTTGACCTAGTCTTCACAAAAAAAACCGGAGTCCCCTCCAATCATACAATACCTTAGTCCAATGAGGAAAAGTGATCATGTGACATTAGAGATGCAAATGCAGGAGGAAGATAAGAGAAGACAGAGAGGACTATATAGGAGAGAGATTAAATAATGCAAGAGCAGATTTTTAAAAACTAAGGAGTTATTTTGCTGATATTGAGTGGAGTAATATTATGAGCAGGAAGATTGTACAAGAAAAATATGACATAATCTTACAGGAATACAATGAATGAGTAAAAAACCTTGTTCCTGTTTATAGAGTTCAGAAAAAAATACATACATGGTACAATGCTAGATGCTTACAAGCAAAAAAGGCAAAGGATAAAGCATGCAAGAAACTTTTAACCCCTTCAATACGGTGACGCCTTTGTCGGCATCATGAAGCCCCAGTAGCAAATACGGTGACACCTAAGTAGACGTCATATTTCTTTACTGAGCTTTCTTCAGTTCAGTTGTCCCGTATAGTGTGTTGGATACGAACTACACACGCCGTATGCTGTCTTTGAAATCCTAGTGCTCCTCCCACCATCCTTGTCTCCACCAATCACTCAAGATAAGCTACATGCATCCCGCCTTGTGTCTAAAATTACCCAATGGCATAGACTGTTCCCATCTCTCTCTCTCTCTCTCTCTCTCTCTCTCTCTCTCTCTCTCCATTTCCTATCTCCTTTCCTCCTTTCTTCTCGAAAGATAAGTTACATGCGTCCGCCTTGTAACATTGTGAAACACACACACACACACACACACACACACACACACACACACACACACACACACACACACACACACACACACTAAAGAAATTCTTTCAAGAGACAAATTGATGAAATTCAAGAGTGCTAAGGAGCAAATGAAAAGTGGAAGGAATTTATAAAATATACAAAGAAGGTGAGAAAAATTTGTACCAATAAGACAACATAGAGAAGTTGGAAAGCAGGACTGGTTTAACGATAGATGTGAAAAGGCTAGAACAAGAAAAGAGGATGCATGGAAGAGGTGGAGAAGGAAAAGACGGATTAAGCAGTGGGAAAGTTACAAAAGAGCAAGAAATGAATATGTGTTGATTAGAAGAGAAGAAAGAAAGAAACAAGAAAAGGATATAATTGATAAATGTAAAGACCAACCAAGGCTTTTTACAGACATGTGAACAACAACATCAAAAATAGAGAAAGTATTGAAAGTTTAGAAGTAAATGGAGTATGCAGTGAAGATCCCAGGAAATGGCAGAGGCTATGAATGGATGCTTTGGAAGGTATTCACAAAGGAGACTGCTTTTGACAAACCACTGGTAATGGAACAGAAAGGGATTATGAAGGAGTTTCAAGTAACTGTGGAGGAGATCAAGAATATGATGGGGAGTTTAGAAGTGAGAAAAGCTGTGGGACCTGATGGGGTATCAGGATGGATTTTAAGAGAATGCAGGAGCAACTGGCAGAAAAAGTTTGTGAAGTAATTGATGCCTCATTAAGGGAAGGTGTAGTGCCCCAAGACTGGAAAAGAGCTAACATTGTCCCAATCTATAAATCAGGTAACAAGAGAGACCCATTGAACTATAGACCAGTGTCACTTACAAGTGTGGTAGCTAAGATGTGTGAGAGGGTGGTGAAGAATAGATGGACAGACTTCTTGGAGAAAATGACATACTTTGTGAGTGTCAATTTGGTTTTAGAAAAGGGCGTTCATGCACGACAAACCTGATATGTTACTATTCGAGGGTGATAGATGTAATACAGGAAAGAGATGGTTGGGCTGATGGAATATATCTGGATTTAAAAAAGGCCTTTGATAAGGTACCACACCGGAGACTGATCTGGAAACTTGAAATGGTAGGAGGAGTGCATGGCAGTTTACTAAAATGGATGGAAGACTTTTAGTAGGAAGAGAAATGAGAACAATAATTAAGGACAGACCATCAGAATGGGGCTTGGTGGAGAGTGGAGTTCCACAGGATCAGTGTTGGCACCAGTAATGTTCGTGGTCTACATAAATGACATGGTGGATGGGGTGTCCAGTTATGTGAGCCTATTTGCAGACGATGCAAAATTGTTAAGAAAAGTGAGATGTGACAAAGATTGCGAACTACTCCAGGAAGACTTGGACAGAATATGGAAATGGAGCTGTACATGGCAAATGGAGTTCAACACGACAAAATGCAAGAAAATAGAGTTTGGCAAGAGTGAAAGAAGAATCAGGAGTATGTACAAGATAGGAAATGAAGACATAAAACCAGTCATGAAGAAAAAGACCTTGGGGTGACAATTACCAATGACCTATCGCCAGAGAGACATATAAACAAAATAATTGGAGAAGTATTGAACTTATTGAGGAACATAAAAGTGGCGTTCGTATATTTAGATGAAGAAATGATGAAGAAAATAATTACTGCAATGATAAGACCGAGGCTTGAATATGCAACAATACAGTGGGCTCCGAACTTAAAGAAACACATAAGGAAACTAGAGAAAGTACAGAGGGCTGCAACAAAATGGTGCCTGACTTAAGAGATTTGACTTATGAAGACAGACTGAAAAGAATGCAACTTCCGACCCTGGAAAACAGAAGAGAAAGGGGAGACCTGATAGCAATATACAGAGTGATGATTGGCATGGAAAAATGGATAGGGAAGATCTGTGTATGTGGAATGAAAGAATGTCGAGAGGGCATGGGAAAAACTAAAATGGCCACTTATAGGAGAGATGTGAAAAAATATAGCTTCCCTCATAGAAGGGTGGAAGCATGGAATAGTTTAGACGTGGAAGTGGTCAACGCAAGGAATATTCATGATTTTAAGAAAAAGCTGGACATTAATAGATATGGAGACGGGACAACACGAGCATAGCTCTTTTCCGTATGTTACAATTAGGTAAATACAATTAGGTAAATACACACACACACACACACACACACACACACACACACACACACACACACACACACACACACACACACACACACACACGGTAGCTCAGTGGTTAGAGCTGGCTTCACAAGCCAGGGCCAGGGTTCGATTCGGGAGGAGATATTTAGGTGTGTCTCCTTTCACGTGTAGCCCCTGTTCACCTAGCAGTGAGTAGGTACGGGATGTAAATCGAGGAGTTGTGACCTTGTTGTCCCGGTGTGTGGTGTGTGCCTGGTCTCAGACCTATCCTAAGATCGGAAACAATGAGCTCTGAGCTCGTTCCGTAGGGTAACGTCTGGCTGTCTCGTCAGAGACTGCAGCAGATCAAACAGTGAAATTACACACACACACACACATACTCATACACACTCATACACACACACACACACACACTCATACACACACACACACACACGGGACACCGTCGATGGCGGATGTGGTCGCTGAGCTCCAGAGCAATCATCTCTAATTCTACAGTTGCCATTGCCTAAGAGTAACCAAGGTGGGAAAGGAGCTTGTAATGTTTGTCCCGTCTCCATATAGTCATGTTAACTGTTGATTAGCAAAATAATGTCCAGGGAAGGTGAATATAAACTGTAGCCTGCGTTTGAGCCATCAGCTGGTTTGTTTACATCTGCGCAACATGGCGGCCGTGAACTCGAAGGATGAATCAGACTTCACAGGATTTCAAGGAATAATGGAGAAGAGCGTTTATGTGAAGAAAATTCTGGAGTTGGAAGGTAAAATTGAAAAACTGTTTGAAAAGTATGGGGCCTGGAAACGAGTTATGACAATGTAATGAAAGAGTGCCGATATGAAGAAAGAAAATGCAGTACTGAAAGAGGAAGTTAAGTTAATTAAAGTGAATTGCAAAAATGTGGAGAATCTCTAGGAAAAGTGATGGAGAAGCAGGCTGAATGGAAAAAAGTCAGGAAGTGGAAAGAAAGGAGGTAAATTACAAAGTTGCAAGTCTGGAAAAGGAAATCAAAGAGTCTGGGAGAAAACTTTGGGCCTTGCTGAAATTATAGATCAACAGATCATAGAAGAGAAGATTGCTGAGAAAGTGGTGAAGGTTATTAAGTCAAATGAGACATTGGTGAGGGAAACTGTAGACAAAAAGAGATGTGTGGTGATATTTGGTGTGGAGGAGGATAAGACACCGAGTAAAATGGAGAGAGAGAAAACATAAAAAGGTGATAAATAATATCATTAATGTGGTGCAGGAGGAGGAAAAGACCTAGTACAAGAAATAGAGGACTTCCATAGAATTGGAAAGTTCACAAGAGAAGGTATGAGGCCAATAAGAATCAAACTTAAGTCACAAAAGGATGTAGATGAATTGGTGGAGAAGTCATGGAGGCTAGCCCAGCAGGAAACAACAAGGAAGATTTGGTTGAGAAGAGATCTCGGTGAAAAGGAAAGAGAAATGTTAAATGAGTTGAGAAAGGAGGCTTTGAAAAAAATGAAGAGAGGACAGAAGAGGAGAAGAAAGAGTTTTTCTGGAGAATCTTGGATATGAGACTGAGGAAGTGGTTCATAACCCAGAAAAGTACAGCAAGAAAGGACTAAAGAAACTTACGTATGAGCGGAATGTAATGTATTCCAACATAAATGGAGTGATATCGGGATTTTAGAACTCAACGATTACTTGAGGGACAAGAACCCAGATATTGTGGGTCTTACTGAAACAAAACTGAGAGAGGGAGAAGACCTGATGATGGTTGGAGAAGGAAATATAATGTTTGGAAAAGAAATAGAGTAGGTAAGATGGGAGGAGGAGTGATGTTGCTGGTTAAAAAGATATAAAGGTGGATCAAGTGAAAGAAGGTATGGGAAAGGCAGAAGTGCTAAAGATCAGAGCAGAAACTAATGAAGGAAAAAGAGGCACTACATAGTGGTGTACGTACCACCTAAGACAAATGCATGGTCAGTACAGGAATATGAAGAAATGATAAGTGATACAGGAACATGTCTGGAAGAAATGTTGGGTGGCTGTGAACGAACTATAATGATGGGAGATTTTAATTGTAAAGAGGTGTGTTGGGAGGACTGGTCAATGGAAGGATCAGAGACAACATGGGGAAATACACTATTGACACTGGCAATGGAAAATGTGTTAACTCAGTGGGTCAAAGAAGATACTAGGTTTGGAGGAGAGGGAGCATCGTCAAGACTGGACTTGGTCTTTAGTACAGAGCCAATGGTCATTGAGGAGATGAGGGTGGAGTGCCCTTTAGCAAAGAGTGATCATGCAGTTTTGGAGTTCAAGGTGATAGATGAAGAGAAATCTAGAAGAAATGAAGAATATAAAGTGGGAAGATGGAATTATGCCAAGACAGATTTTGGAAACCTAAAGAAATTCTTTCAAGAGACAAATTGGATGAAATTCAAGAGTGCTAAGGAGCAAATGAAAAGTGGAAGGAATTTATAAAAATATACAAAGAAGGTGAGAAAAATTTGTACCAATAAGACAACATAGAGAAGTTGGAAAGCAGGACTGGTTTAACGATAGATGTGAAAAGGCTAGAACAAGAAAAGAGGATGCATGGAAGAGGTGGAGAAGGAAAAGACGGATTAAGCAGTGGGAAAGTTACAAAAGAGCAAGAAATGAATATGTGTTGATTAGAAGAGAAGAAAGAAAGAAACAAGAAAAGGATATAATTGATAAATGTAAAGACCAACCAAGGCTTTTTACAGACATGTGAACAACAACATCAAAAATAGAGAAAGTATTGAAAGTTTAGAAGTAAATGGAGTATGCAGTGAAGATCCCAGGAAATGGCAGAGGCTATGAATGGATGCTTTCGGAAGGTATTCACAAAGGAGACTGCTTTTGACAAACCACTGGTAATGGAACAGAAAGGGATTATGAAGGAGTTTCAAGTAACTGTGGAGGAGATCAAGAATATGATGGGGAGTTTAGAAGTGAGAAAAGCTGTGGGACCTGATGGGGTATCAGGATGGATTTTAAGAGAATGCAGGAGCAACTGGCAGAAAAAGTTTGTGAAGTAATTGATGCCTCATTAAGGGAAGGTGTAGTGCCCCAAGACTGGAAAAGAGCTAACATTGTCCCAATCTATAAATCAGGTAACAAGAGAGACCCATTGAACTATAGACCAGTGTCACTTACAAGTGTGGTAGCTAAGATGTGTGAGAGGGTGGTGAAGAATAGATGGACAGACTTCTTGGAGAAAAATGACATACTTTGTGAGTGTCAATTTGGTTTTAGAAAAGGGCGTTCATGCACGACAAACCTGATATGTTACTATTCGAGGGTGATAGATGTAATACAGGAAAGAGATGGTTGGGCTGATGGAATATATCTGGATTTAAAAAAGGCCTTTGATAAGGTACCACACCGGAGACTGATCTGGAAACTTGAAATGGTAGGAGGAGTGCATGGCAGTTTACTAAAATGGATGGAAGACTTTTGGTAGGAAGAGAAATGAGAACAATAATTAAGGACAGACCATCAGAATGGGGCTTGGTGGAGAGTGGAGTTCCACAGGGATCAGTGTTGGCACCAGTAATGTTCGCGGTCTACATAAATGACATGGTGGATGGGGTGTCCAGTTATGTGAGCCTATTTGCAGACGATGCAAAATTGTTAAGAAAAGTGAGATGTGACAAAGATTGCGAACTACTCCAGGAAGACTTGGACAGAATATGGAAATGGAGCTGTACATGGCAAATGGAGTTCAACACGACAAAATGCAAGAAAATAGAGTTTGGCAAGAGTGAAAGAAGAATCAGGAGTATGTACAAGATAGGAAATGAAGACATAAAACCAGTCATGAAGAAAAAGACCTTGGGGTGACAATTACCAATGACCTATCGCCAGAGAGACATATAAACAAAATAATTGGAGAAGTATTGAACTTATTGAGGAACATAAGAGTGGCGTTCAGATATTTAGATGAAGAAATGATGAAGAAAATAATTACTGCAATGATAAGACCGAGGCTTGAATATGCAACAATACAGTGGGCTCCGAACTTAAAGAAACACATAAGGAAACTAGAGAAAGTACAGAGGGCTGCAACAAAATGGTGCCTGACTTAAGAGATTTGACTTATGAAGACAGACTGAAAAGAATGCAACTTCCGACCCTGGAAAACAGAAGAGAAAGGGAGACCTGATAGCAATATACAGAGTGATGATTGGCATGGAAAAATGGATAGGGAAGATCTGTGTATGTGGAATGAAAGAATGTCGAGAGGGCATGGGAAAAACTAAAATGGCCACTTATAGGAGAGATGTGAAAAATATAGCTTCCTCATAGAAGGGTGGAAGCATGGAATAGTTTAGACGTGGAAGTGGTCAACGCAAGGAATATTCATGATTTTAAGAAAAAGCTGGACATTAATAGATATGGAGACGGGACAACACGAGCATAGCTCTTTTCCCGTATGTTACAATTAGGTAAATACAATTAGGTACACACACACACACACACACACACACACACACACACACACACACACACACACACACACACACACACAAATGTGTTAACTCAATGGGTCAAAGAAGATACTAGGTTTGGAGGAGAGGGAGCATCGTCAAGACTGGACTTGGTCTTTAGTACAGAGCCAATGGTCATTGAGGAGATGAGGGTGGAGTGCCCTTTAGCAAAGAGTGATCATGCAGTTTTGGAGTTCAAGGTGATAGACGAAGAGAAATCTAGAAGAAATGAAGAATATAAAGTGGGAAGATGGAATTATGCCAAGACAGATTTTGGAAACCTAAAGAAATTCTTTCAAGAGACAAATTGGATGAAATTCAAGAGTGCTAAGGAGCAAATGAAAAGTGGAAGGAATTTATAAAAATATACAAAGAAGGTGAGAAAAATTTGTACCAATAAGACAACATAGAGAAGTTGGAAAGCAGGACTGGTTTAACGATAGATGTGAAAAGGCTAGAACAAGAAAAGAGGATGCATGGAAGAGGTGGAGAAGGAAAAGACGGATTAAGCAGTGGGAAAGTTACAAAAGAGCAAGAAATGAATATGTGTTGATTAGAAGAGAAGAAAGAAAGAAACAAGAAAAGGATATAATTGATAAATGTAAAGACCAACCAAGGCTTTTTTACAGACATGTGAACAACAACATCAAAAATAGAGAAAGTATTGAAAGTTTAGAAGTAAATGGAGTATACAGTGAAGATCCCAGGAAATGGCAGAGGCTATGAATGGATGCTGGAAGGTATTCACAAAGGAGACTGCTTTTGACAAACCACTGGTAATGGAACAGAAAGGGATTATGAAGGAGTTTCAAGTAACGGTGGAGGAGATCAAGAACATGATGGGGAGTTTAGAAGTGAGAAAAGCTGTGGGACCTGATGGGGTATCAGGATGGATTTTAAGAGAATGCAGGAGCAATTGGCAGAAAAAGTTTGTGAAGTAATTGATGCCTCATTAAGGGAAGGTGTAGTGCCCCAAGACTGGAAAAGAGCTAACATTGTCCCAATCTATAAATCAGGTAACAAGAGAGACCCATTGAACTATAGACCAGTGTCACTTACAAGTGTGGTAGCTAAGATGTGTGAGAGGGTGGTGAAGACTAGATGGACAGACTTCTTGGAGAAAATGACATACTTTGTGAGTGTCAATTTGGTTTTAGAAAGGGCGTTCATGCACGACAAACCTGATATGTTACTATTCGAGGGTGATAGATGTAATACAGGAAAGAGATGGTTGGGCTGATGGAATATATCTGGATTTAAAAAAGGCCTTTGATAAGGTACCACACCAGAGACTGATCTGGAAACTTGAAATGGTAGGAGGAGTGCATGGCAGTTTACTAAAATGGATGGAAGACTTTTGGTAGGAAGAGAAATGAGAACAATAATTAAGGACAGACCATCAGAATGGGGATTGGTGGAGAGTGGAGTTCCACAGGGATCAGTGTTGGCACCAGTAATGTTCAGTCTACATAAATGACATGGTGGATGGGGTGTCCAGTTATGTGAGCCTATTTGCAGACGATGCAAAATTGTTAAGAAAAGTGAGATGTGACAAAGATTGCGAACTACTCCAGGAAGACTTGGACAGAATATGGAAATGGAGCTGTACATGGCAAATGGAGTTCAACACGACAAAATGCAAGAAAATAGAGTTTGGCAAGAGTGAAAGAAGAATCAGGAGTATGTACAAGATAGGAAATGAAGACATAAAACCAGTCATGAAGAAAAAGACCTTGGGGTGACAATTACCAATGACCTATCGCCAGAGAGACATATAAACAAAATAATTGGAGAAGTATTGAACTTATTGAGGAACATAAGAGTGGCGTTCGTATATCTAGATGAAGAAATGATGAAGAAAATAATTACTGCAATGATAAGACCGAGGCTTGAATATGCAACAATACAGTGGGCTCGAACTTAAAGAAACACATAAGGAAACTAGAGAAAGTACAGAGGGCTGCAACGAAAATGGTGCCTGACTTAAGAGATTTGACTTATGAAGACAGACTGAAAAGAATGCAACTTCCAACCCTGGAAAACAGAAGAGAAAGGGGAGACCTGATAGCAATATACAGAGTGATGATTGGCATGGAAAAATGGATAGGGAAGATCTGTGTATGTGGAATGGAAGAATGTCGAGAGGGCATGGGAAAAACTAAAATGGCCACTTATAGGAGAGATGTGAAAAATATAGCTTCCTCATAGAAGGGTGGAAGCATGGAATAGTTTAGACGTGGAAGTGGTCAACGCAAGGAATATTCATGATTTTAAGAAAAAGCTGGACATTAATAGATATGGAGACGGGACAACACGAGCATAGCTCTTTCCGTATGTTACAATTAGGTAAATACAATTAGGTAAATACACACACACACACACACACAAGGACTAAAGAAACTTACGTATGAGCGGAATGTAATGTATTCCAACATAAATGGAGTGATATCGGGATTTAGAACTCAACGATTACTTGAGGACAAGAACCCAGATATTGTGGGTCTTACTGAAACAAAACTGAGAGAGGAGAAGACCTGATGATGGTTGGAGAAGGGAAATATAATGTTTGGAAAAGAAATAGAGTAGGTAAGATGGGAGGAGGAGTGATGTTGCTGGTTAAAAAGATATAAAGGTGGATCAAGTGAAAGAAGGTATGGGAAAGGCAGAAGTGCTAAAGATCAGAGCAGAAACTAATGAAGGAAAAAGAGGCACTACATAGTGGTGTACGTACCACCTAAGACAAATGCATGGTCAGTACAGGAATATGAAGAAATGATAAGAGATACAGGAACATGTCTGGAAGAAATGTTGGGTGGTTGTGAACGAACTATAATGATGGGAGATTTTAATTGTAAAGAGGTGTGTTGGGAGGACTGGTCAATGGAAGGATCAGAGACAACATGGGGAAATACACTATTGACACTGGCAATGGAAAATGTGTTAACTCAGTGGGTCAAAGAAGATACTAGGTTTGGAGGAGAGGGAGCATTGTCAAGACTGGACTTGGTCTTTAGTACAGAGCCAATGGTCATTGAGGAGATGAGGGTGGAGTGCCCTTTAGCAAAGAGTGATCATGCAGTTTTGGAGTTCAAGGTGATAGATGAAGAGAAATCTAGAAGAAATGAAGAATATAAAGTGGGAAGATGGAATTATGCCAAGACAGATTTTGGAAACCTAAAGAAATTCTTTCAAGAGACAAATTGGATGAAATTCAAGAGTGCTAAGGAGCAAATGAAAAGTGGAAGGAATTTATAAAATATACAAAGAAGGTGAGAAAAATTTGTACCAATAAGACAACATAGAGAAGTTGGAAAGCAGGACTGGTTTAACGATAGATGTGAAAAGGCTAAAACAAGAAAAGAGGATGCATGGAAGAGGTGGAGAAAGAAAAGACGGATTAAGCAGTGGGAAAGTTACAAAAGAGCAAGAAATGAATATGTGTTGATTAGAAGAGAAGAAAGAAAGAAACAAGAAAAGGATATAATTGATAAATGTAAAGACCAACCAAGGCTTTTTACAGACATGTGAACAACAACATCAAAATAGAGAAAGTATTGAAAGTTTAGAAGTAAATGGAGTATGCAGTGAGGATCCCAGGAAATGGCAGAGGCTATGAATGGATGCTTTCAGAAGGTATTCACAAAGGAGACTGCTTTTGACAAACCACTGGTAATGGAACAGAAAGGGATTATGAAGGAGTTTCAAGTAACTGTGGAGGAGATCAAGAATATGATGGGGAGTTTAGAAGTGAGAAAAGCTGTGGGACCTGATGGGGTATCAGGATGGATTTTAAGAGAATGCAGGGAGCAACTGGCAGAAAAAGTTTGTGAAGTAATTGATGCCTCATTAAGGGAAGGTGTAGTGCCCCAAGACTGGAAAAGAGCTAACATTGTCCCAATTTATAAATCAGGTAACAAGAGAGACCCATTGAACTATAGACCAGTGTCACTTACAAGTGTGGTAGCTAAGATGTGTGAGAGGGTGGTGAAGAATAGATGGACAGACTTCTTGGAGAAAAATGACATACTTTGTGAGTGTCAATTTGGTTTTAGAAAAGGGCGTTCATGCACGACAAACCTGATATGTTACTATTCGAGGGTGATAGATGTAATACAGGAAAGAGATGGTTGGGCTGATGGAATATATCTGGATTTAAAAAAGGCCTTTGATAAGGTACCACACCGGAGACTGATCTGGAAACTTGAAATGGTAGGAGGAGTGCATAGCAGTTTACTAAAATGGATGGAAGACTTTTGGTAGGAAGAGAAATGAGAACAATAATTAAGGACAGACCATCAGAATGGGGCTTGGTGGAGAGTGGAGTTCCACAGGGATCAGTGTTGGCACCAGTAATGTTCGGTCTACATAAATGACATGGTGGATGGGGTGTCCAGTTATGTGAGCCTATTTGCAGACGATGCAAAATTGTTAAGAAAAGTGAGATGTGACAAAGATTGCGAACTACTCCAGGAAGACTTGGACAGAATATGGAAATGGAGCTGTACATGGCAAATGGAGTTCAACACGACAAAATGCAAGAAATTAGAGTTTGGCAAGAGTGAAAGAAGAATCAGGAGTATGTACAAGATAGGAAATGAAGACATAAAACCAGTCATGAAGAAAAAGACCTTGGGGTGACAATTACCAATGACCTATCGCCAGAGAGACATATAAACAAAATAATTGGAGAAGTATTGAACTTATTGAGGAACATAAGAGTGGCGTCAGATATTTAGATGAAGAAATGATGAAGAAAATAATTACTGCAATGATAAGACCGAGGCTTGAATATGCAACAATACAGTGGGCTCGAACTTAAAGAAACACATAAGGAAACTAGAGAAAGTACAGAGGGCTGCAACAAAAATGGTGCCTGACTTAAGAGATTTGACTTATGAAGACAGACTGAACAGAATGCAACTTCCGATCCTGGAAAACAGAAGAGAAAGGGGAGACCTGATAGCAATATACAGAGTGATGATTGGCATGGAAAAATGGATAGGAAGATCTGTGTATGTGGAATGAAAGAATGTCGAGAGGGCATGGGAAAAACTAAAATGGCCACTTATAGGAGAGATGTGAAAAAATATAGCTTCCCTCATAGAAGGGTGGAAGCATGGAATAGTTTAAACGTGGAAGTGGTCAACGCAAGGAATATTCATGATTTAAAGAAAAAGCTGGACATTAGTAGATATGGAGACGGGACACACGAGCATAGCTCTTTTCCGTATGTTACAATTAGGTAAATAGAATTAGGTAAATACACACACACACACACACGGCCCGGTAGCTCAGTGGTTAGAGCACTGGCTTCACAAGCCAGATGACCGGGTTCGATTGGCCGGGTGGAGATATTTGGGTGTGTCTCCTCACGTAGCCCTGTTCACCTAGCAGTGAGTAGGTAGGATGTAAATCGAGGAGTTGTGACCTTGTTGTCCCGGTGTGTGGTGTGTGCCTGGTCTCAGGCCTATCCCAAGATCGGAAATAATGAGCTCTGAGCTGTTGAGGGTAACGTCTGGCTGTTTCGTCAGAGACTGCAGCAGATCAAACAGTGAATTACACACACACACACACACACACACACACACACACACACACACACACACACACACACACACACACACACACACACACACACACATTAATTGATGAGAGGACAGTCTCTGGCTGTGGACGGAAGAGGAGAAACTACCTATGGTGTTACAGGTATCTCTGTTAATGTCCTATTAATGTCCTACTGTCGCATAGTGTAGAAAGTGGGCCATTTTCAAGCGAGATATAGAGAGTGGTCCCTGAGCGGAGAGTGTGGGCGGTGATTGTTTTGGCCGTAATCAGCTGATGATAACAATCATGGCGTCCACGCCTCGACAAGCCCGGGACTTTGAAGGGTTCGTGACTGAAGAAATTAGATATGGATGCAAGAATTCAGGCATTAGAAAGTAAGTTCCTAAACATTTTATCCATAGAAGAAAAACTGGATAGAGTCATAGCAGAGAACGATTCCTTCAATAAAAGAGATATTTTTGATAACGATAGAGAACAAAGAGCTATTGAGGGAAAAAGTAGAAATGGAGAAAGAAAACCAACAACTAAGGAAACAATGTGAAGAGATGAAGGCTAAACTCCTAGAAATGGAGAAGAAAATATCCGAAGGGGACTTGAGGAAGGAGGAATGCCTTAACCTAATTGATGCCAGGATGAAAGAAGTGAACCCTGAACATCAGGAGGTACAAAGGTCCTTTAGGGAGATAGGCCCGAAATAAAGCTAGATTGGTATGTTTGTTGTAAAACACTACAAAGTATGGAGAAATGATAGAAAAAATAAAGGAGGTGGTGGTATAATGGTTCTTACTAAGGAAGATCTGATAGTGAAGGAGGTGAACTATAGTAAGAGAAATGAGGAAGTGATAAGTATGCTTACAAAAGATGGTAAGAGGGACATTAATATTATAACAGTACACATACCACCCAGAACCAGTGCTTGGGAACATGAACAGTATCAAATGATGATGAGAAATACTCTGGACAGAATGAAGCAAGAACTCATCAGAAAGGACAGAGTGATGATGAACGATTCCTTCAAAAAAGAGATCTTTTTGATAACGATAGAGAACAAAGAGCTATTGAGGGAAAAAGCAGAAATAGAGAAAGAAAACCAACAACTAAGGAAACAATGTGAAGAGATGAAGGCTAAACTCCTAGAAATGGAGAAGAAAATATCCGAAGGGGACTTGAGGAAGGAGGAATGTCTAAACCTAATTGATGCCAGGATGAAAGAAGTGAACCATGAACATCAGGAGGTACAAAGGTCCTTTAGGGAGATAGTGAAAAAGCAGGAAGAGGAAAATAAAGTGATAACACAGAGTGAAATGATAAAGGCACTAATTGACTGGTCCGTGGTATACCAGGAAAGGGATATGCAATTGAAATACGATAAATTTATGGATTTATATAAATCTGCTGTGAAAAAGTTTGCGTCATATCACAGAAAGAGGACTTTGAATAATAAACAGTGGTTTAATAGAAATTGTGAAGAAGCAAAAAAGAACAAAGAAAAGGCATGGAAGAAACTTAAGAAAAACAGTGATGTATTATCAAGAGAAGTTTACAAAACAGCAAGGAATATATATGTTGAAGTAAGGAGAACAGCACAAAAGGAATATGAACAGAGGGTGGTGGAAAACTGTGATAGTGATCCTAAAATGTTTTACAAATTCATAAATGGAAAACTAAATATAAGGGAGGCAATAGAAAAGGTAAAAAATGGGGAAGAAATATATCAGGATGCTAGAGATATAGCTGAAATTTTGAACGACAACTTCTGCAAAGTGTTTACAAAGGAGGAGCATTTTATAGGAGAAAGGCCTACAGAAATAAAGCAAATGCAGGACATCATGGTTACTAAGGAAGATGTAAGGAAAATTGTAAGCAATTTGGATATTAATAAATCAATGGGGCCTGATGGCATATCTGGGAGGTTGCTAAAAGAATGTAAGGATCAATTGTTGAAACCCATATTTGATATTGTGGAAACTTCCATACGAACAGGAATAGTCCCGAAAGAGTGGAAAAGAGCTGACATTGTGCCTATATATAAGAATGGAAGTAGAATGGAACCGTTAAATTATAGACCAGTATCGTTGACTAGTATATTGTGCAAGGTATGTGAAGAAGTAATTAAAGCTAAGTGGAGTGAGTATCTAGAAAGTGAAAACATTCTGAGTGAAAGGCAGTTTGGTTTCAGAAAAGGAAGATCGTGCGTATCCAATTTATTATGTTTTTATTCAAGAGTGACTGACATACTACAACATAGAGAGGGATGGGTGGATGCTATCTACCTGGACTTGAGAAAGGCCTTTGATAAAGTACCACACAATAGACTGATGTGGAAACTAAAGAAGATTGGAGGAGTAAATGATAAACTAGGAAAATGGATGGAAAATTACTTAGTGGGAAGAGAAATGAGAACAGTGGTGAGAGGAAGAAAGTCCGAGTGGAAGAAGGTAACCAGTGGAGTTCCACAAGGGTTAGTGCTTGGTCCTATCATGTTTTTGATTTATGTTAATGATATGCCAGCAGGAATTGACAGTTACATGAACATGTTTGCAGACAATACTAAAATTATGAGGAGAGTAAAGAATGTGGAAGATTGTAACAAGTTACAGGAAGATCTTGATAAAATATATGAGTGGAGTAAAGAGTAGCAGATGGAATTTAATATAAACAAGACCCATGTTATGAAAATGGGAAGCAGATACAGACCAAACAGGGATTACAGGCTGGGTGATGAGAAAATTAAAGAGACCAATGAGGAGAAAGACTTAGGAGTAACTGTGCAAAACACTTTGTCACCGGAGAAACACGTTAACAAGATATTTTGGTAAACATATAACATGCTTCAAAATATTGGCCTTGCATTCCACTACCTAGATGAAGGAATGATGAAGAAGATATTATGTACCTTAATAAGACCCCAGTTAGAATATGCAGCTTGTGTCTGGTCACCGCATATGAAGAAAAATGTGAAGAAGGTGGAAAGGGTACAGAGGCTGGCAACAAGGATGGTACCAGGACTCAGGGAGTTAGACTATGAGAAAAGACTGAGGAAACTGGGGCTGACCACATTAGAAGAGAGAAGAACAAGAGGAGACATGATAACTATGTATAAATTAGTGAACAAGATTGACATATTGGACAGAGAGTTGATAAAGGTGACCACACATCGTTAGTTCAAGAACTCAAGGAAGATCTCCACATTATCAAGAATAGGATGGATGTGTTGAACCCAGTAAAATCTACTACAGTCAACCCTCGGCTATCGCGACCTCAGCTATCGCGTTTTATTGCTATCACGCACCCATGAAAAGCTGCTAAAATTTCATTATCGCGACCTCAGATGCCTGCTATCGCGCGCCCAGCCATAACGTCATGGGATATCTGAGTGCTTATTGGCCAAAACTACCTTCCTGCCAAGATGAAACACAGTCTCTGAGTACGCATCCTCCCCACTAGACAGTGATAGCCAGATTCTACCATTTTTTGTGCTCACAATGGCCACCAACCCTCCACGCCGTCTTCCTACTATCGCCGAATGTAAACCAATGAGACAAGACAATTTTTTTCATGTTACAACCTTGACATGTTTTAATTGGTACCAATGGATTATACAGTAATTAAAAAAAAAGGTAAAAATGAGGGATATTAGGAGTAAAATTTGTGGTTGCAGCACCAATAACAATTTTCACCACCATTAGTTATTCAATTCGGCTATTGCATTTTCAGCTATGACGCTGCTATTTCGGCCCCAATTGGGCGCGATAGTCGAGGGTTAAGTGTACAGAGAACCCCCTTTGAAATGCTTCATTCATTTGGCTTTAAAGCCAGTGCACTGGAAGAAGTGAGCTTTTGCATAATATCTTTTATAAGTTCTAGACATAGAGCACTAGCACTAGTCTTGTAGTGTCTTTGAGGCACATGTGTTTGAACCATTGCCATAACAGGCTCCAATAGTTGCTTCGTTCTGGAGAACAGATTACAAGTGAGGATTTTCTCCAAGGAAAATAAGATTACTCAGCCTTTATTGTGATTATTATGATAACTTTTGCACATTAATTACCACAAGTTGGATTTTCAAAAATTTTGGATGCAAAATTTATTCAGTAATATATATATATATATATATATATATATATATATATATATATATATATATATATATATATATATATATATAATGGTTGTTCAATGCAAAGACATAACACTTTGGTTTTATTCAGACAGGACGCTGAATGTCGTCTAGTAAGCAACAAGATATCGGGTAAGTAATGTATTTTGTTGGAAATTGTTAGATTTTTCTCCTTGATAGTCACAAAGAATGTTTACTTCCATTCCTACTAGGCATTTTCATCTAAATTGTTTTCATCATATTTGCATATACAGTATAGTGCATTTCAATACTGTATGACAGTACGAGTACATATCTCACTACTGTATTATAATGGTTATTTTCTCTCATTTTCCAGAAAATAAGTGTTCACACACAACACAAGTATTGATATCCTTCACATTACCTTCTGATTCTTTCCCCATGCATGGCTGTTTGGGTTTTTGTTACAGCTTTGTGCAGTAAGATTTTTTTTGTACTTCCATTAGTACTGTAATAATTGTGTTACATATTGATGTGTTAACTATATAGCTTGAGTAATCCTTGTTATTATGATCATATATTTTTCAGTAATGGCTAATTGTCTGTTTACTGTGATATCTCAGATATTTTTCAAATTTACAACCAACAGGTACATTATATTCCTGGAGAGAATATCAGAATAGATTATTTAGTTCAATCCCATATTAGAATATGTATATTAATAACAAATTTTGTCCACTGCTATGATTGAGGAACCTCACTGGTTCTCATGATATAATAATGTCATCTATTAGCTATCAATATGTGAAAATTGTTGGCAGCTGTAAGACTGCAGAGGAAATATGAATGTATGTTAAAAAGTATGGTTCTTTGTATATCCAAAATGCAACCATCATAACAAAGATCCTTGTATATATGCATATTTATTTTCATGTAAACATTTTTATTCTAATATATACAATAACAAAGATCCTTGTTTACATACATGATTATTTTAATATATACTATATACAAGGATCTTTGTTATGATGGTTGCATTTGGGATATACAAAGAACCGTACTTTTAAACATACATTCATATTTCCTCTGCAATCTTACAGCTGCCAACAATTTTCACATATTAACAGCTAATAGATGACATTATTATATCATGAGAACCAGTGAGGTTCCTCAATCATAGCAGTAGACAAATTTTTTTACTAATATAGCTACATATTCTAATATGGGAATTAACTAAATATTCTATTTTGATATTCTCTCCAGGAATATAATGTACCTGTTGGTTGTAAATTCGAAAAATATCTGAGATATCACAGTATACAGACAACTAGCCATTACTGAAAAATATATGATCATAATAACAAGGATCACCCAAGCTATATAGTTAACACATCAATATGTAACAATTATTACAGTACTAATGGAAGTACAAGAAAAAACCTTACCTATTTTTTTAGTACTTAGCTTTTCTGAGAAAAGTGGCCTCTGTAATGGCAGCAGTGGTAAAATAGTACTTCCCACTAATTTGTGGGTTTAATTCATATGACTTTTGGGTGTTCAATGTTTGAATGTTGGGTGAATAAGGTTAATGTATGTGCTGTTTGGATGTGGATCATTTCCCTCATCTGGATGTGCATGCTTGTATTGATTGCATTTGCATTACTTATGTTAATGTATTTGATCTAACTTTGTTTTTGGTATGTTTCAATAATTAAGAGGCTTAACTGCAGCTTTGCTTGCAATTAAATCATAAGTTTAAAAAATAATATTTGAAAATACACAAATATTTGCTTTTATCAACAGGTTCTTGAGCGGGAAAACCAGTTCTCAGAGGAACACCAAAATGATGAGAAGAACCATGCCACTTTGTTGAAGATCCTCATGGAATTAGTATCTAAACATGACAATATGTCTCTGTGTTGGACATAATTTGAGTGTCAGTATAGAGACTTGCTGGCGGTTGGCTTTGGTAATATATTTTTGTCATTGGTAGATCAGGAAAAAAGATATCCATGAGCTGCAGAATACCTCATATAATGAAAAATATTCTCCAAACTGCATATAAGACTATCAGTAAATCCAAAGGAAGCAACAACTGTTCTGTCTATGTATTTGAAAAACATTAGTACCAGAGTTCAGGAGTGTGGAGTCGGATTTTCAAAAGTTCGACTCTGACTCCAGTATATTTAAATGTTGCGACTCCGACTCCGACTCCAGGAAATTTGAAGGTTGCGACTCCGACTCGACTCGACCCAGGAAATTTGAAGGTTGCGACTCCGACTCCAGGAAATTTGAAGGTTGCGACTCCGACTCCGACTCCGACTCCAGGAAATTTGAAGGTTGCGACTCCGACTCCGACTCCGACTCCAACTCCAGGAAATTTAAATGTTGCGACTCCGACTCCGACTCCAGGAAATTTGAGGATTGCGACTCCGACTCCGACTCCGACTCTGACTCCAGGAAATTTAAATGTTGCGACTCCGACTCCGACTCCAGGAAATTTGAAGGTTGCGACTCCGACTCCAACTCCAGGAAATTTGAAGGTTGTGACTTCGACTCCGACTCCGGTTTTTTTTTTTTTTCCTCAGTACAATGATATAGTCTATCTTTTTTACATCAGGGATGGTGGCCAAGGGAAAAGATTAAGCAAAAAAGCCTGCTAATTGTCACACCCAAAAAAAACGAAAGTTAAGAGAATCAATACTTACATATTTTTGAGTCAATCCATAATAAAAGTGTACTTGACAATTATATAATTATCATAAATTAATAAAAATTATCTTTATATGTGGTGCTTGATTGGACACATCTTCCACAAAGTCAATTTCTCCTAATTTGTAGTAATCTCCAATCTCCATGAAGTGGAATCTTTACTCGAAAATTTATCACGTAAAGGAGTCGGAGTCACTCATATTTTTACCGACTCCGACTCCGACTCCGACTCCGACTCCGACTCTGACTCTGACTCCGACTCCGACTCCAGCCAAAAGTAGCCAACTCCTTGACTCCTCGACTCCTCAATTCCGACTCCACACCCCTGCCAGAGTTTCAGCCAAAAATACATACAAAAGTTTTGAGCTAGATGGGTGCCATTAAGTTAAAACAATGTACTTACAATTATGATAGCTACTGCATGAGGCATCTGGAGTTAGAAGGATATGTAGCAACTTTAATACTCAATCCCAGGGAGGTAAACAGAAGGGTGAGGGGTGCTGCAAACCTGCTACTGATCTCCTTTGTTTCCTTTATCATTTTCATGTGTCAGTAACATCAGACAGTTGTAGCCTACACTGAAGAATATTACTATAGCCTACACTAAAGAATATTAATATAAAGTCACACTACACTACATGTTTTATAGACCTACACTTATACTGCTTTAATATTATTCTTTTTTATTTTCTTGATTTGTTTTTAATGGTAAACTATGAATTTTATTTTTTCTTGTGTCTTGTCCTTGGCCTGTCTCCTTTACGCACAGACAAAGACTAAAATATAACATTTTGGTTTTTGTCTTATTCTTTATAGCTTTTACTTTATATTGAAAGAATTATTTCTTGAAATGTAAAGTATCATGATTAATAAATTGCATTTTAAAAGTATAATTATCATGAAACATGAGCTAGATTGACAATGTATTGCAAAGGTGGTATTTGTAGGTAATGGCTCACTAATACCAGATCCTGTTGTACTGTTAGCTGAACATAAGGTGAATAAAGGGTGTAAAATGAGTGTACCTATCCATTTCTCCTTGTATGGCGATTAAATCTAGTATATATATGGGTTACTAGGGGTAATGTTTGTTTGAGGTTTGTTTCAAGCTTACATGAATGTTCGTGAAACATTCATTGAATGCTTTTTTTTACAAAAATGGGAGGTATTTATGGTGCGTCTCAGGTTCACGAACCTATGTTTGCACGCCCTCAGAAAACGTTCAACAAACCATCATCAAACTTCAAATTTCGGGGGTCTTTTGTCTCATCAACCTTAATCCTCTTTTACTTAACTATGTCTAGTCTGTCACATTCTACTATGCTACATATCTTGCCATCTTCCGTCACTGTTTTCATTATTACCTTTGCCATCATAACACCATAAGAAACTGTAACTACAACGTCCAGTTTGCCTTCACGAGGCAGCTGTTGCATGCTTCCCCTCCTGCACATCACTGCGCATGACTCTGTCTTTACTTTCATCCTACATAAGTTCTTAATAACAAGATAATCAAGCAACATCTTTAGACCTTATCCCTGATGTGCTGCCTTGTGTAAACAGTCTAAACTCTGGTGCAGTGTCCCTACCTTGGAGTGCGGTGGTCAGCAGGAAGCAGCTCCTGCAGCAGAGCCCAGCTCAGGCCACCATCGATGGAATATTCCAACACGACACTGCCAGCACCAGGCGTTTCTTGGTGGAGGGCAGGCAAACAGCTGGTGGTTGAACCGCTGCCGATCACCAGCATCAGGGTGATGACCTCCAGGTGGGCAGCGTTGAGGTCATCTGTCTCCAGCTGCCGCACGCCGGGCTGACGGGGAACAAGTGGCTGTGGTATACATTGTGGTGTAGTGATGGTATGATGTGTGATGAATGAATTTGTGAAAGGAATAATTAATGGCTCAGAGACCATGTGAGAGAGTCTGGGTATAGGTAACTATTATTCCAAGTGTGTGTGTGACAGCACCACTCAGGAAGGTTTTGGAGGAGAAAGAAATGAATATTGCCTTGCTATCCATAGGGTTAAATCAACTCTTAAACCCCTTTCACATAGAGCCACTTGGCAGTGCTTCTCTGTCGTTCATAAATTGCTCCAGTTGTGTTATGTACTGTGTGTCTGTGGTGTTGACAATGCACATGAGGGGGTTTACTTTGGAGAATCTCAACCTGAGTGAATTGGTGCAACATTTGTGTAATGCATGTACTGCTAAACTACACTCGACCCTCGAAACAACGGACCTCCCATCAACGGATTTCGGAAACTACAGACAAATTCTGGAGTCCAGTTTAATCTAAGGACGAATATTAAAATGCACGCGATTGTCCGTTCCCGGCAAATTATTGTCCGGTAGGTATTAATATTTATTAAACCGACCATGCTCATGTCATCTATTTCAGGTTATTTGTTGTACTTAATGCTTTGTAATACTGCTTGAATGATTTCTTAATTACACAGTATTTTATGTACATTTTATACAGTTTTCTACGTACTTTTGCAAAGAACAGACTTTTGCAATCTACGGACAGGGTCATGCACGCATTTGTCCGTTGTTTCGAAGGTCGAGTGTAGTGGCACAGCTGCGGCTAGGTGTGGAAGCTATAATCAACAACCAGGTGTTATGACAAACACCACATACTACTTTTGTTGTGGTGAAGGCAAATAATCATGTGTCTGCACCACATACATCATTTTAACTACCTTCTTCAAGTGTGCAGGTGTTCCTCGTGGAAAGCAAAAAAAAGGACTTACAGCACCAAAGTAAAGGCTGTTGTTGGACAGCACCACACCACAGCCATCCCCCGGCGACGCCAGACTGCCTCCCGTCACCTGTAGGTCATACTTCACCACGTCATTCTCATTGTCAAAGGTGGCGTCCAGCTGGTGGTGCAGCTTGTCCAGCGGTAGGCAGTTGTGGCCATGGAAGTTGTCATCACACCTGCAGACAGTGATCAGTGCTGGAGATGTGTGTGTGTGTGTGTGTGTGTGTGTGTGTGTGTGTGTGTGTGTGTGTGTGTGTGTGTGTGTGTGTGTGTGTGTGTGTGTGTGTATTTACCTAATTGTATTTACCTAATTGTAACATACGGGAAAAGAGCTATGCTCATGTTGTCCCGTCTCCATATCTATTAATGTCCAGCTTTTTCTTAAAATCATGAATATTCCTTGCGTTGACCACTTCCACGTCTAAACTATTCCATGCTTCCACCCTTCTATGAGGGAAGCTATATTTTTCACATCTCTCCTATAAGTGGCCATTTTAGTTTTTCCCATGCCCTCTCGACATTCTTTCATTCCACATACACAGATCTTCCCTATCCATTTTTCCATGCCAATCATCACTCTGTATATTGCTATCAGGTCTCCCCTTTCTCTTCTGTTTTCCAGGGTCGGAAGTTGCATTCTTTTCAGTCTGTCTTCATAAGTCAAATCTCTTAAGTCAGGCACCATTTTGTTGCAGCCCTCTGTACTTTCTCTAGTTTCCTTATGTGTTTCTTTAAGTTCGAGCCCACTGTATTGTTGCATATTCAAGCCTCGGTCTTATCATTGCAGTAATTATTTTCTTCATCATTTCTTCATCTAAATATCGAACGCCACTCTTATGTTCCTCAATAAGTTCAATACTTCTCCAATTATTTTGTTTATATGTCTCTCTGGCGATAGGTCATTGGTAATTGTCACCCCAAGGTCTTTTCTTCATGACTGGTTTTATGTCTTCATTTCCTATCTTGTACATACTCCTGATTCTTCTTTCACTCTTGCCAAACTCTATTTTCTTGCATTTTGTCGTGTTGAACTCCATTTGCCATGTACAGCTCCATTTCCATATTCTGTCCAAGTCTTCCTGGAGTAGTTCGCAATCTTTGTCACATCTCACTTTTCTTAACAATTTTGCATCGTCTGCAAATAGGCTCACATAACTGGACACCCCATCCACCATGTCATTTATGTAGACCACAAACATTACTGGTGCCAACACTGATCCCTGTGGAACTCCACTCTCCACCAAGCCCCATTCTGATGGTCTGTCCTTAATTATTGTTCTCATTTCTCTTCCTACCAAAAGTCTTCCATCCATTTTAGTAAACTGCCATGCACTCCTCCTACCATTTCAAGTTTCCAGATCAGTCTCCGGTGTGGTACCTTATCAAAGGCCTTTTTTAAATCCAGATATATTCCATCAGCCCAACCATCTCTTTCCTGTATTACATCTATCACCCTCGAATAGTAACATATCAGGTTTGTCGTGCATGAACGCCCTTTTCTAAAACCAAATTGACACTCACAAAGTATGTCATTTTTCTCCAAGAAGTCTGTCCATCTATTCTTCACCACCCTCTCACACATCTTAGCTACCACACTTGTAAGTGACACTGGTCTATAGTTCAATGGGTCTCTCTTGTTACCTGATTTATAGATTGGGACAATGTTAGCTCTTTTCCAGTCTTGGGGCACTACACCTTCCCTTAATGAGGCATCAATTACTTCACAAACTTTTTCTGCCAGTTGCTCCCTGCATTCTCTTAAAATCCATCCTGATACCCCATCAGGTCCCACAGCTTTTCTCACTTCTAAACTCCCCATCATATTCTTGATCTCCTCCACAGTTACTTGAAACTCCTTCATAATCCCTTTCTGTTCCATTACCAGTGGTTTGTCAAAAGCAGTCTCCTTTGTGAATACCTTCCGAAAGCATCCATTCATAGCCTCTGCCATTTCCTGGGATCTTCACTGCATACTCCATTTACTTCTAAACTTTCAATACTTTCTCTATTTTTGATGTTGTTGTTCACATGTCTGTAAAAAAGCCTTGGTTGGTCTTTACATTTATCAATTATATCCTTTTCTTGTTTCTTTCTTTCTTCTCTTCTAATCAACACATATTCATTTCTTGCTCTTTTGTAACTTTCCCACTGCTTAATCCGTCTTTTCCTTCTCCACCTCTTCCATGCATCCTCTTTTCTTGTTCTAGCCTTTTCACATCTATCGTTAAACCAGTCCTGCTTTCCAACTTCTCTATGTTGTCTTATTGGTACAAATTTTTCTCACCTTCTTTGTATATTTTTATAAATTCCTTCCACTTTTCATTTGCTCCTTAGCACTCTTGAATTTCATCCAATTTGTCTCTTGAAAGAATTTCTTTAGGTTTCCAAAATCTGTCTTGGCATAATTCCATCTTCCCACTTTATATTCTTCATTTCTTCTAGATTTCTCTTCATCTATCACCTTGAACTCCAAAACTGCATGATCACTCTTTGCTAAAGGGCACTCCACCCTCATCTCCTCAATGACCATTGGCTCTGTACTAAAGACCAAGTCCAGTCTTGACGATGCTCCCTCTCCTCCAAACCTAGTATCTTCTTTGACCCACTGAGTTAACACATTTTCCATTGCCAGTGTCAATAGTGTATTTCCCATGTTGTCTCTGATCCTTCCATTGACCAGTCCTCCCAACACACCTCTTTACAATTAAAATCTCCCATCATTATAGTTCGTTCACAGCCACCCAACATTTCTTCCAGACATGTTCCTGTATCACTTATCATTTCTTCATATTCCTGTACTGACCATGCATTTGTCTTAGGTGGTACGTACACCACTATGTAGTGCCTCTTTTTCCTTCATTAGTTTCTGCTCTGATCTTTAGCACTTCTGCCTTTCCCATACCTTCTTTCACTTGATCCACCTTTATATCTTTTTAACCAGCAACATCACTCCTCCTCCCATCTTACCTACTCTATTTCTTTTCCAAACATTATATTTCCTTCTCCAACCATCATCAGGTCTTCTCCTCTCTCAGTTTTGTTTCAGTAAGACCCACAATATCTGGGTTCTTGTCCCTCAAGTAATCGTTGAGTTCTGTGTGTGTGTATTTACCTAATTGTATTTACCTAATTGTAACATACGGGAAAAGAACTATGCTCGTGTTGTCCCGTCTCCATATCTATTAATGTCCAGCTTTTCTTAAAATCATGAATATTCCTTGCGTTGACCACTTCCACGTCTAAACTATTCCATGCTTCCACCCTTCTATGAGGGAAGCTATATTTTTCACATCTCTCCTATAAGTGGCCATTTTAGTTTTTTCCCATGCCCTCTCGACATTCTTTCATTCCACATACACAGATCTTCCCTATCCATTTTTCCATGCCAATCATCACTCTGTATATTGCTATCAGGTCTCCCTTTCTCTTCTGTTTTCCAGGGTTGGAAGTTGCATTCTTTTCAGTCTGTCTTCATAAGTCAAATCTCTTAAGTCAGGCACCATTTTTGTTGCAGCCCTCTGTACTTTCTCTAATTTCCTTATGTGTTTCTTTAAGTTCGGAGCCCACTGTATTGTTGCATATTCAAGCCTCGGTCTTATCATTGCAGTAATTATTTTCTTCATTTCTTCATCTAAATATACGAACGCCACTCTTATGTTCCTCAATAAGTTCAATACTTCTCCAATTATTTTGTTTATATGTCTCTCTGGCGATAGGTCATTGGTAATTGTCACCCCAAGGTCTTTTCTTCATGACTGGTTTTATGTCTTCATTTCCTATCTTGTACATACTCCTGATTCTTCTTTCACTCTTGCCAAACTCTATTTTCTTGCATTTTGTCGTGTTGAACTCCATTTGCCATATACAGCTCCATTTCCATATTCTGTCCAAGTCTTCCTGGAGTAGTTCGCAATCTTTGTCACATCTCACTTTTCTTAACAATTTTGCATCGTCTGCAAATAGGCTCACATAACTGGACACCCCATCCACCATGTCATTTATGTAGACCGCGAACATTACTGGTGCCAACACTGATCCCTGTGGAACTCCACTCTCCACCAAGCCCCATTCTGATGGTCTGTCCTTAATTATTGTTCTCATTTCTCTTCCTACCAAAAGTCTTCCATCCATTTTAGTAAACTGCCATGCACTCCTCCTACCATTTCAAGTTTCCAGATCAGTCTCCGGTGTGGTACCTTATCAAAGGCCTTTTTTAAATCCAGATATATTCCATCAGCCCAACCATCTCTTTCCTGTATTACATCTATCACCCTCGAATAGTAACATATCAGGTTTGTCGTGCATGAACGCCCTTTTCTAAAACCAAATTGACACTCACAAAGTATGTCATTTTCTCCAAGAAGTCTGTCCATCTATTCTTCACCACCCTCTCACACATCTTAGCTACCACACTTGTAAGTGACACTGGTCTATAGTTCAATGGGTCTCTCTTGTTACCTGATTTATAAATTGGGACAATGTTAGCTCTTTTCCAGTCTTGGGGCACTACACCTTCCCTTAATGAGGCATCAATTACTTCACAAACTTTTTCTCCCAGTTGCTCCCTGCATTCTCTTAAAATCCATCCTGATACCCCATCAGGTCCCACAGCTTTTCTCACTTCTAAACTCCCCATCATATTCTTGATCTCCTCCACAGTTACTTGAAACTTGTGTGTGTGTGTGTGTGTGTATTCACCTAGTTGTATTCACCTAGTTGTAATTTTACAGGGCCTGGGTATCATACTCGTGTGGCCCCGTCTCCATATCTACACACATCCAACTTTCCTTTAAAACTATGCACACTCCTCGCTGACACCACCTCCTCACTCAAACCATTCCACACCTCCACACATCTTTGTGGGAAACTATATTTCTTCACATCCTTCAAGCATATTCCTTGGCTATCTTTTTACTATGCGATCTTGTAGTTCTATTTAAGTTTTCCTCTCTCAACATCATTTGCTCATTATCCACTTCATCCAGTCCGTTCAACAGTTTATAAACCTGTATTAAATCTCCTCTTTCTCTTCTTTGTTCCAAGGTAAGCAAATTCATTTCTTTTAATCTCTCCTCATAGGTCATTTCTGCCAATTCCGGAACCATTTTTGTTGCCATTCTCTGCAATCTCTCCAACTTCCTTATATGCTTCTTTTTATAAGGGGACCAAACCACTCCAGCATATTCCAATCTTGGTCTAATTACCGTACTAATTAATTTCTTCATCATATCTTTATCCATATAATGGAAGGCTAATCCAATATTTTTATCAAATTATACGTTTCTCCAAACATCTTATCAATATGAGCCTCAAACTGCCCATGGTCTTGTATTATCACTCCCAAATCCTTTTCCTTTTCCACCTTTTTCAACACTACTTCTTCACCCATCTTATATGACCCTCTTGGCCGTCTTCCACTCTTCCCATCTCCATCACATGACTTTTGCTCAGATTAAATTCCATTTGCCACCTCTTGCTCCACTCCCAAATCTTATCCAGGTCTGCCTGTAAAATTTCACAATCTTCTTCACTCTTCACACACCTACACAACTTCGCATCATCCGCAAACAAATTAATATAACTGTTTACTCCCTCTGGCATGTCATTAATATATACAAGGAAAAGTATTGGTGCCAGCACTGAGCCTTGTGGGACTCCACTCTCCACCACCAACCAGTCCGACTTTGCATCCCTTATTACCGTTCTCATCTCCCTCCATCTCAAGTAGTTTTCCATCCACTTTAACACTTTTCCTTTCAGTCCTCCATAAATCTCTAATTTCCATAACAGTCTCATGTGAGGTACCTTGTCAAAAGCTTTCTTTAAATCCAAATATACACAGTCCATCCATCCTCTCTCTCTTGTATTTTGTCAACCACTCTTGAATAAAAGCTCAGTAGATTTGTTACACATGACCTCCCTTTCCTGAAGCCAAATTGATGATCCGATAATAACTTATGATCCTCCAGGAACCGTATCCAATATTTCTTTATCACCCTCTCACAAATCTTACCGACCACACTTGTTAGAGACACAGGTCTATAGTTAAGAGGCTCTTCCTTACTGCCTCCCTTATAAATGGGCACCACTTCAGCTCTCTTCCACTCTACTGGTACTTCCCTGTTTCTAATGAACACCTTATAATATCATATAATGGATCAATCAATTCTTCTCTACACTCCTTCAATAATTTTCCTGAAACTTCATCTGGTCCCATCGCTTTATCATCTTTAAGTTCCTCCAACATTTTATATAACTCCTTTTAGGTATCTTAATGTCATCCATGTGCACATTTCCTTGTACATTCTGAGGCTTTACAAACATTGTTTCTTCAGTAAATACTTGCTGAAACCTATTATTTAGCAATTCCGCTATATTCTTAGGGTCATCTACTATCCCTTGCTCTCCTTTTAATCTTTCAATGGACTCTCTCTTTTAAGTTTACCATTTATGAACCTGTAAAACAATTTTGGATGTTCCTTACTCTTGTCTACAATATCTTTTCAAATTTTCTTTCTTCCTCCTCCTTACCCTCACATACTCATTTCTGCCACTCTATAATTCTCCTTATTTAGTATATTCCTGCTCTTTTCCATCTTTTCCAAGCCACATCTCTCTTTTCCTTAGCCTTAACACAAGTTGCATTAAACCAATCCTTTCTTCCTTCCTCTCTCGGTTTATACTTTGGTACAAATTTCATAACTCCTTCTTTATAATATTTCATAAAAATCTCATATTTCTTTTGCACTTCTCTGATTTGTAACATCTCCTCCCAATCTAATTTTCTGAAATAATTTTTCAAACTTTCTGTGTCCATCTTTCTATAATTCAATCTACCACTCCTGTATGTCTCGTCCTTCCTTCGCTGTGTTGTTGCTATCTGCATTTCCATAACCACATGATCACTCTTTCCCAAAGGACACTTGTATTGTATATCTCCACATAGGTACACTTCTCTTGTTAACACCAAATCCAGTCTAGCCGGTTCATCATCTCCTCTATATCTAGTATTTTCCTTCACCCTCTGTTCCATCATATTTTCCATCATTAGATTAAGAAATCTCTCTCCCCATGCTTCCTCTCCAACACCACTTACTAGATTTTCCCAATCCACCTCCTTACAATTAAAATCTCCTACTAGTATCACCTTTCTTTTCCAGATAATACACTTTCCAAACTCTGTAAAGTATCCTTGATCATATTGTCGTATTCCTTAATGTCCAAGAATTTGTTTTAGGAGGTACATAGGTCACCATGATTATTAATTCTTTTCCATCACTTTTTATCCTTATGCTTATCACTTCTGCGTTGTTCTTCCCATACCAAACCTTATCCACATTTATTTATTTCTTCGTCATAATCATAACTCCTCCTCCACCTTTACTCTCTATCCTTTCTCCATATATTATATTTATTATCCAAATTTATCTTTGTTTTTTCATGCAATTTTGTCTCAGTCAAACACACTATATCAGGCTTCTCCACTATCATATAGTCTTGCAATTCCAATCTACTTGACAGTATCCCATCTATATTAGTATACATTACGGTCCACCACTGCTCCCTCTAGGGGTTCCTCCGTATTCCTTCTTTCCACATACCACTTTCTGACTCTCTCTCCTATAACTCTCCAAAAAAACTTTTCTCTTTCCTCCTCAGACCGCTCATCATTTTCCTTCTCGCCTCTTCCACCAATTCCTTATATCTTCTCCTCTCTTCCTCATTTCTATTCTTTCTCACAAACACCTCTTTACAACCTTCTATCTCTCTTAACTTTGATGTTCTATATAGGATATCCTCCAGATTGTTGTGACTTCAGTACTACTTTAATCGGTCTGCTCACTCCCTCCTTATACGGACCCAGTCTATGGATCTCTTCCACTTCTTCTTGTAGGTCTTTTTTTCATCATCATTTAGATTTTTGAACAGATCTCTTACCGTTTTAATTCTTCCTTAATTCTCTTAGGCTTATATGTTATATTTTGTTCTTTCATCCCAAATATTAACACACTCTTCTTCTTTTCTGCTATTTCCCTTATCAATGTTTCCTTATTCTTCATTACATTAACCAGTTCCTTGGACCTTTCTTTTTTGTCTTCCTTCAACTGATCTTTAATTATTTCTTGTAATCCAACCATCTCTGCTTCCCTCGACTCAGTCCATTGTGTTTTCTTCAGTTCCCATTCCCTTTCAAACCTTTCATTCTGCTCACTAATCATTTCCTTAAAGTCATCTTTCTCCTTTACTACTCTCTCCATTTTCTCCTCCAACCGTCTCTTGTATTTTTCAACCTCCACTCTCAAGTGTGCATTCTCATCCACCAATCGTTTTCATTTTCCTCCAGTCTCTTAACTCTTTCCTTCAAAGCCTTGCGAATTCTCTATCCTGCTCCTCCTCACTCCTCTGAACTTTTAATTCCTTCACCAACTCCTCAAATCTCTTCTCCAACATTACCAATCTACCTTGCAATGTTGCCCCTGTTGAAGATGGACTCATGCTTTGACTGGCCACTTTCGGCTTTGCTCCCTGGGCCTCATCAACATATTTTGAATTTGGTAATTTATTTCTTACCGGTCTATCCATTTTTTTTTTTACTCTTCCTGGGAGCATGTGGGTGTGTGGTCACTGGGGGCCAGGCCTGGTAGCTACGTGTGTGTGGTGGGATGCGTTGGCGGCTGCTATGGCTGGCCTTTGTGTGGTTCCCGCTCTGTCGTTTGGAGTGTGGAGGTTCTCACACCTCCGATCACTCCCATGTACACGCCACCAGGCTACGTTCACTCTGTACACTCGTTCACTCGCTCTGGTCGCCCCTCAATAGCAATAACTATTCTCACTCAAGCACATTGCTTAGCGTGTGGAGTGTTAGTTAGATGCCGCTCTGAGCAGGAGGCACGTCCGCTCTCCACGGAGCGTGTGTGTGTGTGTGTGTGTGTGTGTGTGTATTTACCTAATTGTATTTACCTAATTGTAACATACGGGAAAAGAGCTATGCTCGTGTTGTCCCGTCTCCATATCTATTAATGTCCAGCTTTTTCTTAAAATCATGAATATTCCTTGCGTTGACCACTTCCACGTCTAAACTATTCCATGCTTCCACCCTTCTATGAGGAAGCTATATTTTCACATCTCTCCTATAAGTGGCCATTTTAGTTTTTCCCATGCCCTCTCGACATTCTTTCATTCCACATACACAGATCTTCCCTATCCATTTTTCCATGCCAATCATCACTCTGTATATTGCTATCAGGTCTCCCCTTTCTCTTCTGTTTTCCAGGGTCGGAAGTTGCATTCTTTTCAGTCTGTCTTCATAAGTCAAATCTCTTAAGTCAGGCACCATTTTTGTTGCAGCCCTCTGTACTTTCTCTAGTTTCCTTATGTGTTTCTTTAAGTTCGGAGCCCACTGTATTGTTGCATATTCAAGCCTCGGTCTTATCATTGCAGTAATTATTTTCTTCATCATTTCTTCATCTAAATATCTGACGCCACTCTTATGTTCCTCAATAAGTTCAATACTTCTCCAATTATTTTGTTTATATGTCTCTCTGGCGATAGGTCATTGGTAATTGTCACCCCAAGGTCTTTTCTTCATGACTGGTTTTATGTCTTCATTTCCTATCTTGTACATACTCCTGATTCTTCTTTCACTCTTGCCAAACTCTATTTTCTTGCATTTTGTCGTGTTGAACTCCATTTGCCATGTACAGCTCCATTTCCATATTCTGTCCAAGTCTTCCTGGAGTAGTTCGCAATCTTTGTCACATCTCACTTTTCTTAACAATTTTGCATCGTCTGCAAATAGGCTCACATAACTGGACACCCCATCCACCATGTCATTTATGTAGACGCGAACATTACTGGTGCCAACACTGATCCTGTGGAACTCCACTCTCCACCAAGCCCCATTCTGATGGTCTGTCCTTAATTATTGTTCTCATTTCTCTTCCTACCAAAAGTCTTCCATCCATTTTAGTAAACTGCCATGCACTCCTCCTACCATTTCAAGTTTCCAGATCAGTCTCGGTGTGGTACCTTATCAAAGGCCTTTTTAAATCCAGATATATTCCATCAGCCCAACCATCTCTTTCCTGTATTACATCTATCACCCTCGAATAGTAACATATCAGGTTTGTCGTGCATGAACGCCCTTTTCTAAAACCAAATTGACACTCACAAAGTATGTCATTTTCTCCAAGAAGTCTGTCCATCTATTCTTCACCACCCTCTCACACATCTTAGCTACCACACTTGTAAGTGACACTGGTCTATAGTTCAATGGGTCTCTCTTGTTACCTGATTTATAGATTGGGACAATGTTAGCTCTTTTCCAGTCTTGGGGCACTACACCTTCCCTTAATGAGGCATCAATTACTTCACAAACTTTTTCTGCCAGTTGCTCCTGCATTCTCTTAAAATCCATCCTGATACCCCATCAGGTCCCACAGCTTTTCTCACTTCTAAACTCCCCATCATATTCTTGATCTCCTCCACAGTTACTTGAAACTCCTTCATAATCCCTTTCTGTTCCATTACCAGTGGTTTGTCAAAAGCAGTCTCCTTTGTGAATACCTTCCGAAAGCATCCATTCATAGCCTCTGCCATTTCCTGGGATCTTCACTGCATACTCCATTTACTTCTAAACTTTCAATACTTTCTCTATTTTTGATGTTGTTGTTCACATGTCTGTAAAAAGCCTTGGTTGGTCTTTACATTTATCAATTATATCCTTTTCTTGTTTCTTTCTTTCTTCTCTTCTAATCAACACATATTCATTTCTTGCTCTTTTGTAACTTTCCACTGCTTAATCCGTCTTTTCCTTCTCCACCTCTTCCATGCATCCTCTTTTCTTGTTCTAGCCTTTTCACATCTATCGTTAAACCAGTCCTGCTTTCCAACTTCTCTATGTTGTCTTATTGGTACAAATTTTTCTCACCTTCTTTGTATATTTTTATAAATTCCTTCCACTTTTCATTTGCTCCTTAGCACTCTTGAATTTCATCAATTTGTCTCTTGAAAGAATTTCTTTAGGTTTCCAAAATCTGTCTTGGCATAATTCCATCTTCCACTTTATATTCTTCATTTCTTCTAGATTTCTCTTCATCTATCACCTTGAACTCCAAAACTGCATGATCACTCTTTGCTAAAGGGCACTCCACCCTCATCTCCTCAATGACCATTGGCTCTGTACTAAAGACCAAGTCCAGTCTTGACGATGCTCCCTCTCCTCCAAACCTAGTATCTTCTTTGACCCACTGAGTTAACACATTTTCCATTGCCAGTGTCAATAGTGTATTTCCCCATGTTGTCTCTGATCCTTCCATTGACCAGTCCTCCCAACACACCTCTTTACAATTAAAATCTCCCATCATTATAGTTCGTTCACAGCCACCCAACATTTCTTCCAGACATGTTCCTGTATCACTTATCATTTCTTCATATTCCTGTACTGACCATGCATTTGTCTTAGGTGGTACGTACACCACTATGTAGTGCCTCTTTTTCCTTCATTAGTTTCTGCTCTGATCTTTAGCACTTCTGCCTTTCCCATACCTTCTTTCACTTGATCCACCTTTATATCTTTTTAACCAGCAACATCACTCCTCCTCCCATCTTACCTACTCTATTTCTTTTCCAAACATTATATTTCCTTCTCCAACCATCATCAGGTCTTCTCCCTCTCTCAGTTTTGTTTCAGTAAGACCCACAATATCTGGGTTCTTGTCCCTCAAGTAATCGTTGAGTTCTAAAATCCCGATATCACTCCATTTATGTTGGAATACATTACATTTCGCTCATGTAAGTTTCTTTAGTCCTTTCTTGCTGTACTTTTCTGGGTTATGAACCACTTCCTCAGTCTCATATCCAAGATTCTCCAGAAAAACTCTTTCTTCTCCTCTTCTGTCCTCTCTTCATTTTTTTCAAAGCCTCCTTTCTCAACTCATTTAACATTTCTCTTTCCTTTTCACCGAGATCTCTTCTCAACCAAATCTTCCTTGTTGTTTCCTGCTGGGCTAGCCTCCATGACTTCTCCACCAATTCATCTACATCCTTTTGTGACTTAAGTTTGATTCTTATTGGCCTCATACCTTCTCTTGTGAACTTTCCAATTCTATGGAAGTCCTCTATTTCTTGTACTAGGTCTTTTCCTCCTCCTGCACCACATTAATGATATTATTTATCACCTTTTTATGTTTTCTCTCTCTCCATTTTACTCGGTGTCTTATCCTCCTCACACCAAATATCACCACACATCTCTTTTTGTCTACAGTTTCCTCACCAATGTCTCATTTGATTTAATAACCTTCACCACTGTGTGTGTGTGTGTGTGTGTGTGTGTGTGTGTGTGTGTGTGTGTGTGTGTGTGTGTGTGTGTGTGTGTGTGTGTGTGTGTGTGTGTGTATTTACCTAATTGTATTTACCTAATTGTAACATACGGGAAAAGAGCTATGCTCGTGTTGTCCCGTCTCCATATCTATTAATGTCCAGCTTTTCTTAAAATCATGAATATTCCTTGCGTTGACCACTTCCACGTCTAAACTATTCCATGCTTCCACCCTTCTATGAGGAAGCTATATTTTTCACATCTCTCCTATAAGTGGCCATTTTAGTTTTTCCCATGCCCTCTCGACATTCTTTCATTCCACATACACAGATCTTCCCTATCCATTTTTCCATGCCAATCATCACTCTGTATATTGCTATCAGGTCTCCCCTTTCTCTTCTGTTTTCCAGGGTTGGAAGTTGCATTCTTTTCAGTCTGTCTTCATAAGTCAAATCTCTTAAGTCAGGCACCATTTTGTTGCAGCCCTCTGTACTTTCTCTAGTTTCCTTATGTGTTTCTTTAAGTTCGGAGCCCACTGTATTGTTGCATATTCAAGCCTCGGTCTTATCATTGCAGTAATTATTTTCTTCATCATTTCTTCATCTAAATATCTGAACGCCACTCTTATGTTCCTCAATAAGTTCAATACTTCTCCAATTATTTTGTTTATATGTCTCTCTGGCGATAGGTCATTGGTAATTGTCACCCCAAGGTCTTTTCTTCATGACTGGTTTTATGTCTTCATTTCCTATCTTGTACATACTCCTGATTCTTCTTTCACTCTTGCCAAACTCTATTTTCTTGCATTTTGTCGTGTTGAACTCCATTTGCCATGTACAGCTCCATTTCCATATTCTGTCCAAGTCTTCCTGGAGTAGTTCGCAATCTTTGTCACATCTCACTTTTCTTAACAATTTTGCATCGTCTGCAAATAGGCTCACATAACTGGACACCCCATCCACCATGTCATTTATGTAGACTGCGAACATTACTGGTGCCAACACTGATCCCTGTGGAACTCCACTCTCCACCAATCCCCATTCTGATGGTCTGTCCTTAATTATTGTTCTCATTTCTCTTCCTACCAAAAGTCTTCCATCCATTTTAGTAAACTGCCATGCACTCCTCCTACCATTTCAAGTTTCCAGATCAGTCTCCGGTGTGGTACCTTATCAAAGGCCTTTTTTAAATCCAGATATATTCCATCAGCCCAACCATCTCTTTCCTGTATTACATCTATCACCCTCGAATAGTAACATATCAGGTTTGTCGTGCATGAACGCCCTTTTCTAAAACCAAATTGACACTCACAAAGTATGTCATTTTCTCCAAGAAGTCTGTCCATCTATTCTTCACCACCCTCTCACACATCTTAGCTACCACACTTGTAAGTGACACTGGTCTATAGTTCAATGGGTCTCTCTTGTTACCTGATTTATAGATTGGGACAATGTTAGCTCTTTTCCAGTCTTGGGGCACTACACCTTCCCTTAATGAGGCATCAATTACTTCACAAACTTTTTCTGCCAGTTGCTCCTGCATTCTCTTAAAATCCATCCTGATACCCCATCAGGTCCCACAGCTTTTCTCACTTCTAAACTCCCCATCATGTTCTTGATCTCCTCCACAGTTACTTGAAACTCCTTCATAATCCCTTTCTGTTCCATTACCAGTGGTTTGTCAAAAGCAGTCTCCTTTGTGAATACCTTCCGAAAGCATCCATTCATAGCCTCTGCCATTTCCTGGGATCTTCACTGCATACTCCATTTACTTCTAAACTTTCAATACTTTCTCTATTTTTGATGTTGTTGTTCACATGTCTGTAAAAAGCCTTGGTTGGTCTTTACATTTATCAATTATATCCTTTTCTTGTTTCTTTCTTTCTTCTCTTCTAATCAACACATATTCATTTCTTGCTCTTTTGTAACTTTCCCACTGCTTAATCCGTCTTTTCCTTCTCCACCTCTTCCATGCATCCTCTTTTCTTGTTCTAGCCTTTTCACATCTATCGTTAAACCAGTCCTGCTTTCCAACTTCTCTATGTTGTCTTATTGGTACAAATTTTTTCTCACCTTCTTTGTATATTTTTATAAATTCCTTCCACACTGTGTGTGTGTGTGTACTTACCTAGTTGTATTTACCTAGGTGTATTGTACAGGGTTTGAGCGGGGCTCATAGTGTCCTGTCTCCATATCTCCATTTATCTACTTTCTCTTTAAAGTTATGCACACTATGTGCTGTAACAATTCCATTATCTAATGCATTCCATTTTTCCACTGTTCTGTGTGGAAAACTGTATTTTCCAATATCCTTCACACACTGCCTTATCCTGATCTTCTTTTCATGTCCTCTTCTCCTTCCATCTTTTTCCGTCAACAGCACCTGGTCTTCTTTGTCTACTTTTTCAATATCATTTACTATCTTATACATTGTTATTAGGTCCCCACATTTTCTTCTATCTTGTAAGGTTGGCAGTCCCATTTCCTTCAGTCCTTCTTCATATGTGAAGTCCTTTAATTCCGGCACCATCTTGGTAGCAATCTTCTGTATCCTTTCCAATTTTCTTATATCCATTTTAGAGCTTGGAGACCATACCACTGCTGCATATTCCAGCCTTCATATCTTTATGATTTTTTCATCATATCTTTATCCATGTAATGAAATGCCACTCTTATATTAATCAATATCTTATATGATAGTCCAAATATATTGCTTATGTGTTTATCAGGGCTCAGATTTTCTTGCATGATCACTACAAGATCTTTTTCCTCTTTAGTTTTCATTATTCGCTCATGCCCCATCAAATAGTTCCATGCTGGTCTTCTCTTACTCTTTCCTAGTTCCATTATGTGGCATTTCTTGGCATTAACTCTTTCAGGGTTCAAATAGATTTTTGGTTCATGTCTGTGAGACGCAAATTCAGCCAAAAAATCGAGGTTTGCAAAATTGAAAAGAATCAATATTCTCATGTCACGCATCTACTGTAAAAAATTTTGGTCTTTACTCACCCTGGAAAGTTGCAATAATGATAGGAAGTTCTTTCTGGTTATGTTCCTCTGAGTATTCTATCATTCTGGTTATTTTCCATCAAATTTGTACATGTTTTCACAAAATTACACATTTTCTGCCTGATTTGAATTCAGTTCTCAGAACTCTCCAGAATGTCTATAATTATTTTTCACACCTGTCATACATTTGCCTCACAAATAATATAAAATACTTTTTCAGTGTTTTCTTGATGTACATACTATCATCAAGGATCATGCCCTATGTGGTAATTTCGAAATACCAACTACCAATAAAAAAAATATCTCACATCTGCTCTCTAACAACAAGATTTGATCATTACTTTGTTATTTCTGTAAATTGCACAAATAGCCACTCACTCTTTAATAATTGTGAAAAAACATCTGATCTCTACTGCCATTGTGACTATATTTTTCTTCCACGCAACTGATCTCCCATCAGTCGAGGAGGATAGAATGTCATCTCAACTAGCAGCACCCACGGTTTAATTCTGTGACTCGTCAAATATGGGACCATGATCGTGGACAGGCATTTCACTCAAAGCCACAATCATGGTCCGGAGCACTGAAAGGGTTAAACTCCAATTTCCACTTCTTGCTCCATTCATAGATCTTGTTTCAATCTTCCTGCAACAGCAGACAGTCCTCTCTGGTTTTGATAACTCTTAGCAACTTTGCATCATCAGCATATAAATTTATATAACTGTGTGTGTATTTACCTAGTTGTATTTACCTAGTTGTATTGTACAGGGTTTGAGCAGGGCTCATAGTGTCCTGTCTCCATATCCCCATTTATCTAGTTTTTCTTTAAAGTTATGCACACTATGTGCTGCAACAATTCCATTATCCAATACATTCCATTTTTCCACTGTTCTGTGTGGAAAACTGTATTTTCCAATATCCTTCACACACTGCCTCATCCTGATCTTCTTCTCATGTCCTCTTGTCCTTCCATCTTCTTCCGTCAATAGCACCAGGTCTTCTTTGTCTATCTTTTCAATATCATTTAATATCTTATACATAGTTATTAGATCCCCGTGTTCTCTTCTATCTTGTGAGGTTGGCAGTCCCATTTCCTTCAGTCATTCTTCATATGTGAGGTCCTTTAATTCCGGCACCAGCTTTGTAGCAATCTTCTGTATCCTTTCCAATTTTCTTATATCCTTTCTAGAGCTCAGAGACCATATCACTGCTGCATATTCCAGCCTTGGGCATATCATGCTTGTGATTACTTTTTTCATATCTTTATCCATGTAATGAAATGCCACTCTTATATTAGTCAACATCTTGTATAATAGTCCAAATATCTTGCTTATGTGTTAATCAGGACTCAGATTTTCTTGTATGATCACTGCAAGATCTTTTTCCTATTTAGTCTTCATTATTTGTTCCTCTCCATCAAATAGTTCCATACTGGTCTTCTCTTACTCTTTCCTACTTCCATTATGTGGCATTTCTTGGCATAAAACTCCAATTTCCACTTCTTGCTCCATTCATAGATCTTATTTAAATCTTCCTGCAACAGCAAAAAGTCCTCTCTGATTTTGATAACTCTTAGCATCTTTGCATCATCAACGAATAAATTTGTATAATGTGAATGACGTTTACATAAACTTGAAACATAATGGGGGCTAACACTGATCCTTGTGGCACTCTGCTAGTGTATTTACCTAGTTGTATTTACCTAGTTGTAATTTTACAGGGCCTGGGCTTTATGCTCGTGTGGCCCCGTCTCCATATCTACACTTATCCAATCTTACTTTAAAAGTATGCACACTCGTTGCAGACACTACTTCTTCATCTAAACTATTCCACGTCTCAATACATCTCTGTGGGAAACTATATTTTTAATATCTCTCAGACATCTTCCTTTTCTCAGCTTTTACTATGCGATCTTGTGCTTGGATGTCATATTCTTCTCTCAGGATCAGTTTCTCATTATCCACTTGGTCCATTCCGTTGATCAATTTATAAACTTGTATCAGGTCTCCTCTCTCCTTCTTTGTTCCAAGGTTGGTAGATCCATAGCCTTTAGTCTCTCCTCATATGTCATCCCTTCAAATTCTGGAACCATTCTTGTAGCCATTTTTGTAGCTCTCCAATTTCCTTATGTGTTTCTTTTTATGAGGGGTCCACACTACTCCTGCATATTCCAATCTGGGTCTTATTATAGTACTTATCAATTTCTTCATCATTTCTTTGTCCATGTAGTGAAATGCTACTCCAATATTCCTTAGCAAATTATATGTTTCTCTAAAATTCTATCAATATGGCTTACTGGTTGATTGTTTTCTTCCATCGTCACTCCTAAGTCCTTTTCCTTTTTACTTTCTCCAGTTCTACTCCATCTCCCATCTTATAGATTCCCACAGGTCGTCTTTCACTCTTTCCCATTTCCATGACATGGCTTTTGTTCACATTGAATTCCATTTCCCACTTCTTACTCCATTCCCAGATCTTATTTAGGTCTTCTTGCAGTATTTCACAATCCTCCTTTTGCTTTATAACTCTGCACAGTTTCGTATCATCTGCAAACAGATTTATGTAGCTGTTCACTCCTTCTGGCATGTCGTTAATATAAATGAGGAAAAGTATTGGTGCCAATACTGACCCCTGTGGCACTCCGCTTTCTACTGCTCTCCACTTGGACTTCATATCTTTAACTACCGTCCTTATTTCTCTCCCCCTCAAATAATTTTCTATCCATCTCAATGTGCTTCCTTTTAAGCCACCCTTCTCCTCTAACTTCCATAGTAATCTTGCATGTGGCACTTTGTCAAACGCCTTTTTTAAATCCAAATAAATAGTCAACCCATCCTCTCTCTCTTGTACTCTATCAACTATTCTAGAATAGAAACTCAATAAATTAGTTACACAAGACCGTCTTTTCTAAAACCAAATTGGCTATTTGATATTAATTTGTTGTCTTCAAGGAACTCGATCCATTGTTTCTTTATTATTCTTTCACACATCTTGCATATTACACTAGTTAGTGATACCGGTCTGTAATTTAAAGGTTCTTCCTTCCTTCCACTCTTATATATGGGAACCACCTCAGCTCTTTTCCATTCTACTGGTACTGTTCCATTTTCTATTGAGCATTTTATGATGTTGTATATAGGACTTGCTAGTTCTTCCCTACATTCTTTCAGTATTCTGCCTGAGACTTCATCTGGTCCCATTGCCTTCTCTTCATCCAGTTCCTTCATTAACTCTTTTATTTCAAGCTTGGTTACTTTAATCTCTTTCATATAGATTGTCTCTCTATTACCCTGTGGCCTCTCAAATTTGGATTCCTTAGTAAAGACCTCCTGGAATTTTTATTTAATAGTTCTGCCATACTTTTGGGTCTTCCACCATCCCGTTCTCTCCTTTTAACCTTTCTATTGTTTCTTTTTGCCTAATTTTTCCATTTATGAATCTATAGAACAATTTTGGTTGCTCCTTACATTTTTCGACAATGTCTTTTCAAGTTCTTTTCCTCTTCCTTCCTCACCTTAACATATTCATTTCTCGCTGCTTTGAAGTTTTCCTTATTTGCTGGATTTCTATTTCTCCTCCACCTTTTCCATGCTCCATCTCTTTTCTCCTTTGCCCTAGCACACCTTGCATTAAACCAATCTTTCTTTCCTTCTTCTTTAGGTCTATATTTTGGGACATATTCCTGACTCCTGTTTTGTATATTTCCAAAAATAAGTTATATTGTCTTGCATTGTCTCTGAGTTTTCCATCTCCTCCCAGTCTACGTTTTAAAATAGTTCTTGAGATTCTCAATATCAGCCTTTCTGTAATTTAATCGGTCTCCTTTGTATGAATCGTCTCTATCTTCCTTTCCCTCTTCTATATCTATTTCTAATATTGCATGGTCACTCTTTCCCAATGGGCACTTATATCTTATATCATCATTCATTTGTATACCCTTGTAAAAACTAGGTCCAATCTCACCGGCTCGTCATTTCCTCTGAATCTTATGCATTCCTTTACTCTCTGGTCCATCATATTGTCTATCATTAGGTTCAAGAATCTTTCTCCCCAGGCTTCTTCCCCCATACCACTTTCATAATTTTCCCAGTCCACTTCTTTACAGTTGAAATCTCCTACTAACATCACTTTTCTCCTTTCTTTATCGATTCTTGTTAGACTCCTTATTGTGTCATCTATCATGTCTTTATATTCTTGATTGGTCCATGAATTTGTTTTGGTGGCACATATGTTACAATGATTGTTAACTCTTTTTATTAATATGCATCTTAATATACAATACTTCTGCTTTTCCTTCCCACATTCCATTTGGTTTATCACTATCTCCTTCCTTAACATAATCATGACTCCTCCTCCTCCTTTACCCACTCTGTCTCTTCTCCATACATTATACCTATTATCCAAGTCTATTTTGATTGCCTCATTTAGTTTTGTTTCAGCCAGGCATACAATATCTGGATTTTCTTTCTTTATGTAATCTCTTAATTCTAATTTACTTGATAAAACCCGTCTATGTTCGTATACATCATTTTTAGTCTTTGCCTTTATCATTTTTAGTTAAACTTGTTCCACTTTTTCTCTTCCTTCTCGTTTATATACCATTTCCTTATCCTGTCTCCTAGAATTCTCCAAAAATGCCTTCTTCTCCTCTTCTGACCTTTCATTATTCTTTTCCTTACTGCTGCTGCCAGTTCATTGTATCTCTTCCTTTCTTCCTCATTTCTATTTTTCTTTATATAGATATCCTTGCAGCCTTCTGTTTCTCTAAGTTTTGTTGTTCTATATAATATTTCTTCTGTTGCTGCTTGTGATTTTAGTAGTATTTTAATTGGTCTCGTTTTTCCTTCTTGATATGGTCCCATTCTGTTTATTTCTTCTACTTCCTCTTCCAAGTTCTGCCTATCTTTCGTTTAGATTCTTCAGTAGGTCTTTGACTGATTTCATTTCTTCTTTTCTCTTTTTGGTCTATATTTTATTTTTCTTTTTTTATTCCAAATACGACTACACTCTTCTTTTTTTTCTGTAATTTCTCTAACTAAATTTTCTTTTGTCTTGAGGACTCCTATCATTTTGCTTGTCATATTTTCTTTTTTTTTTTAAGTTGTTCTTGAATCACCTCCTGAAAATCAGCCTTATCTTTCTTATCTTGGACTCTCCATGCTTGTACTTCTTTTTTAATCACGTTCTGTACTCTTTCTTCTTCCTTGTTTACTAAATCTTTCAGTTTCTCTTTTTCTTTCTCGGCTTTACCGAGTCCTTCTTCCATCTGCTTTTTGTAGTTAGCTACTTCCTTTTTCAGTTTTTCGTTTTCCGCTCTTAGCCTAGCTTCATTTTCTTCCACTTTTTTTATCCTTTCTCTCAGTTTTATAAACTCTTTATCCTGTTCTATATCCTGGTCTATATTTTATTTTTTTTTTTATTCCAAATACGACTACACTCTTCTTTTTTTCTGTAATTTCTCTAACTAAATTTTCTTTTGTCTTGAGGACTCCTATCATTTTGCTTGTCATATTTTCTTTTTTTTTTTAAGTTGTTCTTGAATCACCTCCTGAAAATCAGCCTTATCTTTCTTATCTTGGACTCTCCATGCTTGTACTTCTTTTTTAATCACGTTCTGTACTCTTTCTTCCTTGTTTACTAAATCTTTCAGTTTCTCTTTTTCTTTCTCGGCTTTACCGAGTCCTTCTTCCATCTGCTTTTTGTAGTTAGCTACTTCCTTTTTCAGTTTTTCGTTTTCCGCTCTTAGCCTAGCTTAATTTTTCTTCCACTTTTTTTATCCTTTCTCTCAGTTTTATAAACTCTTTATCCTGTTCTTCATTCTCTTTCATTTCCATCTTCTCCTTTATCAGTTTATCTAGTTTATATTAAATATTTGACACTCTTTTTAGTAGTGAAGTAGTCGTCGTATCAAAACCTTCGAATACACACTCACCCACATCAGCATAGTTATCATCAGCTTTCCTACCTTCTCCAATCTCATGTCTGCATTTTGATGGTATCTCTTTTTTGCTCATCATTCCTTAATAATTGATTACATGAAGAAAAATGAGACCACACTACCTGCCCAGGCCACTGTAAAAACTATACAACCGGTATGTAGTGAAGATCAGCTGCTTGTCGGAACGGCACCAGTGCGTCCTTCCTCTACCGTGTCTCGTGTGTGTGTTTCACTGTTTGATCTGCTGCAGTCTCTGACGAGACAGCCAGACTTTACCCTACGGAACGAGCTCAGAGCTCATTATTTCTGATCTTCGGATAGGCCTGAGACCAGGCACACACCACACACCAGGACAACAAGGTCACAACTCCTCGATTTACATCCCGTACCTACTCACTGCTAGGTGAACAGGGGCTACACGTGAAAGGAGACACACCCAAATATCTCCACCCGGCCGGGGAATCAAATCCCGGTCCTCTGGCTTGTGAAGCCAGCGCTCTAACCACTGAGCTACCGGTGTGTGTGTGTGTGTGTGTGTGTGTGTGTGTGTGTGTGTGTGTGTGTGTGTGTGTGTGTGTGTGTGTGTGTGTGTGTGTGTGTGTGTGTGTGTGTGTGTGGATGTTATCTACGTATGCATCATATGACAATTATTTTCTTGTGTCTCAAAATATTTGACATTACTAACATTGTTTATGAGTTTTATTAGTGTTGCAGTAAGGCAGCTTTACACTGGATGTTTTTTGTTAACTTTTTGTGACCCACCAAATGCATACTATAATGATATTTTTCTTCCAAGATTATTATAACATGGTTAGCCAGCCACAATAACAAAACTATCTTCTCAAATTCACATATTTTTAATGCATTTAAATCAAACTGTATTAAAAAAAATCACTCTTTACTTTGTGTTACAAATTTTCATCTTGATGGACTGTGTGAGTCTTGCAGAGTGGCACAGCTCACAATGTGGCTTGTCTATCACAATGATTGGCTACATAATTATTACAGAGAAACACAGATAAAGAAATTGATACTTCTCACAAGGAATGCAAATGCATTATTAGAGGTGTGGGTGTACCTGCAACCAACAGCAGTGCAGTGGCCATGGCCGGAACACAGCCCAGGACACTGGCGGCCAATGTACAGGTTGTCCACGGCCCATGACTCTCCAATGTCATTCTCCTGTGTCTGCCTGAGTCTCAGCCGTGTCGTTGGTGACCTGTGGATTCAAGACTTCTATCAGCTTCTCCCCAGAAAGAACAGCATTATAATAGTGAACTAAGGAAGAACGCTGATGTATGACAGGAGGAGACAATGACAAGAACGTTACCAGGTGTGTTGTAGTAGGCGGAGTGTCACTCTCTTCCAATTTGGGAACTCTGAGGCATGGTAGACTGTGCCATGGGTGTATGAGGCACTGCAGCCTGGCAGGGCAGGGGTGCAGGGCCGGTGCACCAGACTCCAGGTGATGCCATGGTTCAGGGAATACTCCAGTACAACCTGCAGGATGTGCCAAGCTTACACCTTACTCAGAACTTCCACATGTTGTCCTGTCCCCACTCACTTATGGCTCAATGTACCCTTATCCTTGTTTCTTCCTGTCCATACAAATACATACCTCATCTTGTTTCATTCATCTATACTTCAACCCAATTTGAACGGTATAATAAATACACGTGGTGGACTGTCTCATCTCTCTAAGTCATTTGGCTCCATCACTGGAGATGCACACACCTTGTTTAGGGAATCCTGCAGAGGTTCGCTCCCACAGGCAATAACCAAGTCAAACTGCATCATGTACGAGGGCCCAATGCCGAGAGATTTTGTTTCCACAAACCGAGAAGTGTCGCTGGCAATGATGTCATCAAACATGAGTGCTGACTCTCGGCCACACACGTCCTCACTCAGCTGGCCCAAGTGGAATCTGTTAGACAAAACATTATTCACTCACCATAAGATTGTTTGAGATGATTACAACATGATAATGCTATATAACCATGACACTTTTCACTCAGTGCAAAGAGCAATACACTTAAAACACTGCTTACCTCAGTGAATTGTTGACAGCTGCCACATCACTAAAGTCGAGCTGGATGGTGTTGTAGATCTGAGAGGTGATGGTGAGGTCATCAATGGCCCACACATCCCTGCCGGCACCAGAGTGCTGCTCTTGCCACACTTGGAATCGGCAGCTGGGTGCCCGTGCTCCCCCTGGCAAGTCCAGCGACAAGTGGCTGCGAGAGAGGAGAGAACAAGAGAATTGCACAACTAAGTCAAATCTGTAATGTCCTGGGTTAAATCCCTTGGTGGTACCTACTTTTCTAGTGAATCTTCTACTATAATAGTGATGTTGTGTGGCTCTTGATGGAGGCAAAATGTCTGGTGTTTGGTGTTTGGTGTTTGGTGCTTGGGTGTCTAGATGGAAGGTGTGGCTGACCTGGGCTCCTTGTGTGTGGCAGCATGTAGGGTGTGCAGGAGGTGCCATGACACACCACCATCACAGGAGTAGTGGACATACACACTCTCCTCTTCTTCCACTGGCCCAGGACACTTGCCCACCTGGGGAAGGAAAGATAAAGAGTGGGGATGAAAGCGAGATTGAGAGGGATAGAAAGTGGACCAGAGGAACATGAAGAGGCACACCTGCAGCACAGCGGCACTCACAAAGTAATGCGATGCCTCCACCACCTCCTTGATTCAGCAGTGAAACAAATATGCCCCATAAAACTAAAGGAACTATTGCTTCTAACATAGGAAGATGTAAGAGACAGACAACTGGAGGAGACTCATAGTGCCAAGTAGTGACAAGAGAAACTGAAAAAGGAGAAAACTATAGGAGCTGTAAAACATGCAGTGCTCCCTGTAATGTAACTGTTCCCAGCAGCATAACAGTGTATGAGTTTCCTACATACAGCACACACTCTAATACAGCTGTTCCTTACAACAAACTTATTGCATCTGTCTTTTGTCACAACCTAATGTAGTTTTCAGCATTAAAGATGTTCCCCATGAGTAACCAATGTTAAGAGTGCATCCTTACATCACTGAAGGTTCCAGCTAAGTAGTGAAATTGCAGAAAGTGTGCCTGTGTTGTGTTGACATCCACGGTGGTGACTGCCCTCCGCCCACGACCACTGAAGACACCAGCAGTGCCTGTCCCCACCACACCACATCTGAAGCTGTTGGTTCCTCCAGTCATCTGTGAAATACAGAGACAGAAGTGTTACCTTTGTGCAGTCACTTATAAGAAGCTTAGACAAATTTATGGTTGGGGATGATGGGTGGAAATCAGTAGATATGTTTCATGCAGGAGCTGCCACAAGTAGATCTGATGGCTTCTTGTATCTTTGCTATTTTTTTTTTAGTCCCTATGTCCTTCCATACTGTTCCCTTAATACTCCTCCCTCTGTCCTCAGCCCTCTGTTCTCACCTCAAGCAAGTTGGCACTATTGAACATGGCAGAGTTAAATGGCTCTGAGACGTAGATTGGGTTGGCTCGCTCAGGGTGCTGACATGCCTCCCCGCTGTAGCCGTACTCACACCTGTGGAGCGGCAGGGGATGGTAGTGTCATGATGCAGTAGTCTCACTTCAGTCTTAATAAAAAGTAAGAGCCAAATATCAACATAGCTAGGCGGATATATGACTAAATTGTTCATTTTGGGTTAAAAGCATGACATTTGGCAGAAAGTTAGGCTAGGCCTATATGATGATTTTCAGATATGGGGCCATCATGAACTCTGCCCAGGAGGCGAATGGCAGCCATTTTCCAATATGGCCGCCAGTAAAATGTACATAACCTAATTCAGGGTAATTTTGTCAGCATAACGTGTTTAAAAGTGGATTAAATGCTTTCAGATTAATAAGATATTTATTATGACGTTCTGAGGGTAACTACATATTTGACCTATGATGACCTATGATGACCTTGGTTGACCTTAAAATGACAATTTTTGCGAAAATAGGGGGAAATACCCCTTTTTTACCCAAAACATCATATTTTTTCGGATTTTTGTCCTCGGTAAGTTTTATTACCATAGTATCGCTCGGTCGAGTCAATCTCCGACCGTCATCAGGCGGTTGCTGACCCTGAGAAAGGCCTAATAATATGTTGAATATGGACAACCTACTTCAAAAAATACGTAAACAAAGCTGAACCGTTACGCGAACTTGAGCCCTATATGTAGGTAATACATAGTGGTACACAATACACTCGTACAATACACTCAATACACAAAGAGTGGGGTACAAAATGTCATTACTACACAAACTATACACTGACGGTCCAGTACCGTACACACCCGAGCCTCAGCCGATAGCCCCAGTGAGTGTCACTGTTAGTTTTCACAGTCACCTCCACACTGGCAGAGAGCAGTACACCTCAAGGCCGCCTTGTTGCACTTGCAGTGACCTCTGCAACCTTTTCTGCAGCCACAGCACAGCAGCTCTCGAGAGGAGATGCTGGCCTCAGGAAGGGTAGTCCACAGTGGCTTCCAGTCTGGTGGCTCTGTCCAACCCCAGTCTCCTGGAGATGGAAGGGCAGGAGCGGCAGTAAAGGCTTGCCCCCCAGATGTGGCCAGCCTGGTAGACTGCCCTCTTGGCATGCTGCACCAGTGCAGCTCTCGTTGGCGGCAGCGATTCCATTGGCATGCCCCGCTTGGTGAAGAGATGCTGGCGCACTTCGTCAATGCTGTCCAGGTCACTGGTGCGGTCATACAGGAAGACTGTGAAGTGCTCCAGCATGGTCATAGCTTCATCATCTATCTCTCCAGGAGCATCGCACAGGAGACCAAACGTGGCTGTTACATCATCAAAGGCATTCCAGGTCTGCCATGCTAGCTTCTTCCCTCTTCTGGTGAAGGATGAGACGACATCACACCCTGTGTAAGCATGGAACATAGGTAGAGCAGTGGCTCTTTCAGGACCAATGCGAGATGCTATTTCGTCGGCAGGTATGTATTTGAAGTTCTGGCCAGTCCCAAAAGCAATCCACAGGTGCTTTAAGTGTAGCCTTGGCACTGCAGCGACTGACAGGACCACCACATCGGTATCAACTGTACGCAGGACAATCTTCTGGCATCCTTGTCGGACAGCATCAGCAGTGTGCAGCAGCATTCTTGTGTCGGCTTCTTCCTGAGTACAGGGGCTCAGTGCTGCAGTGATGCTTTCATCTGGTGGATTGCAAAGAACACCATCACCTAGGGTGGCAACAAGCTGCTTTCCATCTGGTCGGTGCTGCATTTTCATTGTGCATCTAGCCAGGAATGTGAACAGTTCCTGCTTGTTTGCATCAAGTCTCAGAAACTGCTGCCAGTTGCCAGGTAAGTTGTTGTTCCCTTGAACCCGGCGTCTGATCCCCTTTCCGCGGCGCTTTCTGGTTTCAGACTTCAAGCTGTTCTCAAGGTACTGGTCCCACACTATATCCACCCTGTCTGCTCGCTCCAGCTGCTTTTCAATGTAAGGCAAGAAGACTTTGTCTGCATAGTCATTGAATGTTGTGCAAACAACTGGCTTCAGCATGTTCACAAGCGCAGCACCATCGAGGATGATCGCATCAGAATCGGGAGCATCAATGCTACACTCAACACTGCTAGTGAGGCAGTCAAGAAGATCTGACTTCTTGCCCTGGCGTAACTTGCCATCCTGAGACAGAGACGGTGGGCACCTCTGATTTTCGTGTCTGAAGAATTCATTTAGATCACCGTCTCGTGATTGACACGCAATGTACAGTCGCGAAAATAGTGAGCAGTCACTCTTAAGAGACTGTAACTTGGACGTGGACTGGGACTTGCCTCTTGCTGGAGGTTGTCCGAACAGTTGGAGTTTGTTCTTCGTGATCCTGTCACTGAGAGGCTTGCTGCCATTCACGAGGCGCTCTTCAACAAAGGACTGATACTGCTGTACTCCAAGTTCTTCAGCCTGACGAACGGACTTGGCAGCTTCTTCATCCATGATGTCATGGGTGTCAAGACATATCAACCTAAGTTAAATATTAGTTATTAGTAGGTAAATAGGACCATGGCTGGAAATTTATTAATTGACATATTTTACCAAGCTTGGCCTTGAGGCACGTGTCCTAAGAAAGTCATATTCTGGTCATGGTGAGTTGGTCACCTAGCTAACATCCACGAAAATTTGGGCTTCGTAAGCTCATGAGGAGCCGAGATATTAGTCGTGGGTACTTTGCCCCCACAAGTACCCCTTAGGGTCAATTAAGCCTGAATAGGGTTAATGGAGCAAAATTCTAGCATTTTGGGGTTCAAAATTTTTATGACCACAAAATTCATTTTGAACTTCTGATATTAAAATCTGGATTTATTTCGTATATTTTTCAATTTGACCTGACATGACCTAAGATGACCTTTACCTGACATTGACCTCATAAATAGATAAACTGATGTAAAGTTAATCTCCATGTCAAATATCAATCGCCTTGGGCGAAAAATGGGCTAGTTATAAAAGCTACAGCTGAGTTACCTACGAAATAGTCGATTTGTGACGAAAATTTTGACTTTTGACACGTTATAAGTCCCACATTTTTTGACCAATTTCCAATGTTATTTTTTTTGTTAGAAGCCCTATGAATTCTTCTTAGGATGTGGGTTTGGTTTTTGCTCCCTGTTTTTTGGTTTTGGAACAGTCCTCGAAAAACCGTAGGGAGGGGGCATATAATATTCTACTGGCGGCCATATTGGAAAATGGCTGCCATTCGCTTCCTGGGCAGAATTCATGATGGCCCCATATCTGAAAATCTTCATAAGGGTCTAGACTAACTTTGTGCCAAATGCCATGCTTTTAACCCAAAGTGAACAATTCGGCCATTTTTTGTCATATATCCGCCTAGCTATAAAAGTATGGTTTAACGAGCGATGCAGAAAAGCCAAAGAAGAGAGAGATAGAGCATGGAAAAATATGAGAAAAAGAAGGAATGAAGGGACAAAGGAAAAGTATCATAGAGCATGGAATATGTATACAGAGGTGAGAAGAGAGGAAGAGGCTAAACATGAGAAAAACATTGTGGATAAATATGAAAATGATCCTAAGCTTTTTTTACAAATACATTAATGGTAAAACAAAAATTAAAGGTGCAATTCAGAGGCTGAAAGTGGAAGGAGAGATTATTGAAGATGAGCGAGAAATAGCTCAGGTATTAAATAACAAGTTTAAGTCAGTGTTTGTAAAAGATGGTGATTATGTTGGAGAAGAAGGAGTACTAGGAGGATATCAAGGCGCCCCAAGTTGGAAAACATTGTATTTGATAGAAAGGAAGTCATAACAAGACTTCAGATGCTGGATGTAAATAAGGCAATGGGACCGGACCAAATGTCAGGATGAGTGTTGAAATGTTGTGCTGAGGAATAAAGTTGGCCAATTCATCAGTTATACATGAAGTCATTAGAAGAAGGATATGTTCCGGAAAAGTGGAAGGAAGCGCAAATAGTGGCCATACATAAAGGAGGAAGTAGAGAGATACTGTTAAACTACAGGCCTGTTTCTCTTCTGTGTATATTAATAAAGGTGTTAGAGGGAATATTTAGAGATAGATGGATGAAGTTCCTAGAAGAAAGAGAAATTCTTTCATCAACACAATTTGGATTTAGAAAGGGAAGATCTTGCGTTACCAATCTTTTAAGTTTTTATTCAGGAGTAATTGACATAGTTGATCTGAAAGGAGGATGGGTTGACTGTATATATCTTGATCTAAAAAAGGCTTTTGATAAGGTATCCCACAAAAGACTTAAGTGGAAGATGGAAAAATGTGGAGGACTTGGGGACAAGATACTTAAATGGAAGACAAGTTACTTATCAGGGAGAAAAATGAAGACAGTAGTATGGGGTGTAAGCTCTGAATGGGCTAAAGTAGAGAGTGGAGTCCCACAAGGGTCTGTGTTGGCACCCCTAATGTTCCTGACATATGTAAATGATCTACCGGATGGAGTGAAAAGTTATATCAATTTGTTCACAGATGATGCAAAAATAATGAGACAAGTAAAAACCCAAGAAGATTGTCAAGGTTTACAAGAGGACTTGGATATTATTCACAAATGGAGCAATAAATGGATGATGGAATTTAATGCTGACAAATGTCATGTGTTGGAAATGGGAAGAAGTATACACAGACCTCATAGAAGCTATAACTTAGGTGAAGTGAATCTAATGTGTGTAGAAAGAGAAAAAGACTTGGGGGTTAGAGTACAAAACAACTTGTCACCTGAGGGACATATTAACAAAATTGTAGGGGAAGGTTTGGCAATAGTTGCAAATATCAGAATTACATTTACTCACCTGAATGAAACACTGGTCAAAAAAGTAATAGAATGAATTCTGAGGCCAAAATTAGAATATGCACAGGTAGTATGGGCACCTCATTTGAAGAAACATATACATAAACTCGAACGGGTACAAAGAGCGGCAACGAAACTGGTGCCAGCCTTGCATGATATAGATTACCAGGAAAGATTATGTAGACTAAATCTGCCACCGTTGGAAGAGAGAAGAAGGAGAGGTGATATGATCCAACTGTTCAAGTGTGTAAATGAGATTGACAAGATTGCTAGAGATGACTTTCTCGAGCTGGATATGACGATAAGACCAAGAGATAATCATGATTTGAAATTGAGGATTCCGGGGTGTACAACTGATATTAAAAAGTTCAGTTTCCCAGCAAGAACTGTCACTGCCTGGAATAGATTACCGGAGGGTGTAGTGAGAGCAAGAAGTATCCATAGTTTTAAAGAAAAGTATAATAAATGGATTCAAGCGAACGGGACACCATGAGCGTAGCTCATTTCCCGTAGCAAATTTATAGGTAAACTTATAGGTAAACTCACTCTCTCTCTCTCTCTCTCTCTCTCTCTCTCTCTCTCTCTCTCTCTCAAATAAAGGGTAATTTCTCTTTCTCCCATCCCAGCAAGGCTCATCTCAGACACAAGCACAGAGCACAGAATAGTGTTCATCACCACACCTGTCCACACTGTCTGGCACAATGGCTGAGGTGAGAGCTGAGTGGGCGCCGGTGCAGGCCCCTGGTAGGCAGGGACGGTGCAGCGGTGTCCAGGAGGCTCCTCCATCACTGCTACTCTCCACATCCACCTCGCTCTGGCTGCCACCACACTCCAAGTTCACACGTGCCTACATACATCAACACACTGTTATCTTTCTGCACTAAGCTTCTTTACATGAATACACCATTATATTATAGAACTAGGCCCATTCTCAACTAGATTGTAGATACTGGGATCACCTTTGAACTTTCTATATCTACATCACTCTGGTTGCTACCACACTCAAAGTTCAGCCATGCCTGTGTCTGTATACACCAACACTGATCCTACTCTACTGGTTCCTTATTGGCAGTGTACCAGTGTGCTGGCAGCCACTGTGATTGAGATGTCTACAATTAATGTAGGGTATTCAGTTTCAATATATGTAGGCAGAAGCAAGCTGTTAATGTAATGTTCCCAATGCTACACAGCACTAAACACCTGCATGTCATTTGAGCATTGGTTGCCCATGCAGGCAAACCTACTTTCTCTGTGCACACAACTTTACGATAGATTGATCAATGGTATCTAGAATTATTGGATGGTACTTTTTCTTTCTTAAGATAGACATAAAGATGTCTTGTAATTGTAGTGAAGGAAGTTATAAATAGGATTATATTCAGTACGATGTTAAATTACCTAATGATTCATCTCTCTCTCTGTCTCTCTCTCTCTCTCTCTCTCTCTCTCTCTCTCTCTCTCTCTCTCTCTCTCTCTCTCTCTCTCTCTTTACCTGCAAGTAGTGTGGTGGTTGTGTTGGCATCCAGGGCAGCAGCCTGAAGGTGTCCACTGTCCATCCACCAAGTTCACTGTTCATGCTCTCCATACATATCCTGCAATATGCCACTGTCTCAGACAGGGTCTAGCACATTCATCACATTCATCACATACACACACACACACACACACACACACACACACACACACACACACACACACACACACACACACACACATGCTTCTCCCATCTGTAATTCCCTCTTCTCATGATTTCAACTCTCTCCATTTGATTGTTCTCTTTTCAGACTGGCATCTCAGTAAAAATTTATTTTCCTTCTTGCTTCACTTCCTTTTTGTAACTCTATGCCAGAATCTCTCTTACATATATCAGTGTATCTACAAACACAAAACAGTCCTTAGTGTAGTCCCACAAAAGGAAAGCTGATGTGAACAGATGCTGTGTTCTAAGTGTCACCTGGCATGCTGAGGCAGGAGCTGAGGAGTGACAGGCAGGGTGTGCTGCAGGCGGGTTCTGGTCACATTAATGGCTCCTATCACCTCCAACTGGCCTCGCTGCTCCTCCCAATACACCTTGACCCCCAATGGTCCAGCCACATTTCTCCCACACTCCCTTAAGCTCATGGCCAGGCTAACCACACCCACATCTCTTTACATGAAAAAAAAAAAAAAGAGAATCATAACTCAGTGTCTCCGATGGAAGAGGCTTAATGTGAGGAAGACAAGGTACAGGTAAACAGAAGCAATACAACATGCACTCACTTACAACCCAGCCACACATCAGCACTGACAGACACATTTACACTCTGTCTCTCTTTATTTTCACTTATACAAAAAAAAGAGAAAATGACAACTCAGTGAACTCAATGGAGATCCAAATGTAAAGTACAAAAGACAGAGGTAAATAAAAACAATGCCATACACACTCACTCACAACCACACATCAACACTTGGGGACACACACACACACACACACACACACACACACACACACACACACACACACACACACACACACACACACACACACACACACACACACACAGACATTGAACCACTAAATTATAGTCCAGTGTCACTTACATGAGTCTTAGGGAAGTTATGTGAAATAATTATCAAAGAAAAATGGGTTAAATTTCTAGAAGAGGAGAAATTCATATTGAACAGACAACTTGGGTTCAGGACAGGGCAGTCATGTGTATCAAACTTATTAAGCTTCTACTCCAGAGTTATTGCAGGACTTGAAAAAAGAGATGGATGGGTAAAAGAAATGTCACATAATGGAACTAGGAAAGAATAAGAGAAGATTGGTATGGAACTATTTGATGGGGAGAGCAAGAAATAATGAAGACTAAAGAGGAAAAAGATCTCAGAGTAATCATACAGGAAAATCTGAGCCCCGAAAAACAGATAAACAAGATATTTGGACTATCATATAAAATGTTAACTAATATAAGAGTGGCATTTCATTATATGGATAAAGATATGATGAAAAAAAATAAACATTACAAGCATGATACGTGCAAGGCTGAAATATGCAGCAGTGGTATGGTCTCCGAGCTCTAAAAAAGATATAAGAAAATTGGAAAGAATACAGAAGATTGCTACAATGATGGTGCCAGAATTAAAGGACCTCACATATGAAGAACGACTGTAGAAAATGGGATAGGAAATGGGACTGCCAACCTTACAAGTTAGAAGAGAACGAGGGGACCTAATAACAATGTAAAAGATAGTAAATGATATTAAAAAGATAAAGAAGACCTGATGCTGTTGGCAGAAGAAGATGGAAGGACAAGAGGATATGAAAAGAAGATCAGGATGAGGCAGTGTGTGAAGGATGTTGGAAAATAAAGTTTTCCACACAGAACTGGAAAAATGGAATGCATTGGATAATGGAATTGTTGCAGCACAGTGTGCATAACTTTAAAGAAAAATTAGATAAATGGAGATATGGAGACAGGACACTATGAGCCCCGCTCGAACCCTGTACAATACAACTAGGTAAATATAACTAGGTAAATACACACACATACACAGACTATATAATTGAGAGAGAGAGAGAGAGAGAGAGAGAGAGAGAGAGAGAGAGAGAGAGAGAGAGAGAGAGAGAGAGAGAGAGAGAGAGAGAGAGAGAGAGAGAGAGAGAGAATGTGTGTATAGCAGTACCTGATAGACAACATGGGTGTGCACACTTTAGCTGGCGTCCCTTCAAACACCAGCCGCTTTTGTCCATCACACAGCTGCACACTGCCACCTGTCACCTCCCACCTGACACACATAGAAGTACACTGATACACGTATAAACTGAATGAACAGATAGAAGGATACAAGTGTCTCAAAGCTATAAGCAAACATGTCAGAGGGTGGGAATATATATCAATCTGGAAAGAAAATCTTGACATCCTTTAATTTGGGATGAATTCTTTTGATCTTTCTTAGGGACTAGCAACTCTGTAGATTTCTTTTGTTTATTTATATTTATGATTTCCTAAGCCAGTGTTTGTTCCTCTTACATAAAGTCACTGGCACATTTCATCTTATTTTCAGTGTTATGCAGACTCTTTAAGCCACAGAGTGTAGCCATCACTTCCAAGCCTACACAGGAGTGAGGAATATATACACAACACTTGAATTTACATATAATTATCCTCAGCATTAATTTATTTTAATAATCAATGAGCTAGTATGAGCAAAGGTGGTTCTGTTGAACATGAATTTTGTGGTGCATTATTGTTCATGACCACACTAATGGTTAGCTACTCTGTTCATAGTAACGTCTCTTATGCAGCAATGCTTTTAAGATGGTGAATGATGGTTTGGATCTAACTATACTATGCATGTGTGTGTGTGTGTGTGTGTGTGTGTGTGTGTGTGTGTGTGTGTGTGTGTATTTACCTAATTGTATTTACCTAATTGTAACATACGGGAAAAGAGCTATGCTCGTGTTGTCCCGTCTCCATATCTATTAATGTCCAGCTTTTTCTTAAAATCATGAATATTCCTTGCGTTGACCACTTCCACGTCTAAACTATTCCATGCTTCCACCCTTCTATGAGGAAGCTATATTTTTCACATCTCTCCTATAAGTGGCCATTTTAGTTTTTTCCCATGCCCTCTCGACATTCTTCCATTCCACATACACAGATCTTCCCTATCCATTTTTCCATGCCAATCATCACTCTGTATATTGCTATCAGGTCTCCCTTTCTCTTCTGTTTTCCAGGGTTGGAAGTTGCATTCTTTTCAGTCTGTCTTCATAAGTCAAATCTCTTAAGTCAGGCACCATTTTCGTTGCAGCCCTCTGTACTTTCTCTAGTTTCCTTATGTGTTTCTTTAAGTTCGAGCCCACTGTATTGTTGCATATTCAAGCCTCGGTCTTATCATTGCAGTAATTATTTTCTTCATCATTTCTTCATCTAGATATACGAACGCCACTCTTATGTTCCTCAATAAGTTCAATACTTCTCCAATTATTTTGTTTATATGTCTCTCTGGCGATAGGTCATTGGTAATTGTCACCCCAAGGTCTTTTTCTTCATGACTGGTTTTATGTCTTCATTTCCTATCTTGTACATACTCCTGATTCTTCTTTCACTCTTGCCAAACTCTATTTTCTTGCATTTTGTCGTGTTGAACTCCATTTGCCATGTACAGCTCCATTTCCATATTCTGTCCAAGTCTTCCTGGAGTAGTTCGCAATCTTTGTCACATCTCACTTTTCGTAACAATTTTGCATCGTCTGCAAATAGGCTCACATAACTGGACACCCCATCCACCATGTCATTTATGTAGACTGCGAACATTACTGGTGCCAACACTGATCCCTGTGGAACTCCACTCTCCACCAATCCCCATTCTGATGGTCTGTCCTTAATTATTGTTCTCATTTCTCTTCCTACCAAAAGTCTTCCATCCATTTTAGTAAACTGCCATGCACTCCTCCTACCATTTCAAGTTTCCAGATCAGTCTCTGGTGTGGTACCTTATCAAAGGCCTTTTTTAAATCCAGATATATTCCATCAGCCCAACCATCTCTTTCCTGTATTACATCTATCACCCTCGAATAGTAACATATCAGGTTTGTCGTGCATGAACGCCCTTTCCTAAAACCAAATTGACACTCACAAAGTATGTCATTTTCTCCAAGAAGTCTGTCCATCTAGTCTTCACCACCCTCTCACACATCTTAGCTACCACACTTGTAAGTGACACTGGTCTATAGTTCAATGGGTCTCTCTTGTTACCTGATTTATAGATTGGGACAATGTTAGCTCTTTTCCAGTCTTGGGGCACTACGCCTTCCCTTAATGAGGCATCAATTACTTCACAAACTTTTTCTGCCAATTGCTCCCTGCATTCTCTTAAAATCCATCCTGATACCCCATCAGGTCCCACAGCTTTTCTCACTTCTAAACTCCCCATCATGTTCTTGATCTCCTCCACCGTTACTTGAAACTCCTTCATAATCCCTTTCTGTTCCATTACCAGTGGTTTGTCAAAAGCAGTCTCCTTTGTGAATACCTTCCGAAAGCATCCATTCATAGCCTCTGCCATTTCCCTGGGATCTTCACTGTATACTCCATTTACTTCTAAACTTTCAATACTTTCTCTATTTTTGATGTTGTTGTTCACATGTCTGTAAAAAAGCCTTGGTTGGTCTTTACATTTATCAATTATATCCTTTTCTTGTTTCTTTCTTTCTTCTCTTCTAATCAACACATATTCATTTCTTGCTCTTTTGTAACTTTCCACTGCTTAATCCGTCTTTTCCTTCTCCACCTCTTCCATGCATCCTCTTTTCTTGTTCTAGCCTTTTCACATCTATCGTTAAACCAGTCCTGCTTTCCAACTTCTCTATGTTGTCTTATTGGTACAAATTTTTCTCACCTTCTTTGTATATTTTATAAATTCCTTCCACTTTTCATTTGCTCCTTAGCACTCTTGAATTTCATCCAATTTGTCTCTTGAAAGAATTTCTTTAGGTTTCCAAAATCTGTCTTGGCATAATTCCATCTTCCCACTTTATATTCTTCATTTCTTCTAGATTTCTCTTCGTCTATCACCTTGAACTCCAAAACTGCATGATCACTCTTTGCTAAAGGTCCTTCCACTTTTCATTTGCTCCCTTAGCACTCTTGAATTTCATCAATTTGTCTCTTGAAAGAATTTCTTTAGGTTTCCAAAATCTGTCTTGGCATAATTCCATCTTCCCACTTTATATTCTTCATTTCTTCTAGATTTCTCTTCGTCTATCACCTTGAACTCCAAAACTGCATGATCACTCTTTGCTAAAGGGCACTCCACCCTCATGTGTGTGTGTGTGTGTGTGTGTGTGTGTGTGTGTGATTCACTGTTTGATCTGCTGCAGTCTCTGACGAGACAGCCAGACGTTACCCTACGGAACGAGCTCAGAGCTCATTATTTGTGTGTGTGTGTGTGTGTGTGTGTGTGTGTGTGTGTGTGTGTGTTTACAGGTAAGATCAAAGAGTTTTATCTGTCATCATGAAGTCTGCAGACCTTAATGACTTTTTGTGTGGATTGCTAGTATGGTAGACTCACTTCTTGGCATCATGGACAAAGGAAGGGCAGAAAGTGGGAAAGAAACACAAAGACAAAGGTTCTTAAATACTGGCAGATGAGTGGACCATATTAAGTAATCAGGTTGTTAGTGTTGAGTCAACAGGGAGCTTTTAAAGAAGGTAAAACAGATTTAATGGCTGAGGATGGTAGGAGCACATAGGTAGGCAGGTTTTTATATAAAAATTGCCATGTGTATGCCTGATAATTTCTTATGGCTTCCGTTATATTCTTATGTCATGTTCTATGATGGTATGGGAAGTGATTACATAATATGGGTAGTGATGGCATGGCATATGGAAAGTGATGGTATTATATAGTCTTACTCTATGGGGGTGTCATTCCCAAAGGTGTGTTCTAGGAGGATGTCTTCTGAGGGGGGTACAAATGAAAGGTCCAGGAGGCGAGTGGTGGTCCATCGGTTCTCAGAGTTACCCTCAAACACCAAACTGTTCCCCTCCGAGCCACACCACTCCTGCAACACAGACACATCATTTTTACCTCAATCCTTCAGGAAACACACACTATTCCTACAACACAGTCAAACATCTACATCACTTCTACAACAAAACCACACCAGGTCATTTCTACAAAAAATGCCACAGCATTCCTCGAACATAGCCCCATCACTCTACATACCTCACTTCTACAGCCAGGCTACCTTGACCCACCTTGACTCTGGCACCTGGGAAGAACATCCAGTTAGCTGGATCAACAGGGTCAAAGTCATCCTGAAGGGGTTGGTGGGAGGCATAATCAGTGACCAGTGCCACATCATCCAAGGCCCAGCAGTACAAATTGTCAGGATTCATAATGGCCCGCCACCCGACACACACGCCACGCTGCTGGTACCTTTGTGGCACTGGCAGAATGTGCACCTCACTGTTGGCTGCAGCTCTACAGAACAATAACATCAGAATATAAGAAAATAAGAGCTGGTGTAAGAAGCCATCAAGACATCCTACCTAACAGTCCCTCCTTTTCATCACACTACACACACACAGAGATGCATGCCATTACTTCTACTAACCTATAGGTATGAACAACCTCCCAAGCAGAGCACCCACTGTCAGGGAACACATGGGCCATCTTGGAGTCACTTTCTGGTGTAGGAGCCTCACCACTGCTCTCTTCATTCTGGTTTGCATCTTGGGTCATAGGAATCAGTTCATCTTGGGAGTCAGTGGTGCTGTACAGAAGCTCTACCTCTGCGCCACCCGGACAGGATCCCGAACTGAGGACAAACCGAAGCTGGCGACCTGCGGAGGAGGAGGAGAAGTTATGTAGAGTGTGAAATGACAGACAGAACTGCTGGAAAATGACAGGAGTAACAGGTCAGGTAGATTGTAGCATGGATGGCCAGGTGTGTAGGGAGTGACATGATTGGTAGAGGAGGTAGAAGGTGACATGACAGGCAGGAGAGGTGAAGGATAACATGGCTAGAGGATGACATGACATGGCTGCAGGTGGACATGACAGGCTGTGGGGTGATGTGACAGGATGGAAAGTGGTCAATGACATGATTGGAGGGTGACATGACATGGTTGGATGGTAACATGACATATCTGGAGAGTGACATGACATATCTGGAGGATGACATGACATACCTACAGGGTGACATGACATGACTGGAGGATGACAACATAGCTGGAGAGGTGGATGATGACATGGGTGACATGAGATAAATGAAGAATAACAAAAGTGAAGAGTGACATAACTAGAGAGTGACATGACTAATTACTTAACTATTATCAATTCACTGAGGGATGTTGTTAAAAACACTTGTATATTAAGAATAGAGGTGATAGATAGAGAGAATGAAAGGATGATCAGTCTGCCTTTCAGATAACTTTTTTTTTTATTTACCCATGGGAGCTGCAAACACTCCCTATGTGGATGTAACTATGTGAGAGGTCTTTTTGGTGTGCGTAGGTGTGGTATTGGTGTGTATTGGGTGTTACTAGCGAGTTTTGTGTGTGTGTGAGGTATTTTAAGTATTGCATGGTGTTTTGAGAAATTTTTGTGTGTGTGTGTGTGTGTGTGTGTGTGTGTGTGTATTTACCTAATTGTATTTACCTAATTGTAACATACGGGAAAAGAGCTATGCTCGTGTTGTCCCGTCTCCATATCTATTAATGTCCAGCTTTTTCTTAAAATCATGAATATTCCTTGCGTTGACCACTTCCACGTCTAAACTATTCCATGCTTCCACCCTTCTATGAGGGAAGCTATATTTTTTCACATCTCTCCTATAAGTGGCCATTTTTAGTTTTTTCCCATGCCCTCTCGACATTCTTTCATTCCACATACACAGATCTTCCCTATCCATTTTTTCCATGCCAATCATCACTCTGTATATTGCTATCAGGTCTCCCCTTTCTCTTCTGTTTTCCAGGGTCGGAAGTTGCATTCTTTTCAGTCTGTCTTCATAAGTCAAATCTCTTAAGTCAGGCACCATTTTCGTTGCAGCCCTCTGTACTTTCTCTAGTTTCCTTATGTGTTTCTTTAAGTTCGAGCCCACTGTATTGTTGCATATTCAAGCCTCGGTCTTATCATTGCAGTAATTATTTTCTTCATCATTTCTTCATCTAAATATCGAACGCCACTCTTATGTTCCTCAATAAGTTCAATACTTCTCCAATTATTTTGTTTATATGTCTCTCTGGCGATAGGTCATTGGTAATTGTCACCCCAAGGTCTTTTTCTTCATGACTGGTTTTATGTCTTCATTTCCTATCTTGTACATACTCCTGATTCTTCTTTCACTCTTGCCAAACTCTATTTTCTTGCATTTTGTCGTGTTGAACTCCATTTGCCATGTACAGCTCCATTTCCATATTCTGTCCAAGTCTTCCTGGAGTAGTTCGCAATCTTTGTCACATCTCACTTTTCTTAACAATTTTGCATCGTCTGCAAATAGGCTCACATAACTGGACACCCCATCCACCATGTCATTTATGTAGACCGCGAACATTACTGGTGCCAACACTGATCCCTGTGGAACTCCACTCTCCACCAATCCCCATTCTGATGGTCTGTCCTTAATTATTGTTCTCATTTCTCTTCCTACCAAAAGTCTTCCATCCATTTTAGTAAACTGCCATGCACTCCTCCTACCATTTCAAGTTTCCAGATCAGTCTCCGGTGTGGTACCTTATCAAAGGCCTTTTTTAAATCCAGATATATTCCATCAGCCCAACCATCTCTTTCCTGTATTACATCTATCACCCTCGAATAGTAACATATCAGGTTTGTCGTGCATGAACGCCCTTTTCTAAAACCAAATTGACACTCACAAAGTATGTCATTTTTCTCCAAGAAGTCTGTCCATCTATTCTTCACCACCCTCTCACACATCTTAGCTACCACACTTGTAAGTGACACTGGTCTATAGTTCAATGGGTCTCTCTTGTTACCTGATTTATAGATTGGGACAATGTTAGCTCTTTTCCAGTCTTGGGGCACTACACCTTCCCTTAATGAGGCATCAATTACTTCACAAACTTTTTCTGCCAGTTGCTCCTGCATTCTCTTAAAATCCATCCTGATACCCCATCAGGTCCCACAGCTTTTCTCACTTCTAAACTCCCCATCATGTTCTTGATCTCCTCCACAGTTACTTGAAACTCCTTCATAATCCCTTTCTGTTCCATTACCAGTGGTTTGTCAAAAGCAGTCTCCTTTGTGAATACCTTCCGAAAGCATCCATTCATAGCCTCTGCCATTTCCTGGGATCTTCACTGCATACTCCATTTACTTCTAAACTTTCAATACTTTCTCTATTTTTGATGTTGTTGTTCACATGTCTGTAAAAAGCCTTGGTTGGTCTTTACATTTATCAATTATATCCTTTTCTTGTTTCTTTCTTTCTTCTCTTCTAATCAACACATATTCATTTCTTGCTCTTTTGTAACTTTCCCACTGCTTAATCCGTCTTTTCCTTCTCCACCTCTTCCATGCATCCTCTTTTCTTGTTCTAGCCTTTTCACATCTATCGTTAAACCAGTCCTGCTTTCCAACTTCTCTATGTTGTCTTATTGGTACAAATTTTTCTCACCTTCTTTGTATATTTTTATAAATTCCTTCCACTTTTCATTTGCTCCTTAGCACTCTTGAATTTCATCCAATTTGTCTCTTGAAAGAATTTCTTTAGGTTTCCAAAATCTGTCTTGGCATAATTCCATCTTCCCACTTTATATTCTTCATTTCTTCTAGATTTCTCTTCGTCTATCACCTTGAACTCCAAAACTGCATGATCACTCTTTGCTAAAGGGCACTCCACCCTCATCTCCTCAATGACCATTGGCTCTGTACTAAAGACCAAGTCCAGTCTTGACGATGCTCCCTCTCCTCCAAACCTAGTATCTTCTTTGACCCACTGAGTTAACACATTTTCCATTGCCAGTGTCAATAGTGTATTTCCCATGTTGTCTCTGATCCTTCCATTGACCAGTCCTCCCAACACACCTCTTTACAATTAAAATCTCCCATCATTATAGTTCGTTCACAGCCACCCAACATTTCTTCCAGACATGTTCCTGTATCACTTATCATTTCTTCATATTCCTGTACTGACCATGCATTTGTCTTAGGTGGTACGTACACCACTATGTAGTGCCTCTTTTTCCTTCATTAGTTTCTGCTCTGATCTTTAGCACTTCTGCCTTTCCCATACCTTCTTTCACTTGATCCACCTTTATATCTTTTTAACCAGCAACATCACTCCTCCTCCCATCTTACCTACTCTATTTCTTTTCCAAACATTATATTTCCTTCTCCAACCATCATCAGGTCTTCTCCCTCTCTCAGTTTTGTTTCAGTAAGACCCACAATATCTGGGTTCTTGTCCCTCAAGTAATCGTTGAGTTCTAAAATCCCGATATCACTCCATTTATGTTGGAATACATTACATTCCGCTCATACGTAAGTTTCTTTAGTCCTTTCTTGCTGTACTTTTCTGGGTTATGAACCACTTCCTCAGTCTCATATCCAAGATTCTCCAGAAAAACTCTTTCTTCTCCTCTTCTGTCCTCTCTTCATTTTTTTCAAAGCCTCCTTTCTCAACTCATTTAACATTTCTCTTTCCTTTTCACCGAGATCTCTTCTCAACCAAATCTTCCTTGTTGTTTCCTGCTGGGCTAGCCTCCATGACTTCTCCACCAATTCATCTACATCCTTTTGTGACTTAAGTTTGATTCTTATTGGCCTCATACCTTCTCTTGTGAACTTTCCAATTCTATGGAAGTCCTCTATTTCTTGTACTAGGTCTTTTCCTCCTCCTGCACCACATTAATGATATTATTTATCACCTTTTTATGTTTTTCTCTCTCCATTTTACTCGGTGTCTTATCCTCCTCCACACCAAATATCACCACACATCTCTTTTTGTCTACAGTTTCCCTCACCAATGTCTCATTTGATTTAATAACCTTCACCACTTTCTCAGCAATCTTCTCTTCTATGATCTGTTGATCTATAATTTCAGCAAGGCCCAAAGTTTTCTCCCCAGACTCTTTGATTTCCTTTTCCAGACTTGCAACTTTGTAATTTACCTCCTTTCTTTCCACTTCCTGACTTTTTTTCCATTCAGCCTGCTTCTCCATCACTTTTCCTGTGTGTGTGTGTGTGTGTGTGTGTGTGTGGCGATTTTGCGGTATACCGTGTGTTTCTAGAGAATTTGGGTATCTATTTGTATTCTGAGGTGTTGTATAGCGTTTTGAGTGTGTTTTAGGTTAGTTTTGAGTGTTTTAAGTTCCCAGTGTGTTTGAACGTATGTGTGGGTCTTCTGAGTGTATTAATATTAAAATGAAAAGTTTATTGTGTATAAGTTCATATATATATATATATATATATATATATATATATATATATATATATATATATATATATATATATATAATATACATACATACATACTAACATACTTACATTGATATTTCCTTAAAAAAAATTCCTTGACAAAATTGTATTTCCTTAGAATACTCTAGATTTTACATTTCCTTAAAAAATTCCTTCTGTAAGTCAAAATTCCTTAAAACAAGGAAATTTCCTTGAAAGTGTAAACACTACCACAGAGACGCATTTTCTTATATGCGTGTCACCTGTACTCACTGATAATTGTCTCAGATGGGAAGATTGGAAAGAATATGGAAATTAATTCGAAATATAAGGAAATCTACCAGAAAAAGACATGAATTTACGTTTAGTGACATTATTAAGGGTTGAACGCTGGGAGGGTGACGTGAAGTGAAGCGCAGCGTGGCATGGCATAAACGGAAAGTGACATGATAGAAAACCGGTAGAAGATGACATGATTAGGAAACTGAAACAAATAGAAGGAGACTTGACACCAGGACAAGTAGAAAGTGACATGCTTGGTAGGTGACATGGAGCGGGACATAACTGGCAGGTGACATGAAAGAAGGGCCATGGAGGATGACATGAGGAACATGAAAAAAAAAGAACGTCACACGGCTTTTATGCGACATGACAGCACGATTAGTCAATAGCTGGCTTCAGAGTAGTGCTAGATGGGGGCGAGGCGAGTGACGGGCAGTGCAAGTAGCTTAGGACCCACCTGTGGTCAGATCTAGAGGAGCAGTGAGCAAGCCGCGTCCCGCTCGGTGAAAGCTGCAGTGGCTCCCTGACTGCCGGCTGCCTCACTGCCACTCAAAGCGCCGCCACGCATTTCTTTCCTAAACATACATTATATAAAAATCATGGATCTCTTCTTGATCATACGGTAGGAGGCTTAAGTTCTTATGATATTGAGGTAACATAGTGTTAAAATCTAAGGATTACGTTAGATTTAGATTAATTCAATAAATAAATTTCACTGTTGATTCCTTAATTGTGTATATTTAACAAAAAATATGGCATTTTGTAACAAAAATCAGTGATCACTGTCTCAAAATATGATTACTAAATATTTAATTATTAGTTCTCATACTTCTTGCACAATACACAAGGAGGATGACGCATCACACACACACACACACACACACACACACACACAGATTATAGATAGATAGATAAAATTAATACAGTTTATTGACCACAAAAATATTTGTTAACAAAATGCCTTAATTAGCAATGAAAACTATATCTTGTACATATTACAAATATTATCTAATTGTACTTCATAGCTTGCTGATACTCCGAAACAAACTCTAACACACACATTCACACACACACACACACACACACACCTCAAGAACTATTTTAACAACGTTAACTGGGAGGAAATGGAAAACTCAGAGAGGGTGCAAGAGAAATATGACTTATTTTTGGAAATATACATAGCAGGAGTCAGGGAATATGTCCCGAAATATAGACCTAAAGAAGAAGGAAAGAAAGATTGGTTTAATGCAAGATGTGCTTGGGCAAAGGAGAAAAGAGATGGAGCATGGAAAAGGTAGAAGAGAAATAGAAATCCAGAAAATAAGGAAAATTTCAAAGCAGTGAAAAATTGATATGCTAAGGTGAGGAAGGAAGAGGTAAGAAACTATGAAAAGGACATTGTCGAAAAATGTAAGGAGCAACCGAAATTGTTCTACAGATTCATAAATGGAAAAATAAGGCAAAAAGAAACAATAGAAAGGTTAAAAGGAGAGAACGGGATGCTGAAAGACCTTAAAAGTAGTAGAGAGTCCGTCTATATGAAAGAGATTAAAGTAACCAAGCTTGAAATAAAAGAGTTAATGACGGAATTAGATGAAGAGAAGGCAATGGGACCGGATGAAGTCTCAGGCAGAATATCAAAAGAATGTAGGAAAGAACTAAAAAAAAAAAAAAGTCTTATATACAACATCATTAAATGCTCAATAGAAATTGGTACGGTACCAGTAGAATGGAAAAGAGCCGAGGTGGTTCCCATATTATAAGAAAGGAAGGAAGAACCTTTAAATTACAGACCGGTATCACTAACTAGTGTAATATGCAAGATGTGTGAAAGAGTAATAAAGAAACAATGGATCGAGTTCCTTGAAGACAACAAATTATTATCAAATAGCCAATTTGGTTTTAGAAATGGTCGGTCGTGTGTAACAAATTTACTGAGTTTTTACTCTAGAATAGTTGATAGAGTACAAGAGAGAGAGGGATGGATTGACTGTATTTATTTGGATTTAAAAAGGCGTTTGATAAAGTGCCACATGCAAGGTTACTGTGGAAGTTAGAGGAGAAGGGTGGCTTAAAAGGAAGCACATTGAGATGGATGGAAAATTATTTGAGGGGGAGAGAAATAAGGATGGTAGTTAAAGATATGAAGTCCAAGTGGAGAGCAATAGAAAGCGGAGTGCCACAGGGGTCAGTATTGGTCCCAATACTTTTTCTCATATAATATAAACGACATGCCAGAGGGAGTGAACAGCTACATAAATCTGTTTGCGGACGATGCTAAACTGTGCAGAGTTATAAAGCAAAAAGAGGATTGTGAAATACTGCAGGAAGACCTAAATAAGATCTGGAAATGGAATAAAAAGTGGGAGATGGAATTCAATGTGAACAAAAGCCATGTCATGAAAATGGGAAAGAGTGAAAAACGACCAGTGGGAATCTATAAGATGGAAGACGGAATAGAACTAGAGAAAATAAAAAAGGAAAAGGACTTGGGAGTGACGATGGAAGAAAACAATCAACCGGTAAGCCATATTGATAGAATTTTCAGAGAGACATATAATTTGCTAAGGAATATTGAATTACCATTTTACTACATGGACAAAGAAATGATAAAGAAAATGATAAGTACTATAATAAGACCCAGATTGGAATATACAGGAGTTGTGTGGACCCCTCATAAAAAGAAACACATAAGAAAGTTGGAGAGACTACAAAAAATGGCTACAAGAATGGTTCCAGAATTTGAAGGGATGACATATGAGGAGAGACGAAAAGCTATGGATCTACCAACCCTGGAACAGAGAAGGGAAAGAGAGGATCTGATACAAGTTTATAAATTCATTAACGGAATGGATCAAGTGGATAATGAGAAACTGATCCTAAGAGAAGAATATGACATTCGAAGCACAAGATCGGATGGTAAAAGACTCGCTCCGTAATGGGGAAGACTGGCTGGGTGACCAGCAGGCGACCGTGGTAAATAAATTACACACACACACACACACACACACACACACACACACACACACACACACACACACTCCATTGACCTGTGCTACCCAAAATCAAAATCCTCATTCACTAAGACTGGCAAAACAGTAGAATCAGTAGATCTGAGATTGATTAAGTTATTTCCACCCATCTCAAGTCTCATCTTTTCCTTTGCCACATACGTTAGTCTTCTCATAATACTGCCAGGAAGGATTTGGAGAAACAGTGTCTTATGACCTTGTAGAGACAGTGCTGATCGATCCACGTATGTATGTATTTTACATTCCAAGATGTTGTGTAGTCTTGTCTAATATTTGCCCTTATTCCTATTTTTCTCGCTAGTCTTATGTGTTCATCATACTTACAATAAGAAATATTGTGATTTCCTAGAATATTCTCATAATTCCGGTGAAACTTCAACAAGCTTTTCATCTCAAACTTAAAACACGCATGAAACCTTGTTTTTTGTGGACTTGGAAAACAGTCTTTCTAAGTGCACGAAGCGTTTTAGATCACTGAGCCTGTTTTGTGACGCTGCAGTCACGAAAAATATGACATGAATCCATTCATTAAACTTTCGGTTACACATCCTACTAGGACTAGCGCAGTACTCATAATTAAGATAAGGCCACTGAGAAAATTGTTTCATCCTATGCAACATCTCTGGCACACGTACAATCGGCGCGCTTTACGTGGAATTCACTTACCAGATGGAGGTGTCCAGGCTGGGTCCTTCGAAGTCATCCCTGAAGACATAGCCGTGCTGGTCTCGCCCCGTGAAGAGAGACTCCAGAATTTGCAACTGACCCGCCACATCTGAGAGAGAGAGAGAGAGAGAGAGAGAGAGAGAGAGAGAGAGAGAGAGAGAGAGAGAGAGAGAGAGAGAGAGAGAGAGAGAGAGAGAGAGAGAGAGAGGAGAGAGAGAGAGAGAGAGAGAGAGAGAGAGAGAGAGAGAGAGAGAGAGAGAGAGAGAGAGAGAGAGAGAGAGAGAGAGAGAGAGAGAGAGAGAGAGAGAGAGAGAGAGAGAGAGAGAGAGAGAGAGAGAGAGAGAATGTTTGTAAGAATGCCATGGTGTATGTAACCATTCAGTCGGACGACGATGAAGTAAGTAAAAATAAAAACAGAATTTTACTATGAACACACACACACACACACACACACACACACACACACACACACACACACACACACACACACACACACACGGCCCGGTAGCTCAGTTGTTAGAGCGCTGGCTTCACAAGGCAGAGGACCGGGGTTCGATTCCCCGGCCGGGTGGAGATATTTGGGTGTCTCCTTTCACGTGTAGCCCCTGTTCACCTAGCAGTGAGTAGGTACGGGATGTAAATCGAGGAGTTGTGACCTTGTTGTCCCGGTGTGTGGTGTGTGCCTGGTCTCAGGCCTATCCGAAGATCGGAAATAATGAGCTCTGAGCTCGTTCCGTAGGGTAACGTCTGGCTGTCTCGTCAGAGACTGCAGAAGATCAAACAGTGAAACACACCGCGTAGTGTAGTGATTAGCACGCTCGACTCACAATCGAGAGGGCCGGGTTCGAGTCCCGGCGCGGCGAGGCAAATGGGCAAGCCTCTTAATGTGTGGCTCCTGTTCACCTAGCAGTAAATAGGTACGGGATGTAACTCGAGGGGTTGTGGCCTCGCTTTCCCGGTGTGTGGAGTGTGGTATGGTCTCAGTCCTACCCGAAAATCGGTCTATAACTCTGAGATCGCTCTGTAATGGGGAAGACTGGCTGGGTGACCAGTAGGCGACCGAGGTGAATTACACACACACACACACACACACACACACACACACACACACACACACACCGCGTAGTGTAGTGGTTAGCACGCTTGACAACACACACACACATAAACATATAAACACACTTTAGCACACTTGGGTCACAACTGAGAAGGCCCGGATTCCAGTCTTGGGCGCGAACGACATATGGGCAAGCCTCTAGATGTGTAGCCCTTGTTCACCTAGCAACAAGAAGGTAGGTGGTTGTAACTCGATGGATTGTGGCCTCGCTTTCCCGGTGTGTGGAATGTGATCTCAGTCCTACCAGAAGATCGGTCTATGAGCTCTGAGCTCGCTTCTTAATGGGGAAGATTGGAGTGAATAAATTAATAAATAATGAATAGATAGATAAATAACACACACACACACACACACACACACACACACAACACACACACACACGGTCCGGTAGCTCAGTGGTTAGAGCGCTGGCTTCACAAGCCAGATGACCGGGGTTCGATTTCCTGGCCGGGTGGAGATATTTGGGTGTGTCTCCTTTCACGTGTAGCCCCTGTTCACCTAGCAGTGAGTAGGTACGGGATGTAAATCGAGGAGTTGTGACCTTGTTGTCCCGGTGTGTGGTGTGTGCCTGGTCTCAGACCTATCCCAAGATCGGAAATAATGAGCTCTGAGCTCGTTCCGTAGGGTAACGTCTGGCTGTCTCGTCAGAGACTGCAGCAGATCAAAAGTGAATTACACACACACACACACACACACACACACACACACAGGGGTCAGTATTGGCGCCAATACTTTTTCTCATATATATAAACGACATGCCAGAGGGAGTAGACAGCTACATAAATCTGTTTGCGGACGATGCGAAACTGTGCAGAGTTATAAAGCAAAAAGAGAATTGTGAAATACTGCAGGAAGACTTAAACAATATCTGGAAATGTTGTTAAAAATGGGAGATGGAATTCAATGTGGACAAAAGCCATGTCATGGAAATGGGAAAGAGTGAAAGACGACCAGTGGGAATCTATAAGATGGAAGATGGAATAGAACTAGAAAAGTAAAAAAAGGAAAAGGACTTGGGAGTGACGATGGAAGAAAATAATCAACCGGTAAGCCATATTGATAGAATTTTCAGAGAGACATATAATTTGCTAAGGAATATTGGATTAGCATTTCACTACATGGACAAAGAAATGATGAAAAAATTGATAAGTACTATAATAAGACCCAGATTGGAATATGCAGGAGTTGTGTGGACCCCCATAAAAAGAAACACATAAAGAAATTGGAGAGACTACAAAAAATGGCTACAAGAATGGTTCCAGAATTTAATGGGATGACATATGAGGAGAGACTAAAAGCTATGGATCTACCAATCCTGGAACAGAGAAGAGAGGGGATCTGATATAAGTTTATAAATTGATTAACGGAATGGATCAAGTGGATAATGAGAAACTAATCCTGAGAGAAGAATATGACATTAGAAGCACAAGATCGCATAGTAAGAAACTGAGGATGGGAAGATGTCTGAGAGATGTAAAAAAAATATAGTTTCCCGCAAAGATGTGTTGAAACTTGGAACAGTTTGAGTGAGGAAGTGGTGTCAGCAACGAGTGTGCATAGTTTTAAAGGAAAATTGGATAAGTGTAGATGTGGAGACGGAACCACACGAGCGTAAAGCCCAGGCCCTGTAAAACTACAACTAGGTAAATACAACTAGGTAAATACACACACACACACACACACACACACACACACACACACACACACGCACACACGCACACACACACACACACACACACACACACACACACACACACACACACACGGTAGCTCAGGGGTTAGAGCGCTGGCTTCACAAGCCAGAGGACCGGAGTTCGATTCCCCGGCCAGGTGGAGATATTTAGGTGTGTCTCCTTTCACGTGTAGCCCCTGTTCACCTAGCAGTGAGTAGGTACGGGATGTAAATCGAGGAGTTGTGATCTTGTTGTCCCGGTGTGTGGTGTGTGCCTGGTCTCAGGCCTATCCGAAGATCGGAAATAATGAGCTCTGAGCTCGTTCCGTAGGGTAACGTCTGGCTGTCTCGTCAGAGACTGCAGCAGATCTAACAATGAAACACACACACACACACACACACACACACACATACACACGCCGCGTAGTGTGGCGGTTAGCACGCTCGACTCACAATCGAGAGGGTCCGGGTTCGAGTCTCGGGAAGCGACGAGGCAAATGGGCAAGCCTCTTAATGTGTAGCCCCTGTTCACCTAGCAGTAAATAGGTACGAGATGTAACTGAAGGGGTTGTGGCCTCGCTTTCCCGGTGTGTGGAGTGTGTTAATTGTGGTCTGTCCTAACCGAAAAGATCGGTCTTTGAGCTCTGAGCTCGCTCTGTAATGGGGAAGACTGGCTGAGTGACCAGCAGGTAACCGTGGTGAATTACACACAGGATGGTTGAGTAACCCACAGACAACCGTTTGAACTTACCTTTTTCGCATACCTCCAAGATTTTCAAGTCTTTGAAGAGTATTTGGCCTTGAAGAGAGCCCTGGGATCTGTAATGTATAGAAACGTGTTATACACACACACACACACACACACACACACACACACACACACACACACACACACACACACACACACACACACACACACACACACGCACGCACGCACACACACACAGGCACACACACACACTGGTTAGAGCGCTGGCTTCACAAACCAGATGACCGGGGTTCGATTCCCCGGCCGGGTGGAGATATTTGAGTGTGTCTCCTTTCACGTGTAGCCCCTGTTCACCTAGCAGTGAGTAGGCACGGGATGTAAATCGAGGAATTGTGACCTTGTTGTCCCGGTGTGTGGTGTGTGCCTGGTCTCAGACCTATCCCAAGATCGGAAATAATGAGCTCTGAGCTCGTTCTGTAGGGTAACGTCTGGCTGTCTCGTCAGAGACTGCAGCAGATCAAAAGTGAATTACACACACACACACACACACACACACACACACACACGCACGCACATTACTCGTGTTTTGGTATGGACACAGTTTCCAGTTTGCCGCAAAAAAAAAAAAAAAAAAAAAAAGACGAGTATAACCATCAGAGTTGAAGGTTCACTTAAAATTCTAAATAATTTCTTCCAGCGGCGGCAAGCGCGTGTTTGTGAAAATATTGTTTTATGAAGCTTTACTTGAAATGCGTTCGGTGGAAAGGGATCCCACCCACGCCCCACCAAACACCACCCGCTCACGGGATATCCAATAAATTTCTCAAAATCGATCGCGCGAAAGTAAAGTGCTCGAAATCAATTGCACGAAAAAAAGATTTCAGAATCATCAATTGCTGAAAAGGCAGATATCTCGAAATTACTGGTGTAATGAGAAATATCTAACAAAGCAAAGTAGTTCAGAGAGAGAGAGAGAGAGAGAGAGAGAGAGAGAGAGATCAGTATAATACAAAGACAGCCTCTCTCTCTCTCTCTCTCTCTCTCTCTCTCTCTCTCTCTCTCTCTCTCTCTCTCTCTCTCTCTCTCTCTAACCGTTCCCCACGTTGCTTGCTGTCAACACCCACCACCACCACCACCACCGCCTTGTCGTGCCCGCCACTCCACCCAACACAGACGCCACTGTCAATAACAGCAGCACACAGACAACGCATCCCCAGACACCAATAAAAGCATCAAATGCAATGCAGCAACAATAACGGCATTAGCAACATGAACAGCTTGAAAGTACTTAGAAAGCGCAAAGGAAGGTGGGAAAAATGTATGTACACCCATAGTTAGTGAAATGTGATGGGTGGGGACCATAGAGTTTTATCAGCGCACTGCAAGTCTTAGGAATTTTTTCATTTTTGTATCTCCGTTGTTTTTTTTTTTTTTAAGTAATACGAATTTTTTATTTTGAGGTTTGATTTTTTCCTTTCTTATTCACATTCATACATACATACATACATACAAACATGCATACATACATACAGTGGTAGTGATGATGATAAATAGTTTTTTATTTGTGTATTTGTCTAGCAGCATTTACGATTCACATTATTTTGTGGTTTGTTTTACTTTCTCTTCTACACAAGCACAGAGTGATGGTAATGATGGGGATGATAATGATGATAATAATGATGATAATGAGTTAATAATGGGTTGACGAAAATAATTGGAATTACAAGGAGTTTTATTATTGTTAAATTCAGTAAATTTACAATATAAAGAATGTACAATTAATCCAGGGTCGAGTATTAACAATTTAGGGAAGACAATAAGGAAAGGCTGATGATAATGAATATGACTGCAATGGGATAAAAGGGAGAGCCACACGTACAGACAGTAGCCCTGCCACAGTGTGGTAATTCAGCACACAGAGAAAGTCCTGCATGACTGACTGCTAAGGTGAGTGTTTCCAAGCATTTTCATCAATTCACTGTTCGAGCAATTGATAATAAAAAAAAAATATTTCGAGCGATCGATTCGATTTTACAGTTTACTGTCGAGTAATTGATTTTAAGTAGTTTATCTAGATGCACTCACGACGCTCCCACCCCACACCCCACCCACCACCACTAGCCCAAAAGGGGTCCCACCTACGCCCCACCAACCACCACCCGCCCATAGGGCTCCCACTCACGCCCCCACCACCACCATCTGCCTACAGGGGCCCCACCCACACCCGACTCTCATCACACTGTGGTAAGGAGAAATCAGTTGACTTACATGAAAGCGACACATCCAGTGCCGGAGGGCGGCGCCATCCACAGGAAGGAGAGATGGGAGCGCGGGCGTCTGGAGATGTGGGAGTGGAGGACAGCACACGCCAGGCCCTCAGGCGCTCCGCCCTGCCGTGCAGGTACAGGATTAGGAGAGATAGGCCACACAGACAGACAGACAGACAAACAGGCTAACCATACCTACACTGAGGTGCACACTTGGTTGTTTGTACTTATTTTAAACAGAATTCAAATCCAAGAATCAAATGGAATGTACGTTTCAAATGCATGCTTGTGGGCGAATTGGAGAGAAGCAGAGAGGAAATCTGAGTCGAAAATTAATTATTTTGTTTTGCTGGAAGGGAATGTTGGCTGGTCGACCTGGCAAGACTGACACTCACATGTAGGGAGGCGGGCAGAGAGAGGTGGTGAGCGGCAGTGAGTTTCTTTGTAAAGGCATGCACTCCGGTCACCAGGATACCGTCAAACAGTACGCTGGAGGTGATTGTCACTGCGGAGAGATAGAATGGGTAGGGGAACCGTTCAGGAGAGAACCAAGGAGAGTATTGTCACTCCTGCTGATGAAACATAAGCATTGTTATGAATATTGTATAGGTGAGGTGTAGTGGTGCCCTGTGAGGTGGTATCACATGGTCACGAGTATTGATGCATGGACCTACCTTCGTACACTGAGTGTGGTTCGTAACCATCTCTTGGGTCCTTCCGGCCAGCAAATTCAACCTTTATCGTCACGTCCTCCTCCTCCAGGCTTGAAGGTTCCCCGGTCTGCGGGTACTGGCACATGAAGAAAAATGGCGAGGACACGGGACCGAAGAGGCTCGCGTCCCTCCCTCTGCTGGCCGCCACGCCACCCGCCGCCTCGCCGCCAGCGTCGGTGGGGTGTGTCCCGGACAGCGGTCCCAAGTCCACCACACTCACTTCAGCCTCCTCCACAGGATCGGGTTGAACAACATTTGCTTCCGTCAGTTTGCCTCCAGAGAAGCCTCTAGTCAGAACCTGGGGGTGAGAGAGGTTTGAAGGCACTTGGTACCGAAGCGGGTGACATTCAGGTCATACAGGGCCCCCTCAGGTCACGCAATCCTCAAGGCAGATCGGCCTGAGTCCCAAGGAGCTTCAGGACATATGGCACCCTAACCACTTGGTCCTAAAAAATGTGACTTAACTCAGATGTTTTGACGACAGGCTTGCTGAAGGAAAGCATAAGGGTTTGGTTCAGTGAAAATATTCATTTTTTTTTTGTGTGATTATTCGTTCATTTGATCCATAACACCCTAAATCATCGTTCTGTGATGTTCGTTTGCAAAGATCAAATGTCATTTCTCTCAAGAAGCCATTTTTAAATGCTCCGCATTCTTGCGTCATCGCCTGAGTAATGCGGAAAAAAAATTATGTATCATACATTGCTTATTTTCAACGTATAAGATTTTATATGAATATTTTTTTCTCGATAAATTTCACCCTTTGGCATCTAGCCATCAGCAGGAAGGTGGAGCAAGCTGGCAGTGAGATGAGTGAGATCACAGACCCAGTGTTTGGGTGGACATGGGGGAGGAGGGGTATAACGTTTGTTGCTCTATGATTTTCAGACGTATCGTCCTTACAGGCATAAATTAACGAGATTTGGAAACAGAAACATCAAGAAGATGTAGTAAAGCAACCAAGACAATGATAAATAAGCACAGCTGTCACTGATAGCTGTGATAATATGCATAATTCATATGCATATCATCGCTTCCTGCGTGAGGCAGCCGCGACCTTGTCGCGCTCCTCCCACCATACACTGAGGGTGCCTTACACATGTTCTTAGATGTTGTCTACACATTCGTTTCATGACTAGTTTACCATCACAACCAGCCTATTATCATTATGCAATCAAAAATAAATGTTGACCACACTATACCAAGAGATTATTTTGATACACAGGTTAGAAGTTAAACCCAGACTGGTAATAATACCTTCACAGTGTCTCTTTGTCACCTCGACACACTAATCAACAGGAAGATGTCTAGCCCACTCGTAATGTAGCAGATTGATGTGACACTGCTGATGGCGCCTCGCGACGCCCTGACTTACGAGTGAACAATACTTTCTTGAGAAGCGGGAATCTGATGCATTATCATCCTATCATGCTCCAGAAAGTCACCATTGTATACACAATTATGTGTAAAAATTTCATGTCAATGAGATGAGTACAAATATGAAAACAATGACCAAATTTTTTTAAAAATCTTTAGGAGCGGATAACTCAAAAGTAGTTTTTTTACACTTCAAAAATGTATCCAAATCGATGTAAACTCTGATCCCCTTTTGTTTGGTATAGTCTTAAAGAACAATTCAAATGCAATATTTAGTGGAGCCAGATTTTTTATAATGTCAATTGAAAACGAGATACAGACACAGAGACGATGACTTTTTTTCAGAAACGTTTGATTTTTTTTTTTTTTTTCAGACAAAAAAAAAAATTAGAAAAATAGTTCCGTATATGTACAAAGTTTTCATGTCTTTTTTCACAGTAATTAACTGAAACAAAGTCTGTGAAATAAAAAAAAAAACGAAAACAACGCAGTTTTTTCTCCGCAACCATTCACCAAAACTTGATGAAATGGACAGAATAGCCTGTTTTTGTCCCCCTCAAACAAAATATCAAAGTTTCAAAACAATTTGGCTTACCGTATGAAAAAAGTTAGGTTTTTCTATTCCCTCCTGAAGCCAGTATGTGGATACAGACACACTAATGTAACGTGCACCACATCATCCACATACCACAACCACTTTCTCCTAGCCATTCACCCACCCACTTACAAAGAACTAACGTATTATTAGTTCTAGTATTCTTATTATTATTATTGTTATTATTGTTATTATCGCCATCACTATATCATTTTGGCTGACGCTTTTACACTATTTGGAGAGCCGGCACTCAAGTGGGTCTTTTT